>NC_064286.1:56068279-56191046 GCF_019186545.1 Solanum stenotomum
TCAATTAATTAGATTTTATTAAAAGATTATACACGACTTTTAAATTTCTTCATTCGATTAACTTTAATTTAATTTATTTTTATATAATTTTTTTGTAAATCAATTTCAAATTTAATAATAATTCATCGTTAGTACATGGAAAGAAACTTATGTAGAAATAAAATGAGAAGTATAAATAAGAAGAATAAAAGACAAAAGTATCTATAATATGTCTAATAAACTTAAACAAAGATAAATTGAGAAAAAGAAATAGCATAGAGAGAAAAATAATGATAACAAAAATAATAAAGTTTTACATTGAACCAAAAATAGTGAGACATTTCATTGAGTTGGGATTTGAGCCCGAAACCAGAGCCCATACAGCCTTCCAAAATCAATGAGATGGAGTTAAATTTGAGCCCAAAGCAAGAGCCCATTCAACCTTTCAAAGAAAAAAAAAATGGGAAAATGTTGCAAGTGAGAATCGAACCCAGACCCACTTGGTTAGAGTTGAACCCTTAAACCAATGAGCCATGTTTCTCTTTATATTTAAGAGGGTTCATTTTAATATATGTACGCATAAAATCAGAAATAGACCTTATATATACAATGTAATTTTCGATGAGGGGGTTCACTGACCTCCACGGTGGCGCTCCACAATTATTTGTTTGATATATCGTCCTCGGCCCATAGAACACCGGCAAATGAGATGGATTTTATTTGTGATATCTGATATCAAATCAAGTACTGATATCATTGATGTCCCTAATTCTGGTGATGATCAAGGTAATCCGAATAAACATCCAGATAAGAGATGTGCGTTCACTGCCATACTCAGTGAAATAGAATGGTAAGTAATTGAAATAGTTTTACTTATATACACTGAAAATAAAATATGTAACTCTCAATCTTGTAAAAGGTAAATTCATTCCATATATACCAATTGTTTCATGTTTGCCATTGTATAGGTTTTATAAATAATGCACTCACCCTGGTGATAAACAAAGAAAAGAGTTTGTAAGAAGACTTGGGTTAGGGCCTGTACAAGTAAAATTTTGGTTCCAAAGCAAGCTCACTCATACGACAACTACGAACATCGCATCATTGTATGTCACTTATCCTATATTTGCTTAGTTGTGTTGTTTTCATATGTGAATTATAATTTGTTGTTTATTAGGATGTAATGTTTGATTTTTGGTCATGATGTCATGTGATAAAGAGTACAATTTCTTATGAATCTATTACGTTGTTAGTTGTTGGAAAGTGAGGCTTGGTCAAGTGTTTGAACTTTGAACATCTCCACCATCGAATCGTAGGTTTAGGGTGGAAAGACTATTAATCATGCTAGGGTGGATGGAAAACAAAAGTTATTTGGTGTTTTACTTGTACTATCAGTTACCCCTATATTATGAAGTCTCTCATGGTAATCAATAATAAACTCGTATGATTCCTCTGTTTCAAATTTATTTCTAGAGCTCATCATGTTTCTGAGCTTACCATTTGCACTGCAACAATCTGTCTATCTTCTTGTTGGAGTTGTTCGAATCCACTCACACCAAATTGAATACTTTCCTCAAGAATGTAAAACATTAGAAATGAGGATAAAAATGCATTTTTTTTTTCTATAACTGTCAATCTACCGAGAGGTGCTACTCATGCACCTTACCAATCCACCACTTTGAAGGCATCTAGTCCAAATGTGTCTGGCAAAGTGATGGATTGGTAAGATGTATGAGTAGTATCTTCTGATAGATTGACATTTGTAGACAAAAATGTCTTTCTTATCCCCATTTCTAATGATTTACATTCTTGGAAAAAGTATTTAACTTGCTTCGAGTGTATTCGAACAACTCCAAGCAGAAGGTAAGCAGACTGTCGTAGTGCAAAAGGTAAGCTCGGAAACATGATGAGCTCTAGAAAGAAATTTCAAACAATACATTAGTATCATTGAAGAAACAATTTCTAGGGCTTTGAAACAGAGGTTGCTTACGAGTTTATTATTGAATGCCATGAGAGACTTCATAATATATGGGTAATGGAGAAATCTGGAGTATATTTTGTTGTCTCTTGTATTAAGATTAGAAAATCAGAAATATTAAAAGATGAAAAGAAAAGAATTATTCGAGTCCATAAAACTCATTGTGAGTCCTGAAGATATTTAATCCCCTCAAGTACTCAAGGTTGTAGATTAATTCCTCCCAAGATAAAGGCGGATTAACCATTAAAGAATTAGTGATACCTTACACTTTGATAATTTCAACGAACACTAAAAAAACTGCAACGAGATCACACACAAAGACATGGTCGATAGATGTTGTTTATAAGAAATGTGTGCAGAAGAAGGGAAGAATTCAATGTGAAAAAATGAGAGAAAACCTCTCTATTTATAGTAAACAAAGGGTAGTATGAAAATGTGTTAATTGTGCCTTATTGGAAATATCAAAACTCTTTGGAAAAGAGACAACCTTCCACAAAGGTCACAATACTTTGGAAAAGGCACAACCTTTCAAATGGTCATAACCCTTAGGAAAATACACAACCTTTTGTAAAGGTCACAACCCTTCATAAAAGTTGCAACCCTTTATGATAGTCACAACCCTTCACTTCCTATTCACACCTTTAAAACCTAAATATTCCCCACATGAATGAGAATGACTATTGTTAAAACATATGCATGAAAAATTGTGTGACTCATAAGTAATGATTTATTGCATCTGGATAAGTCGATTTTATAACACCTCGAATTAGAGAAGGGGCATAATATCAGTTTTCAGAAGTTTCTAGTGCCACCTGACGGAGGCCAGCCACGGACCATGGGTCTGGTCCGTGGATTGGCCACCTAACAAGGCCTAGAGGACCACGAACAATGGCTTGGACCAATGAACCGTTGTTGGGTCCACCGTCCGTGGATTGAGGTTCATGGATCATGGCCTCAAATTCACTTTTTGACATCGAATGACGGACATGCAGGACAAACCGTTAGTCAAACCACGGTCTGTCGGTCTCACCCGTCGTTACTGGTGGCAGTTATTTTCTAGGCGCAATTGGGTCTTTTCCTAATTAATCTAGCTTAATACTATGTCATTTTTCCTATGCCTAAATCCCCTATATAAGTGTTTTAACTCTAAAATTTTTCAATTAAAAATCATTCTCTCAAATTTACTAAAGAAAAACAAGTCGTCCTCCCAAATATTACTCTCTCTAGAAAACTTGAAGAAGAAGGGTCCAAACTAGGGTTTGCAAGTTAATTCTCCAATTCCTTCATTGAAGTTAAGCAATTGACATTGAGGTATGATAGTTTTCATCCATGGATTCCTTCCATTCACAGAGTTTCCAAATTTTCCTATTTTCAAAGTTAGAATTCCCCAATTGAGTTAGGGTTTTCTTCTATATTATGGGTTCTCTTTATTATTGATTTAATTGATGGAATTATGATCTCTTATGCATGAATTGATGAAATTCTATGGTTTTATGATGATTTCCCCATGAACTAATGTAATTCCCATGTTTTCCAAATTATGATGATATGACGTGGGTTTTGGATTATGAATGAAGAGTTTATGAAACTAAGCATGTTCTTTTGAAATTTATGTAAATGTTTTAAGGATGCTTTGAGAGTGAAGTATAAATGATGATGTTTTTGTTGTGTTGTTGAAAGGATTTCTCACATACACATAAAAGCATGATTGTGAAAGGTTTTCTCACATAGTAAGGGGTTCTAAAGGTTGAAAGGTCTTCTCACCTAAATGAATCAAAGATAAAGAGTTATCCTAATTAAACCTAGCTTGGATTGGTTATTGAATGATACCTTTCCATGGATGACTAATAAACCTATCTTGGATTGGCAAGATGACGTGCCTTTCCATGGATAATAAGAATAAGAAAAGAAAATTACTATTATATGAGATTTATGCTTAGCACCGAGAGGATATTGAGATGGAATCTCCCCCGTTAGTGGAGGTCGGGTTTCTAGAAGAAATCTCTTTATCCTTTACCTATGTGTCCCCATATGATAATTGTCCAGATAGATATTAGCTAGTGGATCCACCTAAGCTATAAGTTCATGGTCCTTACCTTGGCAAGTAGGACAACCCTTTTCGGTGTGAGAGACACCGGGGAATCATGTTATAGCTCACATGGTATCTATGACGGTTAAGGATACTTCCCACAATAATAATGAACTAAGGTTACTTCAATAAGTATCTCACATGTGTTCAAAGGTTTTTAAAAAAGTTATCTTGCATTGACCATGTTTTATGACTCATGTTTTCTAACCCTTTTTATATCATGTTTTAGCTTGGTCTTGCATGTTATGAAAATGTCCTATTTTAGCATGATTTAAATGTTTATATGCATGACTATCATACTTGGTATATATTTTGTACTAACGCATACCCTTGCCTACATTCCCCCAAATGTAGGGTCCGACAGTTAGGGTTCTCAATTTCATGGCTAGAGGTTGACTTGAGAGATTTCGAGCTTTGGTGAGTCCTCAAGCTTCGAGGACAGATTTTCATTGTTTTCAGTTCTTTGTCTTATTTTCAGTTTTGGACATAATGTATGGGCTAGGCCCAATTTCATTCTATTGTACTAGATGACTAATGAGACAAAGTGTTTAGACTTCCGGTCTACTTTTATAAAAACTATTAAGACTTGAAATGTATTTCTTTACCTCTTTTGTTCTATGTCTTATGTCATAATTATTAAGTGGCTTGTATGGGGCCTTTCGGGGTCCTATACACTATGTTACATCTAGGGTGTATCCCTGGGTCGTGACAGGTTTCCTTTTGAACTTTCAGTAGTGAATGTATATCAGATAGACTCGGTCAATCAATAGATTTGGGAGTAGCTGTTTCTTTTATAGATCAGTTGACAGGGGCCTTGCCGGTCGAGGGCTTAGTTTTAAGTAGAGGTATACTTGTTTGTTTTCTTGATTGCGTGTGGCTGCCATGCGCTAGTAGCAAATGGTTCAGCAAGGTCGGCTCGGGCCTGAGTTTTGGTATTAGAAGCCAGTTGTGCCCCTTGAGTTTGGGGCGTGACATTATTTAATCAATAAATTAATATTTATTAATTTAAAGAATGGTTTGAGATATAATGAAGGTTAATTTTGATTATATCTAAATCATTGTTCTTACTAATTTATGTATCATATTTATTGATTTCACATAAAAAAATATTATAATAAAGTACAACGAATACATCAAAATCATTGTATCTTACTAATTTCAACCTTGTGATGTTGGGATAATAACAGCTTTCAAGATGTTTTATCGTAACAGATTTTATCGTAGAATATTAGAAGGCTATGAAGTGGGACAAACTGATCTAGCAAATATTAATGTTTTGGATGCTATCAATTTTGCAATCCCTGCTTGGACAACAAATGTTCAGTAGAGACAATACCTTATTGTTTTTGACACTGTGAAATTCGTTTGAGGGATGCAATCTTATAGAATTTGAATGAACCCACTTGTGAAAACGTCATTCATGAACTTGAGGTCATGATTAATGATCTCGGTTACCACAATAAAATGGATGTCAATAACCTGTTGGATTATCCGGGTGGAAGTGATATATGTTCAGAGCTCCAGAGCTTAGGAGAAATTATGGATACCATCGGAAAAAGCAATGTTGATGATGAAGTTGAAGATGATACTATACCTTTGGAACTAGTTATGCGTAAGGAAACACTTATCGCATCTAGAACTCTTCACAATTTTATGGTGCAGTTCGAAAAGACAACATCGAAACTCTTGGATGCAATAAGAAAAGTTAGAGATGAGCTTCAACTAGATTTAGATTTCAAGAAAAAAGAGAACACAATATAAATCATATTTCACTAAATTGTCTTAGATATATTTGTACTTTTAAAGAATTATTAATTTATAATATTAATGGGACCATATATTTATATAAGGGTCTTCTGGAAATATATTATCTTATTATCTTAACATCCATACTTCTACTTCTACTGTACATGGATGAAGATGGTTCCCATCATGATAGCACATATATAATTTAACATCCAAATCTAAATTTTGAACATATGTGCTATATATCATAAATTAAAGAACCAACCTCAACCATCAATTTGTCAAAAGAATAACAAATCTAAAAAACTCATTTTTGCAATAATGGTGATTTGTCATTGTTTTCAAAATCTATTTGATTTAAACTCACTTTTTGTTATTCAATTTGTCAAAAGAATAACAAATCTAAAAAACTCATTTTTGCAATAATGGTGATTTGTCATTGTTTTCAAAATCTATTTGATTTAAACTCACTTTTTTATTTGAAATATTTTCAAAGCATTATATATTAATTGATATAAATTCGAAAAATATTATTGTACTACAATTAAGAAAATAAAGAAGCAAACCAAGAAGCGGAAAAAAGAGAAAATTTTATCTAAAGGATGAATCCATCTGTGGGCTCCTAAAGTTGACTAAATTTCACTTGGAAGCTTCAATTGGACTTTGTTCTTTAGACACCTTATATAGGATTGTGTTGTGTCATTTTGACACTTTTTTGACAATCACCCACTGTTAAAGTCACGAATAAAATGAGGATATATATATATATATAAAAGATTCTCAAATACCGATAAAACTTGTTATGCTTACAAAGATATGATTGCGAATCCCTTAAAATTATAGGATCTCTGATACATCAGGAAACTTGCGGATTCATAGCTTACACATTGCAAATAATACATTACTTAATGAGATAGATGTATTCAAGAGGGGATAGAGATGTATCCAAGAGAGGATAACGATGTATCTTAGAAGGGGTTTTTGAAAAAAATTTAAATCGTAGAAAAATTTAGAGATTATAATATCTTAAATTGTCTATTTATGTAATTTTTTCAAATTCTTTTAGGAAGCTAAAGCACAAAAAGGGACAGCCTTCGCCATTTTGAAATTAATGATCCGTGCTTCCGCCTTTCACTTTTAAAAAAATAAAATTATAGAATTTTTTTTATTTTCTAGTATATTAAGAGGAAAATTTATTGTCTTTGAATTAAATTATTTATCCATTTTACTCGTCTCTTAAAAAATTATAACTAGAAAAAATATTTTTACTAATTTATCTCAACTTTTTTTGCTACACTTTATTTATTTCCTTATTCATCGATATCAAGATTAACAATAAAGATTATTATTTTTTGAACTTTATAATATTTATATAAAAAGAATTAACTTTAAAGAGAAATTGGAATACTTTTTTAATTAATTCTATCTTGATTTTGTAAATTGATAAGTAATTTGAAATAAATATTTTTACTAATGTGGGATGAAGGGAGTACGTATATTTTTTTTTCAAGTTTTACTCTTGACATTTATTATTTATTCTTCAAATTATTTTTCAGTATCTTAGACTATATATAAGATAATATGAATATTATGATAAATATATATTTTATTAGTTATTTTTTAGTAGTTTGAGCTTGGGACTTTCATGTTGGGGGTCTCAAGTTCGAAATCCGTAGGCAACGAAAGCAAGGGGTTTGTCTTCTGAGTCGAGCTCGTCGCACCAGTCTTGCTTAGTGCGGGTTATCTCTCCTGTGTGGTTTGCGAGCTATTGCATAAGAGCGGAGATTTTACCCTGTGTGCACCAAAAGAATAGCAGGTGGCGGTGCAAGTTCCCCTTATCATAAAAAAACATGGAGAGATTATTGTGCATGTGTCCTCCTACATGTTAACCAAGATTATTCTGAAAAGGGCACATTTTGTATATGCATTATTTTGTATCAATTGTATTATGAAAATTTGTATTTGTCAATTGTGTTCGTAAATACAATTGATACAATTATATTTGATGTATGATACCAATCAATTGTCCTCAGACAAATATATTTTGTATCAACTCTATTTGCATTATGTATCAATTGTATTCATGATACAACGAATATGCATGCATTCAACATCTCTCATCCTTCTCTTGATCTCGCTCGCATCTCTCCTCCTAAAATGAATGCAGTTGTATTTCGATACAAATATGTTGTATCAATTATATTCGTGATACAACGAATACAATAGGTATTCAACCTCTCTCTCTCTCAGATCTCATTCGCCTCTATCCTCTCTCTAACATGTAGCTATAATTCGTAATTAAGCAAACTATAGCTACAAATCTCTAATTAAGCCAAGACTTGTCACGACCCAGGGGTACCCCCTAGATGAAACAAGGCGTATAAAACCCCGAAAGACTCCATACAAGCCCCTTAGTCCTCATAACATAAGAAATAGAACAATAAGAGTAATACATAATTTCAAGTCTTAAAAGTTTTTCATAAAAGCAAGAGGAAGTCTAGACACTTTGTTTCATCATAGTCATCTATTACAATAGTGGATGAAATAGGGCCTAGCACATACAACATGTCCAAAAGGAAATACAAGAAATGGAAACTAAACAATAACTCCGTCCTAGAATCATAAGGACTCACCAAGCTCAGGAACAATCAAATCCAAGCTCTAGACACAAGTATGATCACCTCTAGTGCCGGACACTACACTTGGAGAAAATGTAGGCAAAAGTAGGCGTTTAGTACAAAAATGCAGTAAGTGTGGTAGTCATGCATAAAAACAATGGAAACATGCAAAAATGGACATTTCATTTGAAATCATGCACTTTACCAAGTTTAAACATCATCATAGAGATAGTTGGAAAACATAAGTTAAAACATCATCTTCAACACAAGCTAGCATCATCTTTGGAACATTTGAACACTTACGGGATACTTCTTGAAGCCTGTCTTAGTTCATTATTAAACATCTTGTTATTATGGGAAATAAGCCTTAATCGACATGAGACCATGTGAGTTGAAACATGGAATATGATGACTCCCTTATCGAAAAGGGTTGGTTTACTTGCCTAAGGTAGAACTGGTAACTCTTAGCTTAGGTGGATCCACTAGCTAAATATCCTACGGGGGCACGTAGTTTATGGGATAGGGATATTCTTACTAGAAACCCGGCCTGCCTTACTATGGGAGAGCTTCCATCTCAAGAGATTTCTTCTAGAAACCCGACCTTACTACTGGAGAGCTTCCATCTCATACAATATTCATTCAGTGCTAAGCATTAAATTCCCACGGAGTAGTTAATTCTTTATCAACATCATTACTCATGAAAGGGCGCCATTGGCCTACTGATTCAAGGTACATCATTGGAATAGCTCGTTTTAGTTACTCATGAAAATGTGTCATTGACCTACCGATTCAAGGTACATCATCACTTTAGATCTTTAGACCATGCATGAGCAACTATCACCATCCATAATCACTTTTACTCTTAGATTCAATAAGGTGAGAAATGTCTTTCAACCTTAGAATCATTACTATTGTGAGAAAACCTTTCACATCATGTTCATTATGAGTTCATGAGAATAACCTTTGAATCAGCCCACAACAACTAACATAATCATTAACACTTTACTCTCAAAGCATCATTAAGACAATTAGATAGACTTCTCATACTTTATCTCCTTGAGGTTCAAAACTCATCTTGAATCAACACATCTAGAATTTAAGCATTAGACATGGATTTCATTATAAATCATGTGACTCTATCATCTCATGCATTAATTCATAAAATTTCCTCTTTCATCAACAAAGACCCACAACATATCATTAACTTTGAGAAATATGGGGATTTCATGGGTTCTGGGGATACATCATAAAAATCATAGGAAATCATCAATTTATGCTTAATATAACTCAACTCAATCATTAAAATCAAGTTTTAAAGGAACCCATGACTTTTGAATCAAATCCTAACAATTGGGGATTTCTACAATTTGAAATTGAAGGTTTTGAGAGGGCTCCATGGATGAAAGCTATCCATGGATGAAGACTACCATACCTTAATCACAATGCCCAAAGAAATTGATGTGCAAAAGCTTGCTCTTCAAACCATTGCTCAAATCATCATCATCATCATCTTCTTCTTCTTCAAAAGAGAGAATTTTTTTGGGAGGAGGTTTTGGTTTTCTCTTGGGATTTAGGAGGAATGAATTAAATGGGGTGAATTTGGGGTTAAAAGGGCTCATATAGGGGTTCTAAATATAGACAAAACGACATAGTATAGAAACCAATTAATTAGGAAAAGACCCAACTACCCCTAGGTTTAAATGTCAGCTGCCTCCGACCTGCTGACCTACGAACCTAGTCGACGGACCATGGATGGACCTACGGTCCGTCTTGGTGAACCGTGGTTGGTGGTCAGAGAATTTGGCCTTCACCTACGGCCACTGGACCACAGTCCGTAGGTCCCTTCTGTGGTCCATGTTGGGACCATTTCTGAGTGCCCAATGACGGACCCAGTCGACGGGCCGTGGTCTGACCCACAGACCATCATGGTGGACCGTCGATCAGGATCAAAGACTAGGAATTATGGGGCTCTAACCACGAACCACACCTACGGTCCGTTTTCCACAAAACAGGCCGTGGGTGGCTGGCGTGGTTTCACTGCACCAGATTCTGGAAATGCCCCATTTTGGATCGGGGAGTTACGAAACTGTAGTCATTTTTTTTAATGTTTCCCGAAAATTAAAGGTATATATATAAAGATTGAAGTTTAGGTTTATAGCATTAAAAGAAATCTTTTAAAGATATGTTAGACTTACAAGAATGAATGCTTTGATGTTCTGACTAAAACTTGAATGTACCATAATATTATTAGCTTTTCTATTGATAAAAGTTTGGTCAAATACAAACTATGACAATGTTTCAATTAAATACCTAAACACATGATAGATGTTTCTACTAGATATTTTCTACTAAGAAATTTAAATAAAATTTTGTGCATGTTCTCAAGCATCATAAGTAAAAGGACATGCTAGCCATTTAAATTATATCACTTCCTTTTAGCATCAGTAAGCTGCAACCACATAAATAAATCAATCCATAAGCTGAAAAGATATTTTGGGTAAGCTAATTATAATGGTCCCTTGCTCATTTATTAGTACCTTCACATGGTACGGGGTTAAGCTGCAACCACATATCGTTTTTTTTTTTGGTTTTCCTTTCGGTGTTTGGTATCCACATTGCAGCTCGACTGAATTCGAATTCGCGTTGAAAAGACCCACATTTGGGGGTAAAGCACTCCCAACAAAGGCGACTCCGTACCCAAGGGGCTCAAACGCGAGACCTCTTGGTTAAGTATAAAGGAGTACTTATCACTCCATCACAACCCTTGTTGGTGCAGCCACATATTGTTACAACAAATTAAAAATAACTTTTAACGATAATAAATATACTCATTAACGAAAAGTAATAAAGTCTTCATTGACATTAATTAATTGTCATTGGATCCACGGTCGATATATATTTTAAAGTCATTTGCAAAATATGTTAAATGCAGCTAAAATATATATTTTTAACGCCAATTACAGAAGAATTGAAAAGGATAGTTTTATAATTTATATTTATGCAAAGAATTTACTATTAAATGAACATATTATCTAATATTTGACGGAAGAACTTATCTAATGTTGCAGTAGCTTACGTTTTTGTGCTATTTTTGGGGAAAAGTCACCAAAGTTAGCAAGCACATGGTATGCTAGTCGTACAATTCCAACGTGTTCTATTTCTGCGGTGATAAAGAAAGGTGTCAACAACGTAAAATAATGAATATAATTTTATTTTTATAAATATTTTGTTCTAAAATATATTTTCTTATAATTTTAAATTTTTTTTTCTTACGAGTATTATTTTTTGTCTGTCTTTCTATTTTTTTCTTTAAAATTCATTGTCATCTCTATTGAACCTCCTCATTTAATTTCAATGTCACAATTTTTACCACATGTCCACCCTCCCTCTTTTATTACGACTCCCTCTATCTCTAATTACTTGTTCACTTTTTTTTTTAGTTGTCCCTAATTACTTGTCTATTTTGACAAATCAAGAAAGGACAATTTTTTTACCTATTATACCCTCAATTAATTACTTTGAAAAATGTAAAACTTCTTGAAAATCTAAAAATTTTAATTCACTCACTTCATAATTAATAAGGGCAAAATGGTAAACTCACTATGACAATCATTTTTTTCTTAATATGTGTGTCAATTCAAAAGTCGACAAGTAATTAGGGACAGAAGGAGTATTAGTTTAACTCTCTTCAATTTTAAAACTTTATATAAATATTCTTTTACATTTTGAAAATTTCGATAAACCCATTAGATTTCAAGATGATTATAAGGTATCATTTACTTATTTTATTTGAATTTCAATCAAGCTATTCTTATTTTTGGAGAATTCATTGATTCTTTCAAATTTATCATTTTTAATTTTGAAAGTTATATGAAAACGAGATAAATTAATTGATAATACCTTTAAAATTTTAAAATTTTAAAATTTCTTAGAAAAATAATTAATTTTGTTATCAATAACTCAACAAAGTCCAGAAAATAGTATAATTTTTTTAAAAAAAATCACCGAAAAAAAGAAAGCTGGCTAAAGAAGAAGAAAAAAAACGAAAATGAGAGAGGAGCTCAGCTTGAATATACTAGTAATAGTATGCCCTCTGTAATTAACTCATGTAATAGTACTAGTAATAGTATGCCCCTTCCTCAGAACACCAATAGTAGGTGTCCTGTTTTGCCACTTGCTGGTAGCAATGTAACGATGCATATTACATAACATATATATTACTCTGTTTTCAACCAAAAAAAAAAGCTTGAATATAATGTGGGGTGGGGGTGAGAGGAGAAGAAGAAAGAAAGAAAATGGGGGTGGGGGTCAGCTTGAACGTGGGGTGGGAGGTGAAGTGAAATTTAAGGAGAATTCAAAATTAAAGTAAAAAAAAATAAATTAAAAAGTAAATGAGAAAAAAATAAAGAAAAACCTAAAATAAAAATATATATATTCTACTCCCTCCATTTCATATTAATTGAATTTTTGAGGTGTTTCACACCCTTTAAGAAAAGTAGATTAAGAAATAAATTGAACATAGTTTTCCATTTTTATCCTTATTAATTATTGTCAAATTTATGATTAAAATAACTAAATATTAATTAATCACTAATTCCAATACTAACTAATGAAGGGTAAAATTGGAAGAACATTCTAAATGTAGTCTTGAAAACTGAACAATTAAGTTAATTTGAAAAATTAAAATGTCTCAACAATTCAATTACTCCATGGATGGAGTAAGTTAAATTAATATGTGTCACATATTGATTGGTGTGTGATAACACTTGCTTTTTAAAATCTGAAAGTAATTGAAACGAGATATAATAGTATCATTTCCAAATTATTTAAATGGAGTAATTAAATAACACTTGCTTTTTAAAATCTGAAAGTAATTGAAACGCGATATAATAGTATCATTTCCAAATTATTTAAATGGAGTAATTAAATTTCATATTGTGATTTGTTGTATACCACCGATCAAGGAGTTGCAATTGTAGTCTAAAGCTAGTATAAAACCCCAAAACAGTGACAAGAAATCCACAATTTTCACTCAACTATAACCTGCATTTAAATCATGAAACCATCAATTTAAACCCAATCCCCAACGTTCCTTAATTTCCATTTAATAACTCCCCAATCATTACCTAATAATTATAACCCTTTGTAACAATAAACATATGTATTATACAATTCATAACTCGCCTGAAAGGAAAGTTTTTTTTTACCTGGAGTCTGCGGTTTCTCTTCTCCCCGCACACGTTTTGCCTAACTCTGTTACTGGTGTTACGCTAATAACCCAATTAACTTAAATCAATACATGGGCCAAGTGGTAAAAGGGTATTAAACAAAGGAAAAATTACAGAAATCTCACCTTTTAGTTTTTACTTATTACCATTATCATCTATAAGTTTTACAAATCTCCAAAAGTCCACTCCACAGGCCGTGGGTGGCTGGCGTGGTTTCACTGCACCAGATCCTGGAAATGCCCCTTTTTGGATCGGGGAGTTACGAAACTGTAGTCATTTTTTTTAATGTTTCCCTAAAATTAAAGGTATATATATATATAAAGATTGAAGTTTAGGTTTATAACATTAAAAGAAATCTTTTAAAGATATGTTAGACTTACAAGAATGAATGCTTTGATGTTCTGATTTGTGATAGGATATCCAAATTCTCCACTCTCCATCACTTTAAGTAAATCATCAACCAAATCTTCATTTCCAGACTTATCATTACATTTCTTACCTTTTGCTCGATTATCTGGATGATCATTAATGATTTTTCTCCAAGATTTCATCAACATTTAAGTGCGCCTTTGACAATTTGGACTTCATTCCACTAATGTTATGAATCCATTTTTGGGAAGGGAACAAATCGGTTAAGTCGAATCCTCCCTTTATCAACTTATTTCGATCATGTATGATTTTTCACCTACATGTTGTAATATTCGCAAACCAAAAAAAATTGTTTGATAAGTTGATCAATGAGTCAGGTGTACTTAAAATGAGATTTGATATTGTTAAAGAATGACAAAAGTCTCATATCAGGGGTTAATGAGATGAGTGGACTCCTTATAAAGCCTGGACAATCTTCCTCTCTTTGAGCTAACTTTTAGGGTGCGAGTTAGTCCAACACCTAATTTAACATGGTATCAAAGCAGGGCTTATCTCACCAAATGTTGGACCCCCAAAATCAAAATTATCCATACACCAAATACTAAGCACCGGATGAAGTGGGGTGTTAAAAATTTGACCATATTTGAGCTAAGAAGTTCGAGGACACAAACTTTCCTCATATTTCTCCAATAATCTCAATATGAACTATCCTATGTTGGTGCAATCATAAAAATATGATATTTGCCGACATAATTTTTGGCCAATTTGCCAGAAAAAGATCTTGAGTTTTCATTAATTGCTCCAAATTTCCTATAAAAGGTAGGCTCCATGGTCCAGGAGGCAAGATTTTGTGTGGAGATTTCAATTTCTTTCCTTTCAAGATTTAGTTGAAGAAGCTTCGGATGAACCCTTATTCTTTGCTAGCTTCTCCCCTCATAGCCCTTATTGACACCCACAACCACCACCGGTATAGAATCAACTTACACTAATAAGGTAATAAATTTTTTAATTCATTTAGTAATTAATAGATGATATGCTAAAAGAAAAATCACCTAATTAAAATATTAGCCATAAATCAACTATTCAGAGAAAATTTCCCATTCTCACAATTTTTGTTACTGGAGTTCTTCTCATACAGTTTACCAAAGGCGTATCCAGTATGTTGGAATGATGGGTGCATTATTATGAAAATGTGGATCTAATCGGTTTGACATTTAGGTTCGTATCATTGAAAATAGTTAAAAATTTAAATCTATAGGTCTAAAATTGAAATAATTAACTAATTAAAACATCAAAAGTGCTACCAATAACCACTTAGAGAGGTGTTATCTAATTTTAGAAAGAAAAATAATACAAGATATATATAAAATTCAAATTTCTAATCTCAATCATCATTGCATTATATGATACTTCGATTGTGGGTTCACACATCAACATTTAATAAAAATTTAAAAATATACCAATACTATATATGATTTCAGGAGGAAAACATGGGTTCACGTAAACCCGGTGACCCCCTTCTACATACGCCTCTGCGGTTTACTAACTAAAACTTGAATGTACGGTAATATTATTAGCTTTTCTATTGATAAAAGTTTGGTCAAATACAAACTATGACAATGTTTCAATTAAATACCTAAACACATGATAGATGTTTCTACTAGATATTTTCTACTAAAAAATTTAAATAAAATTTTGTGCATGTTCTCAAGCATCATAAGTAAAAGGACATGCTAGCCATTTAAATTATATCACTTCCTTTTAGCATCAGTAACCAATAAAACCTCATGCATATGTCAATCGATGATGACGTCATGATGTGTCTATATAAAGAAGGATACTTACTTTATATGATTAACTTATCTATGTAATGAACACTTTGAGAATATGTACAAAAACTTTTCCATAATAGAAGCTGAAAGTGTCTAATACAAATACTTTATTATATGTTTGGTGCTCAATTATAATAGTCTATAATTTATTATAAGAATCATCCATATTTGCATAGCTTTGATAAATCGAATACACAGACCCTTAAATTTTCCAAATTGTGTCAAATTGCTACACTTATAAAGGAGTTTAAGTGTCCAATAGATACTAATAATAATTTAAATGTTTAAATGAAATTATCTGACAAATTTAAGGAGCTACACATAAATTTAGCTATACTCCATACATGAAAAAGGATTATAGGAGATTTGAAAAAGATTCATAAAGATATGTAGTAGCTAGTTGACAAATATGGTAGAGAGAGACATAGCATATATTACCTAGATAGTGATATTCCTAAAAAACAAATATGTACGTATGGTATATATATACCGCTAAATAATAAAAATCTATCGTTAATTAGAAGGGTAGGAGAAGGGTATCCTACTTGTTGGTCCCTCCGCAACTGAATAGGCAATTAATCGCAAGTACCAATGACAGTGATATTCCTAAAAAAGAAATATGTACGTATGGTATATATGTACCGCTAAACAATAAAAATCTATCGTTAATTAGAAGGGTATCCTACTTGTTGATCCCTCCACAACTGAGTAGGCAATTAATCGCAAGTACCAATGACAGATTCTAGGCATTAGGTCGAGTTCTTGACTTAAGCTTGTCTTAAGATCACCAATACCAATGCCGTTTGTTCTTAATGCAATTACTCCTTGCCATAGTAATGGTTTCTTTTAGAGATGTCAAATGAGCGGGTTGAGTTGAAATTGGAGATATTAAAATGGGTTGAAATAAAAATTGGGTTGAGTTCTGACCCGCCCAAATTTACTTTGGGCACAAATGGGCTTAAAAGCAGGTTGGGTCTTAACCCGTTCAATTTGACCCGCTTAATCTCAATAATTTTAATATATTTTTATTAAAGTTTTATAACCACCATTTGAATTTTAACTCAAGAAAATTATTTTTAAAAAAAGTTACAAATTAATAGATAAATCCGAAAAGATATAAAATAAATAGTAATTCATACCTTTAAATAGTAACATACATTACATCAATGAAAACAAAGAGTCTTAAAACGGGTTAAAATTGGAAATTAAATTGGGTTCAATTGAGGATTCTCTTAAAATGGGTTAAAACTTGATGGGTTGAGATTGAACCGAATTCAAATTATCTTAAACTCAACCCTTCAAATTATGAGCAGATTAATTACCTATAGTTGGGCTCATTTTTTATGCCCCTAGTTTCTTTCTTATATATTATGAGTTTGCCCTCTTTTTATTCAGTTTTGTTTAATTATTGACTGAATTAATTCCTGAACTCCAAGTTAGAATAAATACTAGCCAATCAAGGTTCGGTTCAGACAAGTTACGTATATATTAATACTAGATATGGGACCCCGTGCTAGCACGGGACCCAATATATGTTACTGTTTCAGTTTCAATTTATGTGGTACACATTATATTTTACGTAAATATATTATAAATCACAATAATTAACAAGTTAATATAAAAAGAAACTTATAAAAAATTCATTGACTTTTGCAATTTCATTTGTATCACATAAATCAGGACAAAGCGAGTAATATATATGAAAATTACATAAAACGTACTATAACTCACAATAATTAGCAACTTAAAATATCTATATATCTATATTTCTCCCAATTTATGTGGTATAGATGAAATTTTGAAAGTTAACAAAAACTTTTTATATGTTTTCAAATGTTTTAAGCTATTAATCATTATGATTTATAATACTTTTTACATAAAAATTTTATTTATATAAAGTATAAAAGAAAAAATTTAAAAAATGAAAACATAAATGTCAGCACTAGTCCAATCTATGTTAATTTCTATGTTTTAATTATTGTAGTACCGATTGAATTTGGAGAGCCAACTAATTTTTTTAAAGGATTTGTTTTATAAATTTTAAGTTGTTAATTATTATAATTTATAATATTTTATTTATTTTAAACCAATATATGTTTCTCTCTGTCTCAATTACATGACACATATAGAATTTGGAGAGTCAAGTAAAATTTTAAAATATGTTAAGTTGTTAATTATTATACCTTATAGTACTATTACGTCATTTTTAAAATAAAATATGTAATTTTTTTATTTCAATTTATGTGTCATTGATATAATTACATATATTAAGTAATAAAGAATTAATGTCTAAATTATGTGACACCTATGAATTTTGGAGTGTAAATCAAATTAGTTATATGATTTTAAAAAAATAAAGCGGTTAATTATTACAATTTATAATACTTTTTATATATTTTTTAAATGATATATATATATATATATCTTTATGATATTGATATTAGTATTATAATAAATTAAATTTTATTATTTTTAAATTTATGATCTCAATTGTCAGCCTATGCCACATTATAAAATGTTCCAAAGTAGATATCAGATTTACAAAAATGTCGATGCCAGCTAAAGTAATAAAATAACATCTAAGGGCATGAACCTATATATGTATATATAAAGCTGAATATAGACAATTTGATGTGGCATCTCTCTATGACCAGTATTTCTATTCATCTTTTTTCTCCTTTTTTTGACATTTTATCTTTGTTTTGTATTTTTTATTTGTATTTTAAAAAAAAAGTATTTATGTCATACCCGATTAATTATGCCCTTTATAACATCCATTACACTAATATAGATTTAAGTAAATGAAAATGGAAGATGAAAAGATAAAAACTATTCATTTTTTATAACTGTTTATAATTATTTAGCCTATAAAATAAAATAAAAATAGTTGAGCATTTGTAACAAATAAGAACAAATTTCTTCACTTTGGCTCTTCTTCTTCTGACGATAATGATCAATATATGGTATCAACTTTTGTCGCTAAGATGTCCATCAAATTTCTAGGTCATGTGACTTTTTTAACAAAAGAGAAAGAGAGAATATCTCATTATTCTTGTGAAGACATTGATGTAAAGAAAGAGATTATGTAACAAAAAATTCTTTTCAAAATAAAAGACTTTTTGAAAAAATGTTTATTCCTCCTACAAGGAGAGAAAATTCATTGTGGTTGAGAAATTTATAAGAAGCCTGATTAGTGTTTCAAAGGGTAAGAAAAATTATTTGGAGAAAAAATCATTCTATTTATGGAATTCGTATCAAATTAGGAGGAGAACAAGCAAAAATTTATTTTGTGATTTGAAAAGAGAGAAAATTAGATATTATTTCTTTCAACCTCATTATTCTTCTAATTTCTTTCTTCTTTTATTTTGTCTTGATTTTTTGTATCTTTAATTAAATTTTTTTTTTCTTATTTATCTTTAATTAAAGTTTATATATATTTTCTGAAAAAATAATTTAAAAAGATGATCATATTTAGTTCCTTTCCTCATCAATGCTATTAATCTCATAATTAGTGTTATTTATATTATTTTCTTAATTAATTCTTTTTCTTTCTTTTAATTATTTATTTGAAGAAATTAGTTATTATAACTTTATAAGAATTACACATGTATTTTTACATAATTGATTTGTCATTTTTAATTTTTTTGGATCATTCTTCATCTTAAAGTTTCTATCTATATGTAACAATAAAGCTAAAATAGAAAATGTGAGAGTGACACCTTCTTAGCAATAGATATTTATTTATTCTTATCAATGTTTCTGACTTTTTTGTTATTTTTTCCTTCAAATAATTGTTGCCTCGATTTTTAATTTTAGTTTTTTTTTTTTAGCATTTTCTAATTTTAAAAGACTGATAAATTTATATTGAAAATTTATAAAATATAAAAAATCATTTATTTAACTCCTATCATCATCAATATTATTATTAATTTCTTTTACTTCTTTCCTTAATCTTCATTTCATCATTAATGTAATTTATATCATTTTCTTAGATATATATATATATATATATATATTTGTGACATTTCTTAGAAGTTAGGATTACTATTTATTTAATTTTTAAAAATTTTGAATTCTTTTGTCATACTAAATACAACATGTTTTATTATAATTACATTTAATATATTAATCAATATGTTGTACGAATGAAAAGAAAATTATCATTTCACAAAAACAAAGGTTAAAATATAATCTATTATGATTAAGGAAAGATAAAAATATTATTCCAATATCCATAACCATATTTAATACATTAAAAATTAATTGAAAAGCTGTAAATGGAAAAGGAATCATTATTTTTAAATTTTTGGATCATTTCTTCTTCTAAAAGTTTCTATCCATATGTAACAATAAAGTTAAAATAGAAAATGTAGTGACACCATTCTTAGTAGTAGATACTTATTTATTCTTATCAATTTTTTCTGACAATTTTGATTATATTTTTCTTTAAAATAATTATTGCCTGGATTTTTATTTTTATTTTTAACATTTATTTTTAATTTTAAAATATTGAAAATTTTATGTTAAAAATTTAAATAATAGAAAAAATGATTTATTTAACTTTTATCATCATCAATACTACTACTTTATTTGACATTTTTTCTTAATCTTCATCTCATCATTAATGTTATTTATATAATTTTGTTAAATCACTTATTTTTTCTTTTTTAACTCTTTTATATATATATAAAGTTGAATATGTAAATGATGATGTGACATTTCTTAGAAGCTAAGATTACTATTTATGTAATTTCTCAAATTTTTGAGTTCTTTTATCATACTAAATACAATATGTTTTATTATAATTACATTCAATATAGTAAACAATATGTTCTAGGAATTAAAACAAAATTATCATTTCAGAAAAATAAATGTTAAATTATAATTTTATTATGATTCAGGAAAGATAAATATATTATTTCAATATCCCATAATCACATTCAATACATTAGAAATTAATTGGATATAACTGTAAATGGAAAATGAATCACCATTTAAGGAAAATAAATGTTTGCAATACCATAATAATTAAGGAGAGAGTAAGATATTATTTTATATATCCTAATTCGAAACTTTTAATCTACTACTCAATTAAAAAGAAAATGCATTTAATAACATTAAAAAGTTATTAGTTTAATATTTTTTCTCATCCTACTAATTCAATTCAATCAAACTTAATTTTAAAGATAAGATAACAACTCCATTTTAATTGTTATCAATATATTTCAAAAAATTATCGTGAAAAGGCTTTTCTTGTACCTTATTTTAATTTTCATATACTATTATTATTTTTTCTGTCATATTTCAATGATTTTTTATTTCGATTTAAAATTTAATGTTTATTCTTAAAACTCTGATGGTACAAATTAAGGTGGAGTAGAATATAATAAATGATGATTCTTCTACTAAATAAGAAGATATAACAAAATTGAAAGGGTGAAGTTTTTTTTTTCAAAAAAATAGATAGGAAATTCTATTAAGGTATCATTACGTCATTATTCAATATATTTTTAATATAAATTTCATTTGCTGATGCATTTGTTTAGTGCTCCTTCTGTCCCTAATAACTTGTTCACTTTTCCTTTTATAGTTGTCCCTAATTACTTGCCCATTTTGACAAATCAAGAAAGATCCATTTTTTTTACCTATTATACCCTCAATTAAATCACTAATTACTTTGAAAATTGCAGAACTTTTCATCTACTTCATAATTAATAGGGGTAAAATGATAAACTCACTATGTGATTAATTGATTTCTTAATAAATGTGTCAATTTAAAAGTGGACAAGTAATTAGGGACAAAGGGAGTATTACAGTGTTATTTCACATTACGAGATATTTCTTAGACATTTAAGGAGAATGGTACACCGAAATATATATTATATATTAAAGGATCAACTTCATGCAATGGAAGAATTTGTTATTAGCAAATATATTTTAACTTATTTGATAAAAAATATATTCTTCCTCATTTAATAGATGTAAAATTTGAAAAACTTTATTTTTTTCACAATCTTCATAGTACTAAAACAAACAATAATATTACGATTAAAGAACAGAGTAAATATAAAATTAATCAAATGTTTAATTTTTAATGATCGCGCGAAGTGCGACCAAATTCTCTAGTTTAAAACAAAAAGGTAAACTTTAAATGGGTCTACAATAGAATTCCTAGAAATCCAACTTGAAAAATTATGTTTAAAATGGAAAATAAAAAGTGAAATAAATTTAATTGAGAGTTATCCTTCATCTGTCCCATTTTATGTGACACTTTTTATTTCTCGAGAATCAAATAGTTTAAGTTTGATCGTAAATTTGCGTATGGTATCTTCAATTTTTTTAAAATGAAATTTATATATTTGTAAACTACGTAAAAATCAAAATATTATAATTCATAATAATTAATAATTCTAAATATTTTAAAGATCTATGAAAAATTTAAGATCAAAGATAAACTAAAGAGAGTAAAAGGGGAGAATGGAAAGTAGAAAAAAAGGAAAAAAACGAATATATAGAGAGAGAAACTGAGGCAAAAAAGTCAAAAAAGTAATTATTCATGTGGGTTGTTGTATATGTAGAAAGACACGTGTACAATTAATGAGCGACGATGAATTTTATAGTACAATTTGAAATGCTTTGTGTACAACTTTGTAGTGTCGTGTTCGTTCTCTAAAGTCTCACTTCTAATATGGAGTAATATAAATAAGAAGTATAAAATAAAGTTGAATAATTTTACAATATAATTTCTCAAAGTTGGATGATCTTTTGAGATATTTACTCGAAAATTAAGAGAAATTTAGCGGTTTTGAAATTATAAGACTGTAAGGGGAAAATAGATCAATCCATAGATAATATAAAAAACATCTATGTGTTATACATAGTACATGTATCTTTGTGATATGAGTGGGGGTAAGCTTAAGAAAATTACATATTTGTCCTTGTTGGTCCTTCCTAACTCCCTACATAGTACATGTGTCTTGATATGAGTGGGGAGTAGTACTTGTTTAATGAGGTGGGCCCCAATACAGTACAACTTGTCTTACCTTTGGTACATCTATTTGATGTTGTGTTAGTCCTTCTAACTGTCATTTCTAAATAAGAGTAATATGTTACCTGATACATATTATCCTCTTCACCGAACCTAGATTGGTTCAAAGATTTTATGATGAAAAAAATAATATCGAATAGTGTTGGTCAAAGTTTTTATCGTTTAACTCTAAAAATGAAAATCATGATAACTAAAAATAAATTGATGGAGGGAGTACAAAATTACTTTAAAACACCTTAAATAAATCAATCCATAAGCTGAAAAAATATTTTGGGTAAGCTAATTATAATGGTCCCTTGCTCATTTATTAGTACCTTCACATGGTACGGGGTTAAGCTGCAACCACATATCGTTTTTTTTTTTGGTTTTCCTTTCGGTGTTTGGTATCCACATTGCAGCTCGACTGAATTCGAATTCGCGTTGAAAAGACCCACATTTGGGGGTAAAGCACTCCCAACAAAGGCGACTCCGTACCCAAGGGGCTCAAACGCGAGACCTCTTGGTTAAGTATAAAGGAGTACTTATCACTCCATCACAACCCTTGTTGGTGCAGCCACATATTGTTACAACAAATTAAAAATAACTTTTAACGATAATAAATATACTCATTAACGAAAAGTAATAAAGTCTTTATTGACATTAATTAATTGTCATTGAATCCACGGTCGATATATATTTTAAAGTCATTTGCAAAATATGTTAAATGCAGCTAAAATATATATTTTTAACGCCAATTACAGAAGAATTGAAAAGGATAGTTTTATAATTTATATTTATGCAAAGAATTTACTATTAAATGAACATATTATCTAATATTTGACGGAAGAACTTATCTAATGTTGCAGTAGCTTACGTTTTTGTGCTATTTTTGGGGAAAAGTCACCAAAGTTAGCAAGCACATGGTATGCTAGTCGTACAATTCCAACGTGTTCTATTTCTGCGGTGATAAAGAAAGGTGTCAACAAGGTAAAATAATGAATATAATTTTATTTTTACAAATATTCTTTTCTAAAATATATTTTCTTATTTTTCTTATTATTTTAACTTTCTTTTTTCTTACGAGTATTATTTTTTGTTTCTCTTTCTATTTTTTTTCTTCAAAATTCATTGTTATCTCTATTGAACCTCTTTATTTAATTTCAATGTCGCAATTTTTACCACATGTCCACCCTCCCTCTTTTATTACGATTTCCTCTGTCCCTAATTACTTGTTCACTTTTTTTTAGTTGTCCCTAATTACTTGTCTATTTTGACTAGGGGTGTGCATTAGTTTTTTCGGTTTGATTTTGCACTATTCGGTTTGGATTTTTCGGTTTTTGATTTGTAAAAGTGTAACCCAATCCGATCCAAAATAAATTTGGTTTGGTTTGGTTTTCCCCTATTCGGTTCGGCTTTTTTCGATTTGGTTATTCGGTTATGTCAATAATTAATAACATAACCAAAGTAATAATATTTAATCCCTTAAATATACTTTCTAATATAGATCATAAGTAAAACTTACAACACAATACTTATAAGTATACCTATTATAGATGTAATTTAATCATAAAATATAAACGTAATCATCATTAAAGGCAATAACCAAAAAGGGACAAAAGTGTTTAACTCCAACTTAATTCTAAACCTAAACATAATATATATATATATATAATTCGGGTTTTTTTTATTTTTATTTTTTAAAACCCGAAATCAAACCAAAAAATCAAACAAAGTAATTTATTAATCCAAAACCAATCTGAAAAACCAAAAACCAATTCAAATAAAAATTCGATTTGATTTGGTTTGGTTATTCGATTTAACTAAACCGAATAGTGCACACCCCTAATTTTGACAAATCAAGAAAGGACAAATTTTTTTTATCTATTATACCCTCAATTAATTACTTTGAAAAATGTAAAACTTCTTGAAAATCTTAAAATTTTAATTCCTCCACTTCATAATTAATAAGGGTAAAATGGTAAATTCACTATGACAATCATTGTTTTCTTAATATGTGTGTCAATTCAAAAGTCAACAAGTAACTAGGGACAGAAGGAGTATTAGTTTAACTCTCTTCAATTTTAAACCTTTATATAAATATTTTTTTACATTTTGAAAATTTTGATAAACCCATTAGATTTCAAGATGATTATAAGGTATCATTTACTTATTTTATTTGAATTTCAATCAAGCTATTCTTATTTTTGGAGAATTCATTGATTCTTTCAAAATTATCATTTTTAATTTTTGAAAGTTATATGAAAATGAGATAAATTAATTGATGGTACCTTTAAAATTTTAAAATTTCTTAGAAAAATAATTAATTTTGTTATCAATAACTCAACAAAGTCTAGAAAATAGTATGATTTTTTAAAAAAAATCACCCAAAAAAAAAAGTTGGCTAAAGAAGAAGAAAAAAACGAAAATGGGAGAGGAGCTCAACTTGAATGTGGGGTGGGGGTGAGAGGAGAAGAAGAAAGAAAGAAAATGGGGGTGGGGATCAGGTTGAACGTGGGGTGGGAGGTGAAGTGAAATTTAAGGAGAATTCAAAATTAAAGTAAAATAAAAAAATAAAAAGTAAATGAGAAAAAAATAAAGAAAAACCTAAAATAAAAATATATATATATATTATACTCCCTCCATTTCATATTAATTGAATTTTTGAGGTGTTTCACTCCCTTTAAGAAAAGTAGATCAAGACATAAATTGAACATAGTTTTCCATTTTTTCCCTTATTAATTATTGTCAAAATTACGATTAAAATAACTAAATATTAATTAATCACTAATTTCAATACTAACTAATGAAGGATAAAATTGGAAGAACATTCTAAATGTAGTCTTGAAAACTGAACAATTAAGTTAATTTGAAAAATGAAAAATGTCTCAACAATTCAACTACTCCATGGAGGGAATAAGTCAAATTAATATGTGTAACATATTGATTGGTGTGTGATAATACTTGTTTTTTAAAATCTGAAAGTAATTGAAACGCGATATAATAGTATCATTTCCAAATTATTTAAGCAGGCAATAAAACACCCGCATAATTGAGTTGTTTTTTTAAAAAAATTCTAGACAAATAATTCAGATACTACTCCGTCTTTCCTCTATATAAATGTGCATTCCCCATTGATATAGATGCAAATTTCTTACACATCAACTTTGTGAATAGTATCAAAGTTGAAGGATTATCAAAAATGGATAACTATACACTTGTGCTTGGATCAACTTTGGCCTTGAGCTTTTTTTACATTATTATAGCAAAAATATGCAATAGAGGCAACAAAAAGTTTCCACCAGGTCCATCACCATGGCCAATTATTGGAAATTTTCATTTGTTAGGTACAAAACCTCATAGATCACTAGTCAATCTTGCACAAATATATGGTCCAATTATGAGTTTAAAAATAGGACAAAAAACACTAGTGGTCATTTCTTCATCAACCATGGCAAAACAAGTCCTTCAAAAGCAAGACTTAGCCTTTTCCACTAGATTTATCACTAATGCCCTCCAAGCACATAACCATTGCAAATTTTCTGTGGCATGTCTTCCTGTTTGTCCTCAATGGCGAACGCTTCGGAAAATCTTGAACACAAATATCTTCTCATCCAATAGGCTTGATGTGAATGAACATCTAAGGTCTCAAAAGGTGAAAGAGTTGATTGCTTATTGTGCAAAATGTAGTCAACAAGGTAAAGCTTTGGATATATGTCAAGTTGTTTTCAAGACTAATTTCAATTTGATGTGCAACACCCTTTTCTCCAAGGACTTGGCTGACCCCTTTTCGGATTCAAAGGTAAAACTAAATAACATGATTGTGCACACCTTGTTATGGTTTTTTTTATGCCAAACGGTACTCCATGCGTCTCATTTTATATGAGTTAGTTTGACTTGATACAAAGTTTAAAAAAGAAAGAAAGACTTTTGAAACTTGTATTTTAAAATAAGTGATAGATATTTGTGTGACTTTAAATCATTTCATTAAAAGTAAAATTGATATTTCAAAGTTAATGTTTCGTTCTTTTTTAGACTGACTAAAAAAATTAAATAAGTCATATAAATTAGAGTAGAAGAAGTATATCAAATGCCTTGTTTTTGACCCTTTTTAATCTTAAAGGTTGAGTTGAAGGATATGATTTGGGGCATCATGGAAGAGGCTGGGAAGATTAACCTAGCGGATTATTTCCCTATACTTGAAAAGTTTGATCTTCAAAAAATAATGTATCGCACAAATATCCATTTTGGTAAGTTGTTTAAACTTTTAGGTGATTTGATCAATGAACGATTAGAGGAAAAACAAAGCAGCCACGGTGAAAAGAATGATGTTTTGGAAGTATTACTCAACCTCAGTGCAGAAAATCCCAAAGAGATAGATCACAATCATATAAAATCACTGCTCCTGGTTCGTGCTCTTCTATTTTATCCTTTAAATTTTAGAATATTTTCAACATTTCCTTCACCCCCATCTCCGCCTCCCGGTCTCATTATGAAGTAAGAAAGAAGAAGAAAATAATAATCGAGAATACACTTGGATTTGTGTTGCTAATTGAACTGGCTAACTGTGTGGTAGAAGATTTTTAATGGAAAAGGGCCTAAAATACCCTTAAACTATGAGATTTAGTATAAATTTACCCTCCATCCTTCTTATGAGTGTGAGCCATTAGAAAGATTCATTGAATGTCACATCTATCCCTATTATATTTTTCTAGGGTTAAGGGATCGAGTTAATTATGAAAAGTCATATGGGACTATGAGAATTGATAGGGTATGCAGTGTTGGAATATGCACATCGAAAGCATTATTCAAGATCACAAATCTTACCTAATAACTAAACAACATAATCTAAATGAATTGAGAGGATAACTTACAACATGTTGAAACTTTTATAAAACTCGTTTAAGAACAATGAATCTAGGGTTGCAGTTTTATGCTATTTCCTAACTAATTCTTTCAATCAAGTTTAATGTGGGTAAGTGTTTTTTTTAGAAAATTATGATCCTTTCTTAAGAACCATCGCCCCTATTTATACTTTTCAGCAAAAAAAGAAGAGTTTGAAAGAGAAAACATTATCAGTCATTAACCCCGGCAATAACAATTAACAACCGTTAAACATCATTAAGAGAAGTTAAAATGCAATCAATAACAAAATGTTCTTTTCTTTCTCCTTTTAAGGAAAACGTTTTCCCTCTTTCAAACTAATAAATTATTTAAAGTCAAAACAATTTATTCCTATAGTATAGAAGACTAGTAAAGAAAATACCTCTTCTAGAGTAATCCTTTTCTTTCCATTGTACACATTGAACTTTAAATTATGGAAAATGTGTGGTTTTGATCCTTGAAGTTAAATATTTAAAGGATTCATTATTTAAAATAGGGGTAAGGGTCTGAAAAACACCTCAATTTTGATCGGATTTATGTTGCGATACTAAACTTTCATAAGGACCTATTACCTCCCTAGACTATTTAACCGTATTTTTTANCCCCCCCCCCCCCCCCGAACTATTTAATAGTGTATTTTAAAGGTATATATGTGCCAACGTGGACGCATTACTATTTATAATTTTGCATTATTTTTTATGTCCACGTGGACAAATATATATGTTTAAAATACGGTATTAAATAGTCTAGGGAGGTAATAGGTCCTCATGAAAGTTTAGTATCGCAACAGCAAATCCGACCAAAGTTGGGGTATTTTTCAAACCCTTATCCCTTTAAAATATTTGAATTTTAAAAATGTAAAGGTTAAAGTATTTTCTGAAAGTAGTTGTTAGGACAATATTGATAGACCTAAGGAGTTCATCGACCCACTAAACCTTTCCGTGTGTATCATACTTGACCTGTATTAGCAACCATTGAAAAAGAGAATAGAATTGAATTGCTAATTAATGAACCATGAACAGAGCAAACGTGATAGTAAATGGGATCAATTTATATATTTAAAATAACTATTTTGATTTTATTTGAAGGGTTGCCAGCCACAGTACTAACCCTATTGTAGATTTACTGTAGTTTTTAAAGTATATGAAACCAAAGAGAGAAAAAATAGAGTATTACCATCGAGAGACGAGAGTATCACAATTTACAGAGTTAATATCTTAAATTGTCACTCAACTTAGAGAATTTAGCTAGTAAAGTCATCGAACTTTGTTTTGTATCAATAAAATCACTTAATTTGTGTATTTATATCAATAAAATCACTCAACTAAATTTATCATTAAATTACTTTTTATAACATGTAAAAATAAATATTTTTTCTATAAAAATATTTGTGGAACACTTTAATTTCATGGAAAATGATAGGTACTTAACTTTTTTCGCTATAAATGATAATTGTAGAGCAGGAAATTTCATATGATATTATTGTATATTTATTTATTGAAATGCCATAAGAATATTTATTTCACTAATTAAATTTGTCCATAAAATTTCTTAATGAGCTTTATTTAATTTTATTTACTTATGGGATTTTATGTTTCATGGTATAAAAATAATATTCAATTTTGCCCAATTTAGTTGATTGATTTTATTGATACAAATACATATGTTGAGTGATTTTATTGATACAAATGCATGAATTGAGTGATTTTATTGATATAAAATAAAGTTTAATGACTTTACTAGATAAATTCTCTAAGTTGAGTGACCTTTTAAGATATTAACTCCAATTCACAAGAGGGGGAATGAATTGAAGGAATGAATTGTAGATTATGTAATTTATTAGTTAATATAATTGTAGGTTATGTGATTTTTAGTTAATAATTGTAGATTATGGAATATTTTATGCTTTCACAAGTATTTATGAATCTTTCCATTTATTTAGTTCATTTTAACCCCATATATTTCAATCCAAATAATATTTAGACAAATTATTGGCTCATATATTTATCATCTTAATCCATTTTAAATCGTTCAAATTCATGTCAATCTGCCTATACCCCAAATTTATAATTTAAGAGAATTATTAAATATTACAGGACTTATTTTCTGGTGGTACTGATTCACCAACAACCACATTAGAATGGGCAATGGCAGAAATACTAAGACAACCAGAAATTATGAAGAAAGTCCAAGTTGAGCTTGCAGAAATCGTTGGAAAAGGAAAACCAGTAGAAGAATCAAATATTCCTAAACTCCCTTACTTGCAATTCATTGTCAAAGAAACCTTGAGATTGCACCCACCAACTCCATTTTTAATACCCCGAAAAGTTGAGCAAGATGTTGAAATGTGTAACTATATCATCTCGAAGGGCTCACTAGTACTAGTTAATGTGTGGGCGATTGGCCGAGATCCTACTTTTTGGAAGGATCCTTTGGTATTTAAACCCGAGAGATTCCAAAGTTTAGAAGTGGATATGCGAGGGCAAGATTTTGAATTGATTCCTTTTGGTGCTGGTCGAAGAATATGTCCTGGTTTACCATTGGCATTGAGATTAGTCCCAATAATGTTGGGTTCACTCTTGAATTCCTTCAATTGGAAACTTGAAGCAAACATTGAGCCAAAAGACTTAGACATGGAGGAAACATTTAGTTTCATCTCATCCAAAGCTCATCCTTTGCGAGTTATCCCATCTCCTCTTTGATGTTTGTATAATGTAATAATTGAGTGCACGTAAGATTTCCTACTGTTGTTGTTTTTTCAGGTTTATTATTTTTGGTCCTTTTCCTTTTCAAAACAAAATAAATTTTGTATGTTTTACATTTTTTGGTCCTCTTTTGCACTTGAAAGTGTCTTTTTTTTAATAAACACCTTGCCCGTTAATTCACGAAATTTGGAGAAAAGCTACTATATAGAGTTTAATTGATTGTCCACTTGACATTTAATTTTTCAAATGGGGACATATATTCGTCTCCTTAGGTTATCTTTCATTTCTATCATATTATTTCTTCCTTTGTTGGTGGAAAGCTTTTGACCATGTTTCCTTGTCAAAATTGAAAAATATATATTTTATTTTTAAAGTGAAAAATGATAGTTGGAAATTAATAATGTTTGGTTATGACTATAAATTGGAGTTGTTTTTGACTTTTTGTGAGTAGTTTGGTGATAAAAAATATAAAACAACCTTTTGTTGGTTTTTTACATGTAATGACCCAGTCGGTCATTTTTGAAAAGTTTCATGAATTTATCGTTTTACCCCTCCCGATATCTACCCTGAGTCTTTTATATTGAGTTTGAAAAGTTGATTTTGAACTTTGAGTAAAAAGTTGAGAATAGTTTGTGGTTTTGAAAGGTTAAGTTGCTTAAAAGTGGTTTTTGAAGTCTTTTAGTGTTTCGAGTGTCAAAATGAAATTTTATCGATTCTATCGGTCTTAGAATGTGGAATCTTGTCTAAGAGAGTCGTCAGTTTCAAATTCCAAGTCTTTTTGAGGATTTGAGGTCCTAAGTTAGAAAATTGTGGAAATTTAGCCTTTGGATTGACTTTGGTCAGCATTCGGGGTTCGGATGCTCGGATAGGAGTTTTAAGAGCTCCGTTGGATTTGGGGGATAATTTTATGCCTAGGTGAGGTCTTGGTTAATTTATTAGAGGTCCCGAGCTTGTTTTAACCTTTTTAGACATTATGTTACTTTCTTGTGGCTTTCACGAGTTTTGGGTCAAGGAGACCTCAGATTCGTGTTTCGACAGTTCCATTGAGTCTGAAATATCGAGTATGGTTCAAGTGCACGGGGTTTCAAATGAATCTCAATGGTCCCTTCAATGATTTATGTTTGGTTGTGTTTATTTTGCTAAGCCTGCAGACCTCGCTTTTCAGAAGACTTGTTGCTTAAGCTAATTTTGCAGAAGCGAATGAGGCTTCACTATTGCGAGAGGCACCACTTTTTTGGGGTTTGCTTTAGCGATAACCGCTTAAGCGCACTTGGGTTCGCTTTTGCGACATCAAAGAGGGTTTTAGAGCTGCCCATTTCAAGGTTTTATCCCAATTTTCCATTTTTGAGCTTGGTGTAATCTTTGGAGGTAATTTTGAAGAGATTTCTTTCGCTAAATATTTTGGGTAAGCTTTTGTGGCCCTAAAGCTTTATTCCCTTTGATTATTTATGGATTTTAACATCAAAACTTAGAATATTGATTGGCAAATGACAAGGTTTTTCAAAAACTTAAGTTCTAAACTGAAATGAAGATTGTGAATTAATTTTAATTCCTTTTACGAAATGATTTTCACCAATGAGAGCCAAATATCTTGGGTAATATCTTCAAGTAAAGGTTTTCGTATTCAAACCTCATCTTCAGAATTGGATTTTTGAGTTGATTGACCAATTTTTCAAAGTATAGAATGTGGGCATTATTGTTTCCCAAATCTTATTGTGGTTACTTGATTGAAATAGATTGTGTGGCTTTGGACGTTGTTCGGAAGGAGAAGACTCAAGTTTTGTATTGACTATTTGATTGAATTAAGGCAAATGATCTCTTAAACCTTGTAAATCTAGTAGAAATAGATTGTGTGTGTTGGAGAGTAATGAGAATGAGATGATGGATTCATTGTTCCACCTGATTAATCCTAAGGAACTAAAAAAGGATTAATTAAAAGGCAACGTTTGATCATTATGCTTTGTGAATTTCCTTGTTGTGACCCTTATTTGTTTGATTGGTGAAATGCTTTGATCGCATGAATGTGGACTTGAATTGCTTGAGTTGTTGTCTCTTTCTTATGAGGTGAAATTGCTTATTTTAATTGATTGTTGTACATTGTGATGAGACATATGATATAAAGTCAAAGATAAATGGTTCCGGCTAGTGAAGTGATATAAAACCGAAGGAAAATGGTTCTGACTTGTTATATTATGTTGAAGGGAAATGATTCCAGCAAGTGATATGAAATAGAGCCGAAGGGAAATGGTTCCGGCTAGTGATGTGATATAAAGCTGGTGAAAAATGGTTCCGACTAGTGAAATTGTGCCAAAAGGGAAATGGTTTCGGCATGAGGTGACTATTGTGATTGATCTACTTGTTACTTGTGATTGATCTACTTGGTACTTCTGATCGATCTATTTGTTACTTGTGATTGACATACTTGATTCGTGTTGATTGTTGAATTGTGACAACTAAATTATGTGGCCAAGCCTTGTGAACTGTGTATTGTGAAACTGTTAGGTTGGACTGATTTCTATGTAGGTTGTAGTTTGAGGAGGTTCGATTGGGATGAAAGGAGTATTCAATTTCTAGCTAGTTTGTCTTGTTTATTAGGTTGCTTGATAAGTACCGTGTTGGTTAATACTCACTCCTTGCTTCTACACTTGTTTAGGTTTTGAGCATGGTACCGAGTGATTTCTCTTCTTCTTCTATTTTCGAGGCTTGTTCAAGGACTTTGAGAGGAAGTTGTTTGTCATCCCGGCGGGCCCTGTTGTTTCTTATTTTATGCTTTGTTCTATTTGACAAATAAAGACATTGAGACTTGTAGTTATATCTAAACTCTGCACTTTATGTATTGGTGGCTTGTACATGTGATAACCAAGTTTTGGGGCTATAATAGAAAGAATAAGTTTTTCACTTTTATCTTGTCTTGCTTTATATTTTCGCATTTCTTTCGTTTCGTTGGATTGAGGTAGACTTGCATTGGTGGGAATAGACAAATGTTATCACGTCCATTTTTGGATCGTGATAAAAGTAGATGCATTATATATATATATATAAGATGTAATGAAGTAAAGATCTCATAGATTTTTTTAAAAGAAAATTTTGGTATTTTATTAATAATCTCAAAATAAAAAAATAAACACTACCTCAGGCATAGCCCAACCAATACCGAGCCCAAATAAAAAAAACACATAAAAGAATAACATTCTATTCTACCCACCTAAAGTCCAATCCAACTCTTACCCCGGTGAGGCTATATATATATATATATATATATATTTCTAAAGTAGGGTTTCATAAAGCAGATCCCCTCATTACCTTCTTTGTATTCTTGCCCCTCTCTCCACCTCTTTTCTCCTAAGATATGTTACCGCCTTGGAATAATTCAAGCCTCGACTTTCTATTGATTTGGAATAATTCGTGCTGGTGTGTATGCTAACAAGAGTAAGTACCTTCGTCCCTGTATTGTGACCTTTTGTTTTGCTACGAACCACTTTTCCGTCTTTAGTTCTGCTCGTAGGTTACATGGGTTGTGCTCTTTATATTTTAATATGTTCACAGATCTTGTCTTTTGGAGAGATTTTCCTTCCCTCGGTAAGTCTTCACACTTCTTCTCATTTCCTTAAGTTTCTATGTAGCCTCTGTTTTCCAGTAGGTAGTCCTGGATTGGAGTGCATGGGTAGTTTTGGTCCGCCTCCTTAAAAGAGTGTTAAACTTCTTCCAGGTTTAAACTCCCCACACTGCCCCAGATCCTCCCATTTTGTCGAGTCATTTTTGTTGGCTGAAATAACTTAGGCTAGATAGATTTCAAATATCAAATGACTATACAAAGAAAATTCCCGAACTCAAAAAGGAATACTAGACGACATGCGCAAATACCGCTTTTTAGATAGTTATTTAACTTATATTTGGTGTTAATTAATTTTTGCAAGTTTTCTACTTCGATCACAACTTTAAATGCACACAATTGAAGTTGAAAATTTGTGTTTGACTATGAAGATTTTTGTCTGAAGTATGGCCCTGTGAAGGTGGTCAAACATTAGACATTTTTGTCTGAAGATTGGCATGGCTTGTCAAGGTCAACTTCAAACATTTTTTTATTGAGGTACTTGTAGACTTTACATGGACAAACATTAAACATGTGTGGCTGCCATGCGCTAGTAGTAAATGGTTCAGTAGGGTCGGCTCGGGCCTTAGTTTTGGCATTAGGAGCCAGTTGCGCCCCTTGAGTTTGGGGTGTGACATTATTTAATCGATAAATTAATATTTATTAATTTAAAGAATGGTTTGAGATATAATAAAGGTTAATTTTGATTATATCAAAATCATTGTTCTTACTAATTTATGTATCATATTTATTGATTTCACATAAAAAAAATATTATAATAAAGTACAACGAATACATCAAAATCATTGTATCTTACTAATTTCAACCTTGTGATGCTAGGATAATAAGAGCTTACAAGATGTATTATCGTAGGATATTTAAAGACTATGAAATGGGACAAATTGATCCAGCAAAGATTAATGTTTTGGATGCTATCAATTTTGCAATCCCTGCTTGGACAACAAATGTTCAGCAGAGACAATACCTAATTATTTTCGACACTGTAAAATTCATTCGAGGGATGCAATCTTAAAGAATTTGAATGAACTCACTTGTGAAAACGCCATTAATGAAATTGAGGTCATGATTAATGATCTCGGTTATCACAATAATAACCTGTTGGATTATACGGGTGAAAGTGATACATGTTCAGAGCTCCTGAGCTTAGGAGAAATTATGGATAGCATCGGAAAAATCAATGTTGAGGATGAAGTTGAAGATGATATGTAATAACCCCGTATGGCATTTTTGAGAATTTTAAATTATTTGTTTAACTTGAGTTAATTAACTGATGGATAATTGTAGATAAATGACTTAATCGATAGTTAATGGGCTAAATTGATAAATTATTTAAGACCCTATACCATTTAGCCTATATTTAATAAAATAAGTGAGTTAAATTTATCACTTTTAGTACATAATTAATTGAGAAAGGAAGTAAAAAGGGGAAGAAGAAGCGGACAAGGGTTTCGGCATCGCAAGTTGCGAACTGCATCCAGGTGAGATTTCAAATTGGAACTTTTTAAATACGTAATGAATTGTAAATTCATGAATCAATTAATATGTTTTCAAGGGGAGGATACAGAGTAGAATGCTGATTTTAGAAGCTATTGCTGCTTTCAATTAATGTTGCTACACGTGGGTTCTTTGAATTTGGGGGACAAGTTTTAGTGGGTAATTGTTTTAGGTAATTATTGGAATGATTATAAGGTGACTAAGGTGAGGAAGAGAGAGTGAGATTGGTATATGCAAGTGGATTTCTAAATCCTTGTTAAGTGTATGGAATTCATGTATTTCTTTGTAATATGTGTTTAGGGTAATGAGGCTTGGTGATGGGTTGACTTGTTCACATTGATTAATTCTAATGATGAAAAAGGGATAATAAAAGGCAATGTGATCAATTGTTTGTGTGATGTGTTGGGAATTGTTTGAAAGGCTTGTTGAATCATTGTTGATGTTGTATCTTGATTGTCTTGTTGTGAATTGTGCAATGTTATGAAAATGGTCATCTCCTCATTATTTGTGTGAACATGTCATTTGTATTGTTCTGAGACATGGTTGTGAAAAGTGTTATGTGCATTGAGAAAGAATAATAAAATAAAGAGGATGTACCATTTCAAGGGACGTATCGCGCACCGCGATGGATACTATATTTCGAGGGACGTGTCGTGCGCCGCAACGGATACTATATTTCGAGGGACGTATCGCGCGTCGCGATGGTTACTATTATCGAGGGTCGTATCGCGCGCCGCGATGGATGCATGGACAGATATGTCCCCCATGGGTCCCGGACTGAGAGACAGCGGGTGTGTATCATTAGGTCATACATGCATCACTATACTTGACATTGCATTTCATTGCATTGCACTTCTTTATTATTGGTGAACTTGATCTTGTATGTTGCTGATCTTGTGAGTGCCTTTCTACGGAACTTGTGACTGATCAATATTAAGCTTGTTGTTGAAGATATACAATTGTTAGAGTGTTGTTGTTGAGGATATGAAATTGTTAGAGTGTTGTGTTGAGCTATGTGTTTTGTAAATTGTGAACTGTTAGGTTGAGCTGGTTTTATACAGATTGTAATTGTGAAGGTTTGGTTGGGGTGTAAGGAGTACTTGTATTCTATCCCCTTAGCTCGTGTTTAGAGGTTTACTTGCTGAGTACCGTGTGGTTTGGTACTCACCCCTTGCTTCTACAAATTTTTGTAGGTTACGAGCCTGGATTTTTGTGGTACTTGTTGTTCTCTTCTTTTTCGAGGCTTCTGGGAGATTTGTGAGATAGTTGTTTGTCTTCTCAGCGATCCTTCTTACTCCTGTTTATGATCTTGTTCTACTCTAGAAACAATGTCATATGAGACTTGTATTTTTCTTTTGATTCAATTGTAATACTTTAGAGGCTTGTACACGTGACAACCAGATTTTGGGGGTATATTTGAGTTTATTATAAAAGTTCCGCATTTTATTGTAATGGTTGAGTTTTAGGCTGACTTGTCTTGGTGGGTTAAGACGAGTGCCATCACGTTCATTTTTAGGTCGTGACAAAATGGTATCAGAGCCGAGGTTCATAGGTCTTACGTGTATACAAGTCGAGTCTAAGTAGAGTCTCGAGGATCGGTACGGAGACGTCTGTACTTATCTACGAGATGCTATGATGACTTTAATGAAAAATCCTCATTTCTTTGAATCTCTATCTACGTCTTTGGTCCAATTTGATTTTTTATCGCTTCATTCCATTTTCTCTCATTTATGTGATGACTTGTGCGCAGTTCCTCATGTGAGTATTTGGTGTGTTGTATTGTCTTGAATGTTAGAATTGTTACAAATATGAAAGTGATTGGTTTATAGGAAGGATGTGTTGTCAGATTTGGAATGTTCAACGATTCAAATAGATTGAGTTAAGTGATGACTTGACGAAACATTTTGAGGATATTTGGAGGATTAGGTTGAACATTGGTTTAAGGGATTTCATGATTGTCTTATACTTTGTTTAGGCTAGTCATCTAGCAGTGGGATCAATATTTGTGTGGTATAGGCAATATCTGAAGTGGTTTGACAATTGAAAGTGAAATGTTAAAAATAAGGTTAGATACTGAATGTGATAACTTTAGAAGCTACATTTAGTAAACATTTCATAACATATATGGGCTACTTAGTGAATGATGAGAGTGATGTTACGCTAATTGAGGTCAAAATTTCTATTGTAGTTTCATATATTGAGTGTATATCAAAGAGGGTCAGGGTACGACTACTATAATGGTATCAATCTTTACTTGGTAGGAGTTATGGAGTGTGTTACTCCTACTATTGACCCGATATGCGAATGCATCACTTTGGATGAGAGACCAAATGAATTTAGTAGTGTATTGCATTTATTCAATGGATAGAAATGTGTGGGCTATTTGGGTACAATATTCTCAATAGGTATGATGTGTTCTAGTGGTGGATCTAACGGACTTTCACGATGTGGTACTAGTGGTAGATGGAAGCGGATACGTTGATTGTCAAGTGTGAATACTAACTACTTAAAGAGTTATCAGTTGTATCACATGCTCATATAATTAATAAGATTTGATGTTGCATTCATATTTGAAAAATCAACTAGCTTGTTACTACGGACGAATGGGTTAAGCATTATTTATAAGGAAGCTTTTAGTGGTGGATCTTTGGTACGGTATTGATGTGTTTAGGTTGTGAAGTGTATCTCAAGGATTCTAAATGAGGGCCTGTGCTTTCATCTTAAGGTCCAAGGGAATGGATATATACAAGAATGACAAGCTTATGAGTAAAGGAAGTCTCAAAGTGTATACTTGTGTGAAGGTAATTGGAAATTTTAGTAAAAAGTGCATATAAAAGTGGGTTAGTCCTTTGAATTTGATTGGTATAACTGGGTTTAAGGTGTCATATTGATGAAAAGGTTGACTTCGTGGTGATGACAAGAGCTAACTAAGGATGATGGTAATAAGAGTTCGTGATGGATTGTGATTGAGTTGCAACAATATAATAAGGACTGTTGGTTAAACGATTTTTTTGGTATTGTAAGGAATACTAATGAGTACCTAAGGTTGTGGTTTGCTACTATTTGGTGAGTAACATTGTTGCATAGAAAGTTATAGGAGGAGAGAACAATGATATTTACTCTAATTGTAATGGCCAATGATGTATCTTTAGATTGGTTGAGAATTGGGTTCAGAGACACGTGGTTTCATTTGTTTTGCTCCGGTCATGGTAATAGTGTCATGGGTTAATCAATTGGTTAGAACGATTGGATTAGATTTGAGAAAAAAAGTCTATAGGCGTTCCATTTGAGTGTGGTAACAAGTGCTTTGTGTTTTTGAGTTTGATAGCTGGCACAGTTGGAATCAGAATTCAAGTTTTTCATTGCAACCTTACGTTCGTGGTAATGTGGTTTGTCAAGGTATGAATTAGTAAGGTAAGAATTGATCGATCGCATTGGGTATTGAACATTTGGAAGAACATGTGCAGGGTTTGGGTCGTAGAGTTTGTTACTTTTGATTGTTAAATGGCCTAAGAAAGTACTTCTCATAAAATTTTGGTTTAAAGTATAAGGTAAAATATCATAGGTGGTTGGTCAAAAGATAAGATTGGTAAGCAAGTCAGCGAAAGGAAAAAGAGTCTAGTGTATTGAAGAGTTCAAGGTATTTGAAATTTGTGTGATAGAAAGAATTTAAGAGATGTGAAGGAATAAGGCCTCTTATATAGACTTTGGTTCGGAGTTGAAGGATGTAAGAATTTTCATATGTAAGTTCTAATATGACTATGGATGTGAATTGGTTGGGATAGACTTACTAGAATTTTATCATCGACTTTTATAAATATGGAGTTTTGGTTTGGGTTACAAGCAATGATGTGTGGAAGATTCTATGTGGTTATGTCGAGCTAGATTGTTCAAAATATGATAGGTAACTTATGGATATTAAACGGTGTGGACCTACAATTTTATATGATTAATGAGGATTCCAGGGGATTGGTAGGATGATACAAACAGTTATGATGTGCTACATAGGCATTTGATAGTGAGTAGAGGTTATGAGCTTATAGTATACCGAATTATTAAAGTGACCAAGAATTTCTCTAAGTTTTAACATGAGGTATATGATAGGTTGAATGGTAATTGAAACTTGGTATGTGAAAGATTGTGTGGAGTTGAATTTGGGTGTGATTTAATAGTTTTATCTCGATGGAAAGGTACTATCAAATTTGAAATTATTGTTATCAGCCTTGTGCGGGACTCGTATTTATCATAAAATGCTTATTTGGAAAGAGAGAGTGCCATAGTTTGAAAATTTTGGAGGTGATAATGTGTTTGTTAAAAGACTTTGATACTAGTAACGGTTTGAGAGTAAGGTAAATGATCAGTGTGGTTACGATGAATTGTTAGTATTAGGAGTGTTGACTTTAATGGAGTATTGTGAAGATCATATGGGATTCAATGAATCGAGTAATATTTACGATTGTAATGAAGACTAGACTAATTGATTGTGGGTGGCTAAAAATTAAGGAGATGGAGTTAGATGGATGAAAATGTTTGATATGGGCACTATGGAAGGAGTATCTTGTGTTATTCGACCTTACTTCCGTACATTCATATGTGATCACCTATTTCGTTTTGTACATGATTTGGAGTATGATTCGTTGCATACGCCCACATGTGTTTTTACTTCTATGGGTGAATCCTTAGTGGTGGATCGGATGCACCGATCCTCTTATTTCTTCTTGATAGGGTAGGATCCTTGGACAGACTTGGTCATTTCACTTATGATAGATTTGGTGTTGTTTGGGATAGTCAAAGTATACCGGTAGTTCTACACACATGACCTTTCTTATGAGAACTTATATAAGAGCTACTATGAAGAGTTCCAATTGTCTAAGAGTACTGTTAGAGGTTTTGTATACTTGGATGTATTGTTTGTTGGGTGGTTACTTGATCATCTCCTTCTTTGAGTTAGATAAGTTTGATTCTCTCCTGATGAGTACTCAATGTCTAAAGATCCAATTTTTATAACTCAAGTTTATGGAAGGATTATGTTGTGAGAAAGGAATCTTGATAAGATGTGTAATGGTTTGTGCATTATGAGTGTCTGATGGTTGATTCAAGATCACTTCTAGTTGTAGTCAGTATTGATTCAAAAGGTTATCTTGGTTATGCGAGAAAAGATTCGTCATGATGGTTGTGTTAAGGTCAAATGAGTTTGAGTTTAGATTGGGATCATGAGTTAGTTGTGGCTTAATAATCACTTTTGATTTATAGATCTTCCAAGGTTTGTTACGAAAGTTCAGTTCTTAGCGGTTGATTTTGATGGAATGGTCTTGAGGAAGAGCTCACTTAGAAAGATGAACACTAACTGGTAGGTCATAACTTAGGTTTTTGATAACGCCAGTCTCTCTTCTTTCTTTTACTTTATGTTCGAGGACGAACATGGTTTTTAGTGGTGGATAATGTAATAACCCGGTATGGCATTTTTGAGAATTTTAAACTATTTGTTTAACTTGAGTTAATTAACTGATGGATAATTGTAGATAAATGACTTAATCGATAGTTAATGGGCTAAAGTGATAAATTATTTAAGACCCTATACCATTTAGCCTATATTTAATAAAATAAGTGAGTTAAATTTATCACTTTTAGTACATAATTAATTGAGAAAGGAAGTAAAAACGGGAAGAAGGAGCGGACAAGGGTTTCGGTATCGCAAGTTGCGAACTGCATCCAGGTGAGATTTCAAATTGGAACTTTTTAAATACGTAATGAATTGTAAATTCATGAATCAATTAATATGTTTTCAAGGGGAGGATAAAGAGTAGCATACTGATTTTAGAAGCTATTGCTGCTTTCAATTAATGTTGCTACACGTGGGTTCTTTGAATTTGGGGGACAAGTTTTAGTGGGTAATTGTTTTAGGTAATTATTGGAATGATTATAAGGTAGTCATAAGGTGAGGAAGAGAGAGTGAGATTGGTATATGCAAGTGGATTTCTAAACCCTTGTTAAGTGTATGGAATTCATGTATTTCCATGTAATATGTGTTTAGGGTAATGAGGCTTGGTGATGGGTTGACTTGTTCACATTGATTAATTCTAATGATGAAAAAGGGATAATAAAAGGCAATGTGATCAATTGTTTGTGTGATGTGTTGGGAATTGTTTGAAAGGCTTGTTGAATCATTGTTGATGTTGTATCTTGATTATCTTGTTGTGAATTGTGCAATGTTATGAAAATGGCCATCTCCTCATTATTTGTGTGAACATGTCATTTGTATTGTTCTGAGACATGGTTGTGACAAGTGTTATGTGCATTGAGAAAGAATAAGAAAATAAAGGGGATGTACCATTTCAAGGGACGTATCGCGTACCGTGATGGATACTATATTTCGAGGGACGTGTCGCGCGCCGCGACGGATACTATATTTTGAGGAACGTATCGCGCACCGCGATGGTTACTATTATCGAGGGTCGTATCGCGCGCCGCGATGGATGCATGGACAGATATGTCCCCCATGGGTCCCGGACTGAGAGACAACGGGTGTGTATCATTAGGTCAGACATGCATTACTATACTTGACATTGCATTTCATTGCATTGCACTTCTTTATTATTGGTGAACTTGATCTTGTATGTTGCTGATCTTGTGAGTGCCTTTCTATGGAACTTGTGACTGATCAATATTGAGCTTGTTGTTGAAGATATACAATTGTTAGAGTGTTGTTGTTGAGGATATGAAATTGTTAGAGTGTTGTGTTGAGCTATGTGTTTTGTAAATTGTGAATTGTTAGGTTGGGCTAGTTTTATTCAGATTGTAATTGTGAAGGTTCGGTTGGGGTGTAAGGAGTACTTGTATTCTATCCCCTTAGCTCGTGTTTAGAGGTTTACTTGCTGAGTACCGTGTGGTTTGGTACTCACCCCTTGCTTCTACAAATTTTTGTAGGTTACGAGCCTGAATTTTTGTGGTACTTGTTGTTCCCTTCTTTTTCGAGGCTTCTGGGAGATTTGTGAGGTAGTTGTTTGTCTTCTCAGCGATCCTTCTTACTCCTGTTTATGATCTTGTTCTACTCTAGAAACAATGTCATATGAGACTTGTATTTTTCTTTTGATTCAATTGTAATACTTTAGAGGCTTGTACACGTGACAACCAGATTTTGGAGGTATATTTGAGTTTATTATAAAATTTCCGCATTTTATTGTAATGGTTGAGTTTTAGGCTGACTTGTCTTGGTGGGTTAAGACGAGTGCCATCACGTTCATTTTTAGGTCGTGACATGATACTATACCTTTGGAACCAGTTATGCGCAACGAAGCACTTATCGCATCTAGAACTCTTTACAATTTTATGGTGCAGTTCGAAAAGACAACACCGGAACTCTTGGATGCAATAAGAAAAGTTAGAGATGAGCTTCAATAAACCTCGAATTTTTTCAGATTTTGGATTTTTTAGGTAAAGTTTGCATACAAACATATAATTAACTTGTGCTCCAAATATTTCTTTAGTCCAATCAAAATACAATTATCTAAGGTGTTTCTTAAGAAAATAACACAAAATATGAGATTAGTACTGATGACACTAAAATATTCAATAAAAAATAATTATGAAATCATCATATAAAATAAATATTGCAAAGTCATAATGAAAATGATCATAATTTAAAAGTACTAAATCATGCTAAAAAAGGTTTAATAAGTATTAGTTACATTACTAAATATTTAAGGAAAATTAAAATTAGATTATGTATTTTAATTGTCTAAACCAATGTAAAACTAAAAAATAAATATTGAATATTATTGTCATTCTTAGTGTTGAATTGATTTTCTTTTTGCATTAGTATTAATTTGATTTTAATTTAATTTTTATTATAATTATCAGCATATATGAACTATAATCTTTATTGGACCATTCCGAATTCTAAGTTTTAAACTTGAAATAATTTATTAAAAGATAAAAAACTATGAAATAGTATAAGAAATATTTTAAAATTATATCAAAGTAAATATTTTTATGTATAAAATAAAATTTTAAAATTACATATATAATGTCGGGTTGGTTTGATCTCGGATTTGTTTTTTTTAGTTAAAACCAAACCAACCCAAATATAGTTGGTTTTTTTTTCAATACCAAACCACTAGTCGAATTTTTTTTCCGATTCGACTCAATTTACGATTTGGTTCGATTTTGTACGCCCTTACTTTAGACCTTCTTGATTAATAATGTGAATTTGGCTGCTAAAAATTCATAGTTGGATCGGGTACCACACCAATGCATATGCTATACAAAGGGTCGAGCACCATACTTCTACTGTACATGGATGAAAATGGTCCCCATCATGATAGCACATATATAATTTAACATCCAAATATAAATTTTGAACATATGTGCTATATATCATAAATTAAAGAACCAACCTCAACCATCAATTTGTCAAAAGAATAACAAATCTAAAAAACTCATTTTTGCAATAATGGTGATTTGTCATTGTTTTCAATCTATTTGATTTAAACTCACTTTTTGTTATTCAATTTGTCAAAATAATAACAAATATTAAAAACTCATTTTTGCAATAATGGTGATTTGTCATTGTTTTCAAAATCTATTTGATTTAAACTCACTTTTTTATTTGAAATATTTTCAAAGCATTATATATTAATTGATATAAATTCGAAAAATATTATTGTACTACAATTAAGAAAATAAAGAAGCAAACCAAGAAGCGGAAAAAAGAGAAAATTTTATCTAAAGGATGAATCCATCGGTGGGCTCCTAAAGTTGACTAAAGTCACTTGGACGCTTCAATTGGACTTTGTTCTTTTTAGACACCTTATATATGGTTGCGCTGTGTCATTTTGACAAACACCCAGTGTTAAAGTCACGAATTAAATGAGGATATATATATATATATAAAGTAATTCTCAAATACCAATAAAACTTGTTATGCTTACAAAGATATGATTGCGAATCCCTTAAAATTATAGAATTTCTGATACATCAGGAAACTTGCGGATTTATAGCTTACAGATTGCAAATGATATATTACTTAATGAGAGAGATGTATTCGAGGGGATGTATCTGAGAGGGGATAGAGATGTATCCAAAAAGAGGATAACGATGTATCATAGAAGGGATTTTTGAAAAAAATTTAAATCGTAACTTTTTTTTGAGATTATAATATCTTAAATTGTCTATTTATGTAATTTTTTCAAATTCTTTTAGGAAGCTAAAGCACAAAAAGGGTCAGCCTTCGCCATTTTGAAATTAATGATGCGTACTTCCTCCTTTCACTTTTTAAAAAAAAAAATTTTTTATAGAAAATATTTAATTTTTAGTATATTAAGAGGAAAATTTATTGTCTTTGTATTAAATTATTTATCCATTTTACTCGTCTCTTAAAAAATTATAACTAGAAAAAATATTTTTACTAATTTATCTCTTAACTTTTTTTGATACACTTTATTTATTTACTTATTCATCGATATCAAGATTAACAATAAAGATTATTATTTTTTGAACTTTATAATATTTATACTTTTAAAAAGAATTTACTTTAAAGATAAATTGGAATATTTTTTTAATTAAGGGAAAATGCATAAGTACCCCTCAGCCTATGCCCGAAATCCCAGAGACACACCTAACCTTTACTAAGGTCCTTACTAAGGTCCTATTACCCCCCGAACTTATTTTATATGTAATATTCTACCCCTTTATGGCCTACGTGGCACTATCTTGTGGGCCCAGCGCATGTTGACAATTTTTCAAGGATAGTGCCACGTAGGCCGAAAAGGGGTAGAATATTATAAATAAATTAAGTTCAGGGGGGGTAATAGGACCTTAGTAAAGGTTAAGTGTGTCTCTGGGATTTCGGGCATAGGCTGGGGGGATACTTATGCATTTTCCCTTTAATTAATTCTATCTTGATTTTGTAAATTGATAAGTAATTTGAAATAAATATTTTTACTAATGTGGGATGAAGGGAGTACGTATATTTTTTTTTTCAAGTTTTACTCTTGACATTTATTATTTATTGAGCAACTTTCACATATAGCAAACAAAAAAATCATATTTGTATACTATAGCAAAGTTTGCATAATTGCGCTTTATAGCAAACATATATATGTATAATTCGCTATACATATACAAATGAAAGTTATGCCTATTTCGCTATACATATATACAAAAGAAGCAATTGTATAATTCGCTGGCTCCTCTTCATATTTGTATAATTTCGCTGGCTGGCCATTTGTATAAATTGTTGTTAGCCTCTCGTTTGTATAAATCATTGACAACCTCTCAATTCAATTTTATGTGTTTGTATATCTGTATAAAATTTGAATTTGTATACAATTGAATCGAAATAAAACGTTTGTATATCAAATATCACTCTCTCTCGCTTTATACAAACATAAATTATACATTGTATTTTGTATAATCTGTGTTTGTATAAAGCGAGAAAGAGAGAAAGACAAAAGAGAACTGGGCAGGAGAATATTTATATTGTATAATTATAAGTGTATAGGACGAAGTTATATGATTTTGCAAGTGTATATATACAATTTTCTCTCGCTTTATACAAACATAAACACAATTTATACATTTATGTTGTATAAAGCGAGAGAGGTGAGCGACAGAGGGACCGAGTGAGAGAGGGAGAGTGGCGAGCGAGAATTTAGGGAGAGAGGCGGCTGGCAAACAGTTTGCCACGGGACACAATTAAATCAAACTGTGGTTATACCATTTAATTTGAATTAATCATTTGCCATTATATACAATTTTCCCTTATTTATTCTTCAAATCATTTCTAAGTATCTTAGAATATATATATGTTAATATGAATATTATGATAAATATATATTTTATTTGTTATTTTTTAGTAGTTTGAGCTTGGGACTTCCATGTTGGGAGTCTCAAGTTCGAAACCCGTTGGCAACGAAAGTAAGGGATTTGTTTTCTGGGTCGAGCTCGTCGCACCAGTCTTCCTTAGTGCGGGTTATCTCTCCTGTGTGGTTTGCGAGCTATTGCATAGGAGCAGAGATTTTATCCTGTGCGCACCAAAAGAATAGCGGATGCAAGTTCCCCTTGTCATAAAAAAATAAAATTATAAAATACATCGTAAATAAAAGTGAACAGAAAGTAATATATAATACCCGAACTTAGAAACAATCGGTAGTTGTTCGAATTCAAGCATGTGTCCTCCTACATGTTAACCAAGATTATTCTGAAAAGATTGAAATAATTTCTATGGCCAAAGAGATTTTAAATAATCGTGGAAGTTTCAATCATGGTCTCTTAGTCGTAGAGTTGCTTTTGCAAGGACCAATAATTTTTTTGAATAACTTACAAAAATCCACTAGTTTAGAAGCTAATTATTTAGATACAAATTAGTATTCAATATTATGAATCTTACTAGATTTTAGTGTGTTCAGATACGTCCAGACACATGTATCTCGAGATACATGAAGTCAAACTTAGGTGTAACTGTTCTAGATACACTATGTCAAAGTGGATAAACATGTGGGATACATAGACAAATTTCGCTCGCCTCCCTCCCATTTCGCTCACCACTCTCATATCTTGTTTGCGTGTCTGGTATTTCAGATACATGTGAAACACACTAGATATATGCATATAGTCTGTATCTAGTGTGATTTGCATGTATCTGGGATACATAGACAAACCTCATTTGCCTCTCTCCTATTTCAGTGTATCAGGTAGGAAAAAATATGCATCTAGGTGTATCTAACTTGAAATATGATATTAAATTATTAAATAGTGAGATAAATATAATTATTTCAAATTATAGGGAGAACTAGTAAATATGATAGGAATATTTGTGTAATTAAGTACTTTCTCCTAAATTTTCTTCAAAATGAACTCAAAAAGGCCATCGTCCAACAAAATATTTCCATTTTGTGGCCCACGTCTAGTTATTGTATAATTTGGCTTCTAATTGTATTGTCACGACCCGAGCCTACACCCTGGACGTGGCCGGCACTCGAAGACCATTGCTGGTCCCCAAGCGAACCCTCATCCTGGCTGACTACAAGCGGAAAACTGATTCAAGCATACAAAACTTAAAAACTGAAATAAAAGTTCGTAAGACTTAAATACAAACTTTAAGTCCAAAGAAAACTTTGTCTAATAAAATATATACAACTCGCCATAAAAAGGCAACTTTAGTCTTTAAAACATTTAACAAAATAAATGAAGACTTCTAAAACTCTACTGTCTATCTATGAAGCCTCTAAATGACAATGATGGAAGTCTGGACAATACCCACGACCTCCTAACAACTGAAAGTAAATGGAATCCTCCGGAAGCAATGAGGCTCACCATAGCTAACTCGAACTCTCGGATGTATCAACGAAGCTCCTGTTGATGATCCTGAATACCTGTGTCTGCATCATGAAAAGATGCAGGCCAAATGGCTCAGTACGTGGAATGTACGAGCATGTAAGGGGAATTCTAAAACATAAACATAAGCTTGAAACTTGATAAAAAGGAAACATACTTGCCTCTTTTCAATCTTACTCAACTCAAGGAATACTCCAAACTACTCAAACTTACTCAACTCAGAAGTACTCAAGGATAAGATACTCAACTCAGAGATTAGATACTCAACTCAAGGATATGATATTCGACTCAAAGATATGATATTCGACTCTGGATACTCAACTCTGGATACTCAACTTTGAATACTCAACTCAATATGACTGAACTCATTTCAATATAAAGCAATTTAAAACAAGTGCAATATAAAGAAACAAACTGTTTAAAAACATGCTGTGAAATCTGTGTGTATGCAAGGATACAACATAACTCTGAAATGTATATAAAAATACAATAAACTGATGTATATAAAAATACAATAACTTCTGTGGGAGTTTCTCTAACCGACAACCATCACATAAGAGCTATAGTGATGATACAGCGATCTACCTCACGCTGCCAGCGCATCCTATACCCGGCCAAAGGTATAGGACCTGAACTGCCTAATGGATCCACTAGTCTATTTCGAAAAAGGTTCATCTAAAAAGTATGACCCTTTTCTACCCATGGTGGCTACATGGTTTATGGAGGCTGTGAGTTGTCTAAACTCTCCCCCATATCGGTGCTCAATACTACTCCCAAAAATATACTAGCTCTTATGTTTTAAAAACATACTTCTTTCTGCTGATTTGAGATAATTGCTCAAAAACTTAGCTCAAAGGCTATCTTGGAAATCTCAGTTTCCCTGCTTGCTTCATTTAGAAAGCTATTACTCTTTTCTGAAAACTAGCCCGAAGGCCCTTTGGAAATCTCAGTTTCCGTTCTTATTTAAATGTGAAAACATTTATAAACTCTTTGGGAATACTTAGTCCCCATATACTTTTGAAGAAAAAGACTTCAAACTTTACTCTTTACTCTTTACTGAACTCAAAACTTAAGTCTTAAAACAAAGTTAAAACGTTTGTAAAAGACTTCTTAAAATATGGTTCATACCGAATTATGGACATGAACTACTCAATGCAAGGTTTTCAATAACCATAGATAGAACTCAAATACTTGGAACTCAAGAACTTCAATGATATTACTAATTTCAAGAATGCTCAACTCAGAGGGTTCGTGCGGAATTATAAGCATGAACGACTCAACTCAAAGACTCAAAGATACTTCTCTTCTCAAGACTGCTCGACTTATAGGATTCATGCGGAATTATGGGCATGAACAATTCAACTCAAAGACTTTATGGGTAACATGTAATAGTCCCATGCTTAGAAATATAATCTCAAAGGGGATTAGGAACTCAATACTCAAGACTTAGAACTTGAAGATACTACTCCTCTCAAAGATACTCAACTTCTGGAGTTCATGCGGAATTTATGGGCATGAACGACTTGACTCGTAGGTCTACATAACATTATGAAACTCATGTATGTGACTCTTCTCATTCTCTGACTTACTTCCTCAAAACTTAGTTCAAATCGATAGTTGATCTCAAAGGATTCACAATTGAACTCAAAGGCTTCCTTGAACTCTACTCTTAACTCTCTCTTGAATTTGAATTATGAATTCAAGAGTTATGATTCATGATATGAAGGATCTCAATAACAATATAGCTATTCGATAATTAGGAATATAACTTTTAAAAGAAACGTGAATTCAAGAACTCAAAATCAACTTATCTCAAGAATACTCAAATCTAGGGAAAGTTTCCTAGATTACTCTTTTACTGATCTGAAAGTAGATGTAGGGTGTGAGGACGAACTAGTCCAACACTATGATAGCCTTACATACCTAGAAGAACAAGATTATTGAAGAATCTTGAAGAATCTTTAAGAATCTTGAAGAAGAACTTGATTAGAAGCCTTGAAACCCTAGCTTGAAGGTAAACAATCAAGAAGACCTTTCTTGAGATTCTCGAGTTAGTTTCTTAAAATCTCTATAGCCAAAAATTATGATTTTCATGAGTGAAGATGAAAATCTGATTGTTTTGAGCTTTTTATTAGTCAAGAAATTCGTTGATGGTTTTCTTGGAGGTAAAAAGACAAAAACCGATTATTTTCAATATTTTCCCGTCGGCTAATTCGTAACAGCACTGTATAGGTTACTAAAATAGTCATAACTTTTTACTCAGATATTGGATTGACGTGAAATTGGTGGGGTTGGAAAGTAGATTCAATTACCTTTAATTGGATAGGTTATGGCTCACGTAACTCTTAATATTCTAAGAGATATGGTCGTTTAAAGTTGACCTAAGCAGAATCTTACTTCAAAACTTAATAAACTTCAAGAACTCATCAAGAACTTAAATCCATAAATTTCAAGAACGAAATTACGCTGAATAAATCATGATTGGCGTGTGGGTGAAAGAACCCAACACTATGGAAGCTTACATACCTCTTAGGGATTAAACCCATGGCGAAAATCCGCAACAAGATGCAAGAATCTCGACGAACGCTTTCATCCTTTCTCTTTTCTCCTCTTTTCTCTTCTTCTTTTCTCTTCTTGAATTCTCAACTAAAACCCTAGGCGTATTTTAGGATTATAAAACTGAACCTAATAAGATTAGACCTTAAAAATATTATTAAAAATGAATTAAATCTGATTGGGTAAGGAAAAGACCAAAATACCCCTCTCTATTTTCGGCTAACCTTCCTTAACTGGCAGCCTATCTTCAAAAAGTCATATCTCACTCATCCGACCTCGAAACTTATCAAACTCAGCGGCGTTGGAAAGATAATTCAAAGATATTCACTACGGTATCTGGTAGCACACCTAACTCATCCTGAGCTAGGATTTATGGTTGTTTGAAGTCGACCCAAAACTCATACTTAAGCATAACTTGCAAAATTTCAGATTTTGCTATTTCCAATTTAGTTCTTTTTCGAACTCAAGGTGCTACATCTAGTGACCTTAACACTTAAGAAATTTTAATTCCTCGGTAAAATCCTACTCCTAACGAAGGATGGTTCAAGTCTTAGTTCGAAAATTTTTCTGGGGTGTTACATGTATAAATTCTGAATTTTCCTAAATAGTATAGATCCAATTTTTGTATATGCTGACCCTAGCTTATATATATATATATATATATATATATATATAGAGAGAGAGAGAGAGAGAGAGAGAGAGAGAGAGAGAGAGAGTATATAATTATATAATTATCCTGTTGATACATTTGATTTGTATAAGTTCTAAGAATTCATAAATGTATAAATACATAATTTGTATATAATTATCTTGTTTGTATAGTGACAAACGAATTACACATATGACAAGCGAATTATACAAATTAAAATACTTGTATAAGCAAACAAAACTATAAATATAAAGCGTGATTAGGCTAAGCATAGCTGATGAAGCTTAAGAAGTTTTGTAACAATGGAATGACCACAAAACTTCAATGTACAAACTACAGCCACATGAAACAAATTACGATGGCTTAAGATATGTAACCTAGATGATTCTCAAATCAAAACATGTAATCTTCGTTCACTATGACCTATTTTTCTGTATAATTTGTGTATAGTAAATGTATAATCAATGTATAATGTGTACACACCAATATACATATACTTTACGACTATTATACATTAATTACACAATGTAAAATTGGAGCACGAAAGAACTGACAAACTTAACCCCTTTAATTATATATATATATATATATATATATATATATATCATACTCTCTCCGTCCCATGTTATGTGACACCATTTTCTTTTTGGTTAGTCCCAAAAAGAATGTCACATTTCCTTATATGGTAAGTATTTAAAGATACAATTCTTCTCTTACCCTTGTTGGTCCCACTTAATCATACATTTATGAAGAGAGAGAAAAGTGAGTCTACTTTTTAATACGACTATTTTTTGAAGGGACAATTTGGTAAACATTTCAAAGTCTTCATTTATTTCTTAAATTTCGTGCCCAGTCAAATGCTGCCACATAAAATGAGACGGAGGGAGTATTAATTAAGAGTACACTTTCAAAGATGAAAATTAAATTCACCTTGGGTGCCAAATGAGCAATGGCTGCCTAAACAGAATAACTCAACCATGCTATGACATTTTTATGACTATAAAACACTAAGGAGTAAAACAAAAAGAAATTAAAAGAATTCTTAAAAGTAAAAAAAGTATAGGTTTTAAAGTTGACAACTCCGGTATATAAAACTAAGGGAAAATTACACGACAAGACAAACATGTTATATGTATTTACGATAAACTGTTGTAGTTTAAAATATTACAATTTGTCGTTGTATATAGGATTTTATAGCAAATTTCTCTCTCCCTTGTGTCTCGCTCCCCCCCTCTCTTCATCCTAAACAGTTGCAACCTAAAAACATTCTACTTAAATATGACAGTTGTGTTTTGTATTATGTATCAAATATATTTGTATTCGTATCAATTATATTTTGTATTATGTGTCAACTGTATATGTATTATTTTGTATCAATTGTATTATGAAAATTTGTATTTTGTCAATTGTGTTCGTAAATACAATTGATACAATTATATCTAATATATGATACCAATCAATTGTCCTCAGACAAATATATTTTGTATCAACTTTATTTGCATTATGTATCAATTGTATTCATGATACAACGAATATGCATGCATTCAACATCTCTCCTCATTCTCTCGATCTCGCTTGCATCTCTCCTCCTAAAATGAATGCAATTGTATTTCGATACAAATATGTTGTATCAATTATATTCGTGATACAACGAATACAATAGGTATTCAACCTCTCTCTCTCTTAGATCTCAGTCGCCTCTGTCCTCTCTCTAACATGTAGCTATAATTCGTAATTAAGCAAACTATAGCGACAAATCTCTAATTAAGCCAAAACTTGTCACGACCCAGGGGTACCCCTAGATGTAACAAGGCGTATAGAACCCCGAAGGACTCCATACAAGCCCCTTAGTCCTCAAAACATAAGAAATAAAACAATAAGAGTAATACATAATTTCAAGTCTTAAAAAGTTTTTCATAAAAGCAAGAGGAAATCTAGACACTTTGTTTCATCATAGCCATCTATTACAATAGTGGATGAAATAGGGCCTAGCCCATACAACATGTCCAAAAGGAAATACAAGAAATGGAAACTAAACAATAACTCCGTCCTCGAATCATGACGACTCACCAAGCTCAGGAACAATCAAATCCAAGCTCTAGCCACAAGTATGATCACATCTAGTGCAGGACCCTACACTTGGAGAAAATGTAAGCAAAAGTAGGTGTTTAGTACAAAAATGCACTAAGTGTGGTAGTCATGCATAAAAACACTGAAAACATGCAAAAATGGACATTTCATTTGAAATAATGCACTTTACCAAGTTTAAACATCATCATAGAAATAGTTGGAAAACATAAGTCAAAACATCATCTTCAACACAAGCAAGCATCACCTAATTTAGAACATTTGAACACTTACGGGATACTTCTTGAAGCATGTCTTAGTTCACTATTAAACATCTTGTTAGTGTGGAAAATAAGCCTTAATCGACATGAAACCATGTGAGTTGAAACATGGAATCCGGTGACTCCTTCACCAAAAAGGGTTGGTCTACTTGCCTAAGGTAGAATTGGTAACTCTTAGCTTAGGTGGATCCACTAGCTAAATATCCTACGGGGGCACATAGTTTATGGGATAGGGAGATTTTTACTAGAAACCCAACCTTACTATGGGAGAGCTTCCATCTCCAGGGATTTCTTCTAGTACCCGGCCTTACTACGGGAGAGCTTCCATCTCATACAATATCCACTCGATGCTAAGCATTAAATTCCCACGGAGTAGTTAATTCTTTATCAACATCATTACTCATGAAAGGGCACCCTTGGCCTACCGATTCAAGGTACATCATTGGAATAGCTCTTTTTAGTTACTCATGAAAAGGTGTCATTGGCCTACCGATTCAAGGTACATAATTACTTTAGCTCTTTAGACCATGCGTGAGCAACTGCCATCATCCATGATTACTTTTACTCTTAGATTCAATTAGGTGAGAAAAACCTTTCAACCTTAGAATCGTTACTATTGTGAGAAAACCTTTCACATCATGTTCATTATGAGTTCATGAGAATAACCTTTTAATCAGCCCACAACAACTAACATAATCATTAACACTTTACTCTCAATGCATCATTAAGACAATTAGATAGACTTCATAGAAAATGCATAATCTCATACTTTACCTCCTTGAGGTTCAAAACTCACCTTGAATCAACATATCTATAATTTAAACATTAGACATGGATTTCATTATAAATCATGTGATTCTATCACCTTATGCATTAATTCATAAATTTACCTCTTTCATCAATAAAGACAGAAATCATATCATCAACTTTGAGAAATATGGGGATTTCATGGGTTCTTAGGGATACATCATAAAAATCATAGGAAATCATCAATTTATGCTTAATATAAATCAATTCAATCATTAAGATCAAATTTTAAAGGAACCCATGACTTTTGAATCAAATCCTAACAATTGGGGATTTCTACAATTTGAAATTGAAGGTTTTGAGAGGGCTCCATGGATGAAGACTACCATACCTTAATCACAATGCCCAAAGAAATTGATGTGCAAAAGCTTGCTCTTCAAACCATTGCTCAAATCATCATCATCTTCTTCTTCTAGAGAGAGAATTTTTTTGGGAGGAGGTTTTGGTTTTCTTTTGGGATTTAGGAGGAATGAATTAAATGGGGGTGAATTTGGGGTTAAAAAGGCTTATAGAGGGGTTCTAAATATAGACAAAACGACATAGTATAGGAACCAACTAATTAGAAAAAGACACAGCTCCCCCTAAGTTAAATTGCAAGCTGCCTCCGACCTGATGACCTACGGACCCAGTCGACGAACCGTGGATGGACCTACGATCCGTCTTGGTGAGCCGTGGTTGGTGGTAAGAGAATTTGGCCTTGACCTACGACCACTGGACCACGGTCCGTAGGTCCCTTCCGTGGTCCATGCTGGGACCATTTCTGAGTGCCCAACGACGGACCCAGTTGACGGGCCATGGTCTGACCCACTGACCGTCCTGGTGGACCGTCGATTGGGATTAGAGACTAGGAATTATGGGGCTCCACCACGGACCACACCTACGGTCCATGGTCTACTCCACGGGCCGTGGGTGGCCAGCGTGGTTTCACTGCACCAGCTCCTGAAAATGCCCCTTTTTGGATCGGGGCGTTACAAAACTGTAGTCATCTTTTTTAATGTTTTCCTAAAATTAAAGGTATATATAACGATTGAAGTTTTGGCTTATAGCATTAAAAAATCTTTTAAAGATGTGTTAAGACTTACAAGAATGAATGCTTTGATGTTCTGATTTGTGATAGGATATCCAAATTCTCCACTCTCCATCACTTTAAGTAAATCATCAACCAAATCTTCATTTCCAGACTTACCATTACATTTCTTACCCTTTGCTCGATTATCTAGATGATCATTAATGATTTTTCTCCAAAATTTCATCAACATTTAAGTGCACCTTTGACAATTTGGACTTCATTCCACTAATGTTATGAAGCCATTTTTGGGAAGGGAACAAATCGGTTAAGTCGAATCCTCCCCTTATCAACTTATTTTGATCATGTATGATTTTTCACCTACATGTTGTAGTATTCGCAAACCAAAAAAAAATTGTTTGATAAGTAGATCAATGAGTCAGGTGTACTTGAAATGAGATTTGATATTGTTAAAGAATGACAAAAGCCTCATAATGGGGGTTAATGAGATGGGTGGACTCCTTATAAAGCCTGGACAATCTTTCTCTCTTTGAGCTAACTTCTGGGGTGTGAGTTAAGTCTAACACCTAATTTAACATGGTATCAAAGCAGGGCTTATCTCACCAAATATTGGGCCCCCAAAATCAAAATTATTCATACACCAAATGCTAAGCACCGGGTGAAGTGGGGTGTTAAAGATTTGATCATCTTTGAGCTAAGAAGTTCGAGGCCACAAACTTTCCTCATATTTCTCCAATAATCTCAATATGAACTATCCTATGTTGGTGCAATCATAAAAATATGATACTTGCCGACATAATTTTTGGCCTATTTGCCAAAAAATGATCTTGAGTTTTCATTTGCTCCAAATTTCCTATAAAAGGTAGGCTCCATGGTCCAGGAGGCAAGATTTTATTTGGAGATTTCAATTTCTTCCATTTCAAGATTTCGTTGAAGAATGTTCGAATGAACCCCTTATTCCTTGCTAGCTCCGCCCCTCCTAGCCCTTTTTGACACCCACAACCACCACCGGTATAGAATCTACTTACACTAATAAGGTAATAAATTTTTTAATTCATTTAGTAATTAATAGATGATAAGCTAAAAGAAAAATCACCTAATTAAAATATTAGCCATAAATCAATTATTCAGAGAAAATTTCCCATTCTCACAATTTTTGTTACTGGAGTTCTTCTCATACAGTTTACCAGAGGCGTATCCAGTATTTTAGAATGATAGGTGCATTATTATGAAAATGTAGATCTAATCGGTTTGACATTTAGGTTCGTATCATTGAAAACAGTTAAAAATTTAAATCTATAGGTCTAAAATTGAAATGATTAATTAATTAAAACGTCAAAAGTGCTACCAATAACCACTTAGAGAGGTGTTACCTAATTTTAGAAAGAAAAATAATACAAGATATATATAAAATTCAAATTTCTTATCTCAATCATCATTGCATTATATGATACTTCGATTGTAGGTTCACACATCTATATTTAATAAAAATTTAAAAATATAACAATACTATATATGATTTCAGGAGGAGAACATGGATTCACGTAAATCCGGTGACTCCCTTCTGCATACGCCTTTGCAGTTTACTAACTAAAACTTGAATGTACCGTAATATTATTAGCTTTTCTATTGATAAAATTTTTGTCAAATACAAACTATGACAATGTTTCAATTAAATACCTGAACACATGATAGATGTTTCTACTAGATATTTTCTGCTAAAAAATTTAAGTAAAATTTTGTGCATGTTCTCAAGCGATCGTAAGTAAAAGGACATGCTAGCCATTTAAATTATATCACCTCCTTTTAGCATCAGTAACAAATAAAACCTCATGCATATGTCAATCGATGATGACGTCATGATGTGTATATATAAAGTAGGAGACTTACTTTGTATAATTAACTTATCTATGTAATGAACACGTTGAAAATATGTACAAAAACTTTTCCATAATAAAAGCTGAAAGTGTCTAATATAAATACTTTATCATATTTTTGGTGCTCAATTATAATAGTCTATAGTTTAAGTATATAAATAAGATTTACTATCATGTTCAAGTGGTTCGGCCTAAAAGTTTATTATAAGAATCATCCACATTTGCATAACTTTGATAAATCGAATACACAGACCCTTAAATTTTCCAAATTGTGTCAAATTGCTACACTTATAAAGGAGTTTAACTGTCCAATAGATACTAATAATAATTTAAATGTTTAAATGAAATTATCTGACAAATTTAAGAAGCTACACATATATTTAGCTATAGTCCGTACATGAAAAAGGATTATAGGAGATTTGAAAAAGATTCATAAAGATATGTAGTAGCTAGTTGACAAATATGGTAGGGAGAGATATAGCATTAATTACCTAGATAGTGATATTCCTAAAAAACAAATATGTACGTATGGTGTATACATTTATATGTACCGCTAAATAATAAAAATCTATCGTTAATTAGAAGGGTATCCTACTTGTTGATCCCTCCGCAACTGAGTAGGCAATTAATCGCAAGTACCAATGACAGATTCTAGGCATTAGGTCGAGTTCTTGACTTAAGCTTGTCTTAAGATCACCAATGTTCTTAATGCAATTACTCCTTCTTGCCATAGTAATGGTTTTTTTAGAGATGTCAAATGAGCGGGTTGAGTTGAAATTGGAGATACTAAAATTAAAAATTGGGTTGGATTCTGTCCTGTCCAAGTTTACTTTGGGCTCAAATGGGTTTAAAAGCGGGTTGGATCTTGATCCACCCAATTTGACCCGCTTAATCTCAATAATTTTAATATAAAATAGATAGATGGATTAAGACTAGATGGGTTGAGATTGAACCCAATTCAAATTATCTTAAACCCAACCCTTAAAATTATGAGCTGATTAATTACCTATAATTGGGCTAATTTTTGACACCCCTAGTTTCTTTCTTATATATTATGAGTTTGTCCTCTTTTTATTCAGTTTCGTTTAATTATTGACTGAATTAATTCATGAACTCCAAGTTAGAATAAATACTTGCCAATCAAGGTTCGGTTCAGACAAGTTATATATTAATATGTTACCTGATACATATTATCCTCTGCACCAAACCTAGATTGGTTCAAAGTTTTTATGATGAAAAAAATATATCGAATAGTGTTAGTTAAAGTTTTTATCATTTAACTCTAAAAAAAAAAATCATGACAGCTAAAAATAAATTGATCAAGAGAGTACAAAATTACTTTAAAACACCTTAAATAAATCAATCCATAAGTTGAAAAGATATTTTGGGTAAGCTAATAATAATGGTCTCTTGCTCATTTATTAGTACCTTCACATGGTAACGGGGTTAAGCTGCAACCACATATCGTTTTTTTTTTTTTTGGTTTTTCATTCGGTATTCGGTATCCACATTGGAGCTCGACTAAATTTGGATTCGCGCCGGAAAGTCCCACATTGGGGGTAAAGCGCTCCCAACAAAGGCAACTCCGTACCCAAGGGGGCTCGAACCCGAGACCTCTTGGTTAAGGATGAAGTTACCACTCCACCACAACCCTTGTTGGTGCAGCCACATATTGTTACAACAAATTAAAAATATCTTTTAACGATAATAAATATACTCATTAACAAAGAGTAATAAAGTCTTTATTGTTATTAGTTGATTATCATTAAATCCGCGGTTGACAAAGGCTTTAAAGTCATTTGCAAAAAATGTTAAATGCCACTAAAAATATATTTTTAGCGCCAATTACACAAGAATTGAAAAGGGTAGTTTTATAATTTATATTTATGCAAAGAATTTACTATTAAATGAACATATTATCTATAATATTTGACGGAAGAACTTATCTAATGTTGCAGTAGCTTACGTTTTTGTGCTGTTTTTGGGGAAAAGTCACCAAAGCTAGCAAGTACATGGTATGCTAGTCGTACAATTCCAACGTGTTCTATTTCTGCGGTGATAAAAAGAAGGGTGTAGCAAACGTAAAATAATTAATATAAATTTTATTTTTATAAATATTTTATTACAAAATATATTTTCTTATATTTCTTGTTATCTTAACTTTCTTCTTTCTTACTAGTATTATTTTTTATTTCTCTTTCTATTGTTTTCTTCAAAATTCACTGTCATCTCTATTGAACCTCCTCATTTAGTTTCAATGTCACAATTTTTACCACATGTCCACCCTCCCTCTTTTATTATGACTCTCTCTGTCCCTAGTTACTTGTTCACATTTTTTTTAGTTGTCCCTAATTACTTGTCAATTTTGATAAATCAAGAAAGGACAATTTTTTTACCTATTATACCCTCAATTAATTACATTGAAAAATGTAAAATTTCTTGAAAATCTTAAAATTTTAATTCATCCACTTCATAATTAATAAGGGTAAAATGGTAAACTCAATATGACAATCATTGTTTTCTTAATATGTGTGTCAATTGAAAAGTCGACAAGTAATTAGGGACAGAAGGAGTATTAGTTTAATTCTCTTCAATTTTAAAACTTTGTATAAATATTTTTTTACATTTTAAAAATTTTGATAAACCTGTAACGACTCATTTGGTCGTTTTGAGTACTAGAGCTTTTTAAAGCATAAAAGACTATTTCGATAGATTCTAAATGAGTATTTTGGTCTATTCGTAACTATATTATTAAATTAGTGGGTTAGTTTTAATAATTAATTTAGTTGGAAATAGATATATTTTTCTCGATTGACTACAGGGCCTGTAATGACTAGTGATCAACATGATTTTATTTATTAAGTTCATAAAGTTGAAACCCTCATTCTTCATGAGTATTGATCATGAAGATGCTTATGCTGTCATTGTTGATTGTTTTGAGCTGCTTCATAAAATGAATATAGTGGAGAGGCTTAATATTGAGTTTGTGACATACTAGTTTCGGGGAGAAGCAAAATGTGGTGATAGTCTCATGTTGAGTGCCGACTAGTAAAGGCATTACCTAAAACTTAAGGAAGCACTTTCTACCTTCTTCATCCAATTATATACCCCAAACTTTGAGCGATAAGAGGAGAGATGGTTTCTGAATATAGAGAAACGAAAGATATGTGTTGCAGCCTATGGGATCAAATTTTGTACTTTATCTAGATATGTGACAACATGCAAGAAGTTTCGTAAGGGACAACTAGAAAATGAACATCATTACTTGGGAAATACAGTTAGTAAAGTTGTCATAACATGTATGGATTGTTTAGCGAATGATGAACTAAGTGATCACTTTCAAATTCAGAGAAACCCTGGAATTAACAAAAATGGGCTAATTAGGTTGCGCCAATTGAGGTTAGAATCTTTACTACGATTCCATAGATTGATTGTCTATTAAAGAGAGTCATGACACGACTACTACAATAGTACCAATGCTTACTTCGTTAGATTTATGAAGTGTGTTAGTTTTGTTATCGACCTGATCTAAGAAAGAATGCAAATTGCTTGGGCTAAAGAAATAACAAATTTGGTAATGTTTTGCAGCTATTCAAGGGGTAGAAATGTGTGGGCTATTTGGGTACAATCTTATCGATAGGTATGATGTGTTCTAGTGAGGTATCTAACAGACTTTCATGGTGTGGTAGTACTAGGGTTATGTGGAAACGAATACGTCGATTGTCAAATGAGAATACTAACTACTTAATTGATACCAGAATGACAAACTCATGGATAAAGAAAGACAGAGAGTATACTTGGGTTAATGCAATTGAAGATTTCAGTTAGAAAGTGTGTATAAATCTGGGTTATTCTTTTGGATCTGATTGATATAACTGGGTTGTGGTGTCATGTCGATGAAAAGGTTGACTTCATGGTGATGACAAGGGCTTACTGAGCATGATGGTAGTACGAGTTAGTGATGTATTGTGATTGAGATGCAACTATAGAATATAGATTGTTGGTTAAATAAATTTTGTATGGTAATAATGACTTGTGAGTATCTAAGGTTGCGATTTTCTAATATTTAGTGAGTAACGTGGTTGTATGGAAAGTTTTGAGAGATGTTGGGGCACGACTCGAATAGAATTTAAAGGAGCTGGAGTCATAATGAAGATGAAATAAAATTAATGGGATGAATGTAGCCTTCAGAAAGAGGTGAGAGTAAGAATATTTTCTCCGGTTGCAAGGATTTAAAAGGTATCTTCAATGTGATTGAGAATTGGGTTCAGAGATGCATAATTTCATCTGTTTTGCTCTGGTTATAGTAATAGTGTCACATGTTTATCATATTGGTTAAAAACGATTGAAAAAGACTTGAGAAAATAGAGTACCTACGTTCAACTCGAGTGTGATGATAAGTTCTTTTGTGGTTTTGAGTTCAGTAATGAGTACTATTGAATTTTTAACGAAGGATATGGTAAGATCTATGAAGAGGAAATCAATGATAAGCTAAGATACATGAATTCCTAAAAAATTTCAAGGTATGTGCTAATATTGATAGATAAGAGGATTGAGTTACACAGTTGAATTTACAATTCAAAATATATTTTTTTCATTATACGTCTACATTTATGGTAATATGTTTTGTCAAGATATGGATTGGTAAGATAAGAAATGATTGATTACATCGATATTGAGCATGTGAAAGAACTTATGCATGTTTTGGACCATAAAGTTTGTTACTTTTGATTGTTAAAGGATCTAAGGAAGGGTTTCCCTCAGAGTTTTGATTTAGAGGGTGAAGTAAAACGTCATGGATTGTTGGTAAAAGGATGAGATCGGTAAGCGAGCTAGAGAAACAAGAGTCAGATATTTTGAAGGGTCGAGATATTTAGAATTTTGCACTATGGGAAGAGTTTGAGAAAAGTGAAGGAATAAGACCTCTCGTATAAACCTTTGGGGTGTAGTTGAAAGTTGTATTGATTTTTACCTATGAGTTTATATATGACTGTGAGATGTGAACTAGTTCGGTACAGACTTACTAGGAAGATTTATCATCAACTTTTATAAAGATTGAGTTTTGGTTTGGGTGACAAACAGTGAGGTATGGAAAATTTAAAATTTTACGTGGGGTTAGATTGCTCAAATTATGATAGATGACTTAAGAATGATGTACAAGGTGAGATATAATTCGACATGATTATTAAGAATTTAGAGTTTGATTAATACTACTCCATTGATGGGACTACATAGAATGTTATGATGCGTTACATAGACATTTGATGTTGAATAGAGGTTACGAGCTTATAGCATACATAATTATTTGAGTGACCAATAATTTCTCTAAGTTGTGGCATGAGGTATATGATGGTTTGAATGGTAGTTCAAACTTGGTATATGAATAATTACGTGAAGTTGACATTGGATGTGATCAATTGTTGTACCTCGATGGGAAAGGTACTATCAAATTTAAAATTAGTGCTATTAGCCTTGATTGAGACTCGTATTTGTCATGAAATGTTTAAATAGAAAGAGAGATAGCCATAGTTTGAACATGTATGTGATAAGAATACTTTGATACTAATGATGTTTTGGGGGTAAGGTAGATGATCGATGTGGTTATGATGTTTTGTTAGTATTAAGAATGTTGACTTCAGTGGATCGATGTGGGGTTCGATAAATCAAGTATGTGTGCAATTATAATATGGACTAAATTGGTGATTGTGGGTAGGTAAAAAAAATCAAAGAGATAGAGTCAGGTGAATGAAAATCTTTGATATGGGCACTATGGAAGGAGTATCTAGAGTTATTCGACCTTGGTTATGTACATTCTTATGTGACCAACTACTTCATTTTGGGCGTGGTTTAGAGGTATGATTCACTTTCTACGCCCGTCTGTGTTTTCGCTTCTATGGGGGAGTACCTAGTAGTGGATCGGGTGTACCGATTTTGTGATTGTCCTTCTAGAAGGATTGCATCCTTGGTAGACTTGTTCATTCCAGTTATGGAAGATTTGGTGTTGTTTTTGATAGTTAAAGTATACTAGTGATTCAACAGGCACAACTTTGTTTATGAAAATTTATAAGAGAGCTATTATGAAAATTTACAGTTGTTCAATAGACTTAAGATTTATCTCATCACCGGTATCATGTTTTGGCTATGTGTGATTGAGTGTGAGGACCATTGGGTCTAGTTTTGTCATTCTTAAGGTTTGACTATAATAACTACTAATCTAGCATTTCGATAGTGTTGTTAGAGGTGTTGTATGCTTTGGTGCATCACTCGATGGTAGGTACTTGATCATTTCCATCTTTGGATCAGATGAGTTCGATTCTCCATGATGATTACTTGATGTCTAAAGATCATATTTTTATAGCTTAAGCTCGATGAAATATTATGTTGTGAGGATGTAATCTTGATAAGATCTATGATGGCCTGTGCATTATGAGTGTGTGGTGGCTGGTTCAGGTTCACTCCTGATTGTAGCCAATATTGATTAAGGATTTTATCATGGTTATGTTAGATAATATTTGTCCTGACGGTTGTGTCAAGGTCTAGTTAGAGAATCTTTCAGTTGAAGAGTCCACTTGGGAATAGATTTGTTGTTAGTAGAGTTTACATATAATAACATTTATCATTAGAGTATTGAGATGGCCCCATTTGAGGCATTGTATGGGAGGAGGTGTAGAGATCTCCAATTGGTTGGATTGATATTTTTTATATGAGACCTTGGGTACTAATATTTTGAAGGAATTGTTGAGACAACTATCCTTTCTTACCCTCACCTTCTTTTGACCGTTCGAGGACGAACAATGGATAATTGGTATCTAATGTAACAACTCATTTGGTCGTTTTGAGTACTAGAGCTTTTTATAGCATAAAAGACTATTTCGATAGATTCTAAATGAGTATTTTGGAATATTCGTAACTATATTATTAAATTAGTGGGTTAATTTCAATAATTAATTTAGTTGGTGGTTAAATAATAAACACTAAAATTAGTAGTGAGCAATTTTTACCTCTTTTATAATTAGTCATATAATAATTAGGGTTAATAATTAAACTGCAGAAGAAAGGAAAACCAAAAGAGTCGCACAATCATAGAGCAAGATTGGAAAGGCGGGTTCAGGTAACTCTTTCACCGAAATTTTTCTAGCATTCTAATTGTATATTATTGGTTAATTATCGTTAGTGGGTCTGTATGATGAGTAGTGGAAAAAGATTAAAGAATTGAAAGGTGCAAAGTTGATTAACGTAATGATTGGTCAAATTGGGGGTAAGATAAAACAAATAATGTTTGAAAGGTTAGGTTACTATAATAATTAGGGAAGGTAATATATATATATGGGTGTAATTGGATAATGAATTAGAAGGACGATATGACAACTTCTGTATATGAAAATCTTAGGGATAAATTGTTGTGGGTTTGTCTGGGTAATGACAGCAACATAATTGAGGAATAATTATGGCATAGTATTGGTCAAGAATTGAAAGTTAATGATTATAATATGTGGTGTAGGAAATTGAGGAATAACTATGGCATAGTATTGTTCAAGAATTGAGTATAAAAATATATATATTATACTCCCTCCATTTCATATTAATTGAATTTTTGAGGTGTTTCACACCCTTTAAGAAAAATAGATTAAGACATAAAGTGACCATAGTTTTTCATTTTTACCCTTATTAATTATTGTCAAATTTATGATTAAAATAACTAAATATTAATTAATCACTAATTCCAATACTAACAAATGAAGGGTAAAATTGGAAGAACACTCTAAATGTAGTCTTGAAAACTGAACAATTAAGTTAAGTTGAAAAATGAAAAATGTCTCAATAATTCAATTACTCCATGGAGGGAGTAAGTCAAATTAATATATGTCACATAATGATTGGTGTGTGATAACACTTGCTTTTTAAAATCTGAAAGTAATTGAAACGCGATATAATAGTATCATTTCCAAATTATTTAAGTAGGCAATAAAACACCCACATAATTAAGATGTTTTTTAAAAAAATTCGAGACAAATTCAAATACTACTCTATGTCTTTCCTCTATATAAATGTGCATTCCCCATTGATATAGATGCAAATTTCTTACACATCAACTTTGTGAATAGTATCAAAGTTGAAGGATTATCAAAAATGGATAACTATACACTTGTGCTTGGATCAACTTTGGCCTTGAGCTTTTTTTACATTATTATAGCAAAAATATGCAATAGAGGCAACAAAAAGTTTCCACCAGGTCCATCACCATGGCCAATTATTGGAAATTTTCATTTGTTAGGTACAAAACCTCATAGATCACTAGTCAATCTTGCACAAATATATGGTCCAATTATGAGTTTAAAAATAGGACAAAAAACACTAGTGGTCATTTCTTCATCAACCATGGCAAAACAAGTCCTTCAAAAGCAAGACTTAGCCTTTTCCACTAGATTTATCACTAATGCCCTTCAAGCACATAACCATTGCAAATTTTCTGTGGCATGTCTTCCTGTTTGTCCTCAATGGCGAACGCTTCGGAAAATCTTGAACACAAATATCTTCTCATCCAATAGGCNGCTGGGAAGATTAACCTAGCGGATTATTTCCCTATACTTGAAAAGTTTGATCTTCAAAAAATAATGTATCGCACAAATATCCATTTTGGTAAGTTGTTTAAACTTTTAGGTGATTTGATCAATGAACGATTAGAGGAAAAACAAAGCAGCCACGGTGAAAAGAATGATGTTTTGGAAGTATTACTCAACCTCAGTGCAGAAAATCCCAAAGAGATAGATCACAATCATATAAAATCACTGCTCCTGGTTCGTGCTCTTCTATTTTATCCTTTAAATTTTAGAATATTTTCAACATTTCCTTCACCCCCATCTCCGCCTCCCGGTCTCATTATGAAGTAAGAAAGAAGAAGAAAATAATAATCGAGAATACACTTGGATTTGTGTTGCTAATTGAACTGGCTAACTGTGTGGTAGAAGATCAAGGGTTAACTACCACAAATAGAAAAGAAGAAATAACATAAGAATTAAACGAGATTTAGTCGGGCCAACTTCCTTAGGACAAAAGTAGATATATAGAGTTGTGCATTATAAATAAGAAGAATAATACAAAGAATTTGTAATTATAACCCTTATTTACAAGTCCCAATTATTCCTGAACCTACATGAAAATGGCTTTCTCAAACCTATAAGAGTAAAGAATTTCTTAAACCTATAAGAAAACAATGAGTTTCCCAAACCTACTAGGAGAACTAGTATAACTAAAATTCACAAAATTCAAGAAATAAACAGCAATTATTTTCCTTGACTTTGAATTATCTTTATCAATTGAAACATCTCTCTCTCCTGCCCTCAACCCTAGCAAGGTATTTACTTAGTACTGCACACACTAATCAAACTTAGGCAATGCCAAAATTTATCAGGGAGAAGGACCTAACTTGTCCCTCAACTATTTAATTGGTACAAAATAATCTTTCATCCACATTTTGGGCCCCCAAATACTCTTGACTTTAATACTTTGGCTCCAGAATACTCTAGATATAAATATTTGGCTCATATTTGCCCTTATTTTTAACGGCTTCCCTAAAGTAAAATTATTAAATATGTATTATTACGTTGGCTAATCTAATTGGTTCAAATTTAAGCTCTTCTCAAATAAATGATAAAAACTATATTGGATATACACAAAAGAAAAATTGCAGTACGTACATAGTTGTTTAATTAAATCATCTTCTATGAACTAATAATTTATAAATGAATGTCGTTGTTATGTTTCTCCTTTTTTCTCCCTTTAATTTGTTATTAATTGAGAAAAAATAAAAATTAAAATGGCGGACAAGATCCAAGAAGAAAAAAAAAGTGGAAGAGAGAGGAAGTGAGGGTGGGGGGGGGGGGGGGGGGGGGGGGGGGGGGGGGGGAGGTGAGTGTAGATAGTAGAGGATTGATCTTTTTCTATTTTTAATTTACCATGGAACCCAAAATCAGGCCAATCATACAAGTCCATATATTAATTAATTTCAAATTATTTTAATGGAAAAGGACCTAAAATACCCTTAAACTATGAGATTTAGTGTAAATTTACCCTTCATCCTTCTTATGAGTGTGAGCCATTAGAAAGATTCATTGAATGTCACATCTATCCCTATTATATTTTTCTAAGGTTAAGGGATCGAGTTAATTATGAAAAGTCATATGGGACTATGAGAATTGATAGGGTATGCAGTGTTAGAATATGCACATCGAAAGCATTATTCAAGATCACAAATCTTACCTAATAACTAAACAACATAATCTAAATGAATTGAAAGGATAACTTATAACATGTTGAAACTTTTATAAAACTCGTTTAAGAACAATGAATCTAGGGTTGCAGTTTTATGCTATTTCATGAATCTAGGGTTGCAGTTTTATGCTATTTCCTAACTAATTCTCTCAATCAAGTCTAATGTGGGTAAGTGTTTTTTTTAGAAAATGATGATCCTTTCTTAAGAACCACCGCCCCTATTTATACTTTTCAGCAAAAAAAAGAAGAATTTGAAAGAGAAAACATTATCAGTCATTAACCCCGGCAATAACAATTAACAACCGTTAAACATCATTAAGAGAAGTTAAAATGCAATCAACAACAAAATGTTCTTTTCTTTCTCCTTTTAAGGAAAACGTTTTTCCCTCTTTCAAACTAATAAATTATTTAAAGTCAAAACAATTTATTCCTATAGTATAGAAGACTAGTAAAGAAAATACCTCTTCTAGAGTAATCCTTTTCTTTCCATTGTACACATTGAACTTTAAATTATGGAAAATGTGTGGTTTTGATCCTTGAAGTTAAATATTTAAAGGATTCATTATTTAAAATATTTGAATTTAAAAAATGTAATGGTTAAAGTATTTTCTGAAAGTAGTTGTTAGGACAACATTGATAGACCTAAGAAGTTCATTGACCCACTAAACCTTTTCGTGTGTACCATATTTGACCTGTATTAGTAACCATTGAAAAAGAGAATAGAATTGAATTGCTAATTAATGAACCACGAACAGAGCAAACGTTATAGTAAATGGGATCAATTTATATATTTAAAATAACTATTTTGATTTTATTTGAAGGGTTGCCAGCCACAGTACTAACCCTATTGTAGATTTACTGTAGTTTTTAAAGCATATGAAACCAAAGAGAGAAAAAATAGAGTATTACCATCGAGAGTCGAGAGTATCACAATTTACAGAGTTAATATCTTAAAAGGTCACTCAACTTAGAGAATTTAGCTAGTAAAGTCATTGAACTTTGTTTTGTATCAATAAAATCACTTAATTTGTGTATTTATATCAATAAAATCACTCAACTAAATTTATCATTAAATTACTTTTTATAACATGTAAAAATAAACTCCACAATAAATAAAAAATTTAAAACTCAATAAAAAAAATTTAAAGACAAACTTAATTAGTTAAACAAATACTCTTATGATATTACATTACAATAAACAAATATACACTGATACTCAAAACAAATTCACGACGAAAACTCGAAGGTCACAAAATTCAACTTTATTTTTCCACTTCTGTCTACGAGTTTTTATTTTTCTATTTTCAGAAAGTTGTGAGAATGTTTAAAAAAAAATTATGCTCTGTTTACGGCGAATTTCAGAATGCATCGCATTGGTGAGTATTTTCCAAAAAAAAAGTGAGTATTGAACTTCTATTTTGTTTCGTTTTTAATGTTTTTTCTATAAAAATATTTGTGGAACACTTTAATTTCATGGAAAATGATAGGTACTTAACTTTTTTCGCTATAAATGATAATTGTAGAGCAGGAAATTTCATATGATATTATTGTATATTTAGTTATTGAAATGCCATAAGAGTATTTATTTAACTAATTAAATTTGTCCATAAAATTTCTTAATGAGTTTTATTTAATTTTATTTACTTATGGGATTTATGTTTCATGGTATAAAAATAATTTTCATTTTTGCCCAATTTAGTTGATTGGTTTTATTGATACAAATACATATGTTGAGTGATTTTATTGATACAAATGCATGAATTGAGTGATTTTATTGATATAAAATAAAGTTTAATGACTTTACTAGATAAATTCTCTAAGTTGAGTGACCTTTTAAGATATTAACTCCAATTCACAAGAGGGGGAATGAATTGAAGGAATGAATTGTAGATTATGTAATTTATTAGTTAATATAATTGTAGGTTATGTGATTTTTAGTTAATAATTGTAGATTATGGAATATTTTATGCTTTCACAAGTATTTATGAATCTTTCCATTTATTTAGTTCATTTTAACCCCATATATTTCAATCCAAATAATATTTAGACAAATTATTGGCTCATATATTTATCATCTTAATCCATTTTAAATCGTTCAAATTCATGTCAATCTGCCTATACCCCAAATTTATAATTTAAGAGAATTATTAAATATTACAGGACTTATTTTCTGGTGGTACTGATTCACCAACAACCACATTAGAATGGGCAATGGCAGAAATACTAAGACAACCAGAAATTATGAAGAAAGTCCAAGTTGAGCTTGCAGAAATCGTTGGAAAAGGAAAACCAGTAGAAGAATCAAATATTCCTAAACTCCCTTACTTGCAATTCATTGTCAAAGAAACCTTGAGATTGCACCCACCAACTCCATTTTTAATACCCCGAAAAGTTGAGCAAGATGTTGAAATGTGTAACTATATCATCTCGAAGGGCTCACTAGTACTAGTTAATGTGTGGGCGATTGGCCGAGATCCTACTTTTTGGAAGGATCCTTTGGTATTTAAACCCGAGAGATTCCAAAGTTTAGAAGTGGATATGCGAGGGCAAGATTTTGAATTGATTCCTTTTGGTGCTGGTCGAAGAATATGTCCTGGTTTACCATTGGCATTGAGATTAGTCCCAATAATGTTGGGTTCACTCTTGAATTCCTTCAATTGGAAACTTGAAGCAAACATTGAGCCAAAAGACTTAGACATGGAGGAAACATTTAGTTTCATCTCATCCAAAGCTCATCCTTTGCGAGTTATCCCATCTCCTCTTTGATGTTTGTATAATGTAATAATTGAGTGCACGTAAGATTTCCTACTGTTGTTGTTTTTTCAGGTTTATTATTTTTGGTCCTTTTCCTTTTCAAAACAAAATAAATTTTGTATGTTTTACATTTTTTGGTCCTCTTTTGCACTTGAAAGTGTCTTTTTTTAAATAAACACCTTGCCCGTTAATTCACGAAATTTGGAGAAAAGCTACTATATAGAGTTTAATTGATTGTCCACTTGACATTTAATTTTTCAAATGGGGACATATATTCGTCTCCTTAGGTTATCTTTCATTTCTATCATATTATTTCTTCCTTTGTTGGTGGAAAGCTTTTGACCATGTTTCCTTGTCAAAATTGAAAAATATATATTTTATTTTTAAAGTGAAAAATGATACTTGGAAATTAATAATGTTTGGTTATGGCTATTAATTGGAGTTGTTTTTGACTTTTTGTGAGTAGTTTGGTGATAAAAAAAATAAAACAACCTTTTGTTGGTTTTTTACATGTAATGACCCAGTCGGTCATTTTTGAAAAGTTTCATGAATATATTGTTTTACCCCTCCCAATATCGACCCCGAGTCTTTTATATTGAGTTTGAAAAGTTGATTTCGAACTTTGAGTTAAAAGTTGAGAATTTGGTAAGTTTGTGATTTTGAAAGGTTAAGTTGCTTAAAAGTGATTTTTGGAGTCTTTTGGAGTTTCGAGTGTCGGAATGAAATTTTATCGATTCTATTAGTCCTAGAATGTGGAATCTGGCCTAAGAGAGTCGTCGGTTTCAAATTCAGATCAGTCTTTTTGAGGATTTGAGGTCCTAAGTTAGAATATTGTGGAAATTTAGCCTTTGGATTGACTTTGATCAGCATTCGGGGTTTGGATGCTCGGACAGGAGTTCGAGAGTTCCGTTGGATTTGGGAGATAATTTTATGCTTAGGTGAGGTCTTGGTTAATTTTTTAGAGGTCTCGAGCTTGTTTTAACCTTTTTAGGCATTATGTTAGTTTCTTGTGACTTTCACAAGTTTTGGGTCAAGGAGACCTCAGATTCGTGTTTCGACTGTTCCATTGAGTCTGAAACATCGAGTATAGTCGATTTTCATATATGATTTAAGTGCACGGGGTTTCGAACGAATCTCAAGGGTCCCTTCAATGATTTATGCTTGGTTGTATTTATTTTGCTGAGCCTACATACCTCATTTTTGGGAAGACTTGTTCGCTTAAGCTAAGTTCGTAGAAGCGAATGAGGCTTCGCTATTGCGAGAGGAACCACTTTTTGGGGTTTGCTTTAGTGATAACCACTTAAGCGCACTTGGGTCTGCTTTTGCGACATCAGAAAGGGTTTTAGACCTACCCATTTCAGGGTTTTAGCCCAATTTTCCATTTTTGAGCTTGGTGTAATCCTTGGAGGCAATTTTGAAGAGATTTCTTGCGCTAAATCTTTTGAGTAAGCTTTTGTGACCCTAAAACTTTATTCCCTTTGATTATTTATGGATTTTAACAACAATACTTAGGATATTGATTGGCAAATGATAAGGTTTTTCAAAAACTTAAGTTCTAAACTGAAATGGAGATTGTGAATTGATTTTAATTCCTTTTTCAAAATGATTTTCATCAATGAGTTCCAAATGTCTTGGGTAATTTCTTCAAGTAAAGATTCTCATATTCAAACCTCATCTTCGGAATTGGATTTTTGAGTTGATTGACCAATTTTTCAAAGTATAGGATGTGGGTATTATTGTTTCCCAAATCTTATTGTGGTTACTTGATTGAAATAGATTGTGTGGCTTTGGACGTTGTTCGGAAGGGGAAGACTCAAGTCTTGTATTGACTATTTGATTGAATTAAGGCAAATGATCTCTTAAACCTTGTGAATCTAGTAGAATCGTGTATTTCTCTTCATTGTGTGTGTTGGAGCCTAATGAGAATGAGATGATGGATTCATTGTTCCACTTGATTAATCATAATGAACTAAAGAGAGATTAATTAAAAGGCAACGTTTGATCATTCTGCTTTGTGAATTTCCTTGTTGTGACCCCTATTTGATTGATTGATGAAATGCTTTGATGGCATGAATGTGGACTTGAATTGCTTGAGTTGTTGTCTTTTTCTTATGAGGTGAAATTGCTTATTTTAATTGATTGTTGTACATCGTGTTGAGACATGTGATATAAAGTCGAAGAGAAATGGTTCTGCCTAGTGAAGTGATATAAAGCCGAAGATAGATGGTTCCGACTAGTGATATAATGCAAAAGGGAAATGATTCCAGCAAGTGATATGAAATAAAGCAAAAGGGAAATGGTTCCGGCTAGTGATGTGATATAAAACCGGTGGAAAATGATTCCGGCTAGTGAAATTGTGCCAAAAGGGAAATGGTTCCAAAAGGGAAATGGTTCCGACAAGAGTTGACTATTGTGATTGATCTACTTGTTACTTCTGATCGATTTATTTGTTATTTGTGATTGACATACTTGATTCGTGTTGATTGTTGAACTGTGACTACTAAACTGTGTGGCTAAGCCTTGTGAACTGTGTATTGTGAAACTGTTAGGTTGGGCTGATTTCTTTGCAGGTTGTATTTTGAGGAGGTCCGGTTGGGATGAAAGGAGTATTCGATTTCTAGCTAGTATTTCTTGTTTATTAGGTTGCTTCATAAGTACCGTGTTGGTTGATACTTACTCCTTGCTTCTACACTTGTTTAGGTTCTGAGCATGGTATCAAGTGATTTCTCTTCTTCTTTTATTTTCGAGGCTTGTTAAAGGACTTTGAGAGGAAGTTTCTTGTCATCTCGGTGGGCCCTGTTGTTTCTTATTTTATGCTTTGTTCTATTTGACAAATAAAGACATTGAGACTTGTAGTTATATTTAAATTCTGCACTTTATGTATTAGTGACTTGTACACGTGATAACTAAGTTTTGGGGTTATAATAGAATGAATAAGTTTTTCACTTTTATCTTGGCTTGATTTATCTTTCCGTATTTCTTTCGTTTCGTTGGATTGAGGTAGACTTGCCTTGGTGGGAATAGACAAGTGTCATCACGTCCATTTTTGGATTGTGATACAAGGAAATGCCTTTATATATATATATATATATATATGATCTTGGGCATATTTATATGCCCAATTACTATAAATTACCCATCTTTTAACTGGAGTTTAAGGACATTCACTAATCTAACTAATATGTTTTACTTAGAATTGCAATGATTGCATACTAATATACATAATTAGCAATTTTGCAGGGTTCCTAAGGGAAGTGATCGATTCAAGGAAGGAAAAGGAGTTGAAGACGACAAGTGACGCCAGGAGCACAAGCTAGCGCAGCGCCCCAAAATCACTGGTGCAGCAAGGGCGCGACGCGCCAAGGCCCAGTTTACTGGGGCTGCATTTTGGCGCACTGGCAGCGCGGCGCGCCATCCTGCCAGGTGCGATTAGGGCGCGATGCCCCAGTGTTGTTTGGACGTTTGAGCGAAAGTTGATTTAAAAAAGACTCATTGTTGAAGTAGATTTAGGCTCTAGTTTTCCTAACTTCTATAAATAGTCCTCTAGGGCTAATTTGTGGGGGTTCGACATTATTTTGGTGTGCAAGAAGAATTTTCATCGTTTGTAATAGGTTTCGATTTCCTAACTCTTCTATTTTTCGAAAATCGCATGAACAATAGTATTTTGTGGTTTTCTAATAGCATGAGTGGCTAAACTCCCTAGTTCTGGGACTGTAGCTATGAATCAAATGTTGAATATTTAAGGTTTATGAATTAATTCTTGGTTGTCATTATAAATTATTTCGATATTGTTGTTTTAGTATTTTATTCTTGTGCACCATAAGATAAATCTACTGTCTAATCTTAAAATCGAGAGAGGAGGGATTAGATAGATAGAGAATATAGAGAGCTTGATCGACCCATTAAGTTGAGGTGATTTGTGTTCAGGAGTGACACCCGGACGAACAACTCGCTTGGTTACGAAACAAGATGAAATATAAATGCTCGCTAGATAGTCTGTTTATCCCTGCTCAACGATGTAGTGGCAGATTCAGGATTTCTGTGAAGGGGGTTTGAAATATAAAGAAGTAAACATATGAAAATTACAAGATAAAAAACTGAGCGAGATATAGGAGGAAACTAGTAATCTGAATCCAATAAGTTTAACTTGTCTTGTCATGCCGCGTTTAATTTTTTTTTACTTTTACCCTTTTTCATCGAGATTTGTGCTTTTTTTCTCTTTTATATTGCAGTGTTCTACTCAATTTTTTACATTTTTTTAAAAAAATTCAACCACTAAGATATTATAATATATATTCATAAGATAAATAATTAACATCGTCGATGTTATAGTTCATTTAATTCAATTTATTAGGTTAGTCATTCGTGAAAAAGACAAATGATGAATAGAACAAATAAGTTTAGTTTAGTTTTCATCTTTTTAAAATCGAACTGAAAAAAATAAGAAAGAAATACTATAAAATTAAGGGGGGAGGGGGGGGAAATCAATTAATTAGATTTTATTAAAAGATTATACACGACTTTTAATTTCTTCATTCGATTAACTTTAATTTAATTTATTTTTATATAATTTTTTTTGTAAATCAATTTCAAATTTAATAATAATTCATCGTTAGTACATGGAAAGAGACTTATGTAGAAATAAAATGAGAAGTATAAATAAGAAGAATAAAAGACAAAAGTGTCTATAATATGTCTAATAAATTTAAACAAAGATAAATTGAGAAAAACAAAATAGCATAGAGAGAAAAATAATGATAACAAAAATAATAAAGCTTTACATTGAACCAAAAATAGTGAGACATTTCATTGAGTTGGGATTTGAGCCCGAAACCAGAGCCCATACAGCCTTCCAAAATCAATGAAATGGAGTTAGATTTGAGCCCAAAGCAAGAGCTCATTCAACCTTTCAAAGAATAAATAACAAATGGGAAAATGTTGCAAGTAAGAATTGAACCCAGGCCCTCTTGGTTAGAGTTGAACTCCTTAACCGCTGAGCCATGCTTCTATTTATATTTGAGGGGGTTCATTTTAATATATGTACTCATAAAATTATAAATAGACCTTATATATACAGTGTAATTTTTCGTTGAGGGGGTTCACTGACCTCCACGGTGGCGCTCCACAATTATTTGTTTGATATATCGTCCTCGGCCCATAGAACACCGGCAAATGAGATGGATTTTATTTGTGATATCATAGATGTCCCTAATTCTGGTGATGATCAAGTTAATCGGAATAAACATCCAGATAAGAGATGTGCGTTCACTGCCATACTCAGTGAAATAGAATGGTAAGTAATTGAAATAGTTTTACTTATATACACTGAAAAAAATATGTAACTCTCAATCTTGTAAAAGGTAAATTCATTCCATATATAGCAATTGTTTCATGTAATTTGCCATTGTATAGGTTTTATAAATAATGCACTCACCCTGGTGATAAACAAAGAAAAGAGTTTGTAGACAAAAATGTCTTTCTTATCCCCATTTCTAATGATTTACATTCTTCGAAAAAGTATTTAACTTGCTTTGAGTGTATTCGAACAATTCCAAGCAGAAGGTAAGCAGACTGTCGTAGTGCAAAGGGTAAGCTCGGAAACATGATGAGCTCTAGAAATAAATTTCAAACAATACATTAGTATCATTGAAGAAACAATTTCTAGGGCTTTGAAACAGAGGTTTCTTACGAGTTTATTATTGAATGCCATGAGAGACTTCATAATATATGGGTAATGGATAAATATGGAGTAGATTTTGTTGTCTCCTGTATTAAGATTAGCAAATTAGAAATATTAAAGATGAAAAGAAAAGAATTATTCGAGTCCACAAAACTCACTGTGTGTCCTGAAGATATTTAATCCCCTCAAGTACCCAAGGTTGTAGATTAATTCCTCCCAAGATAAAAGCGGATTAACCATTAAAGAATTAGTGATACTTTAAACTTTGATAATTTCAACGAACTCAAAAATCTGCAACAAGATCACACACAAAGACATGGTCGATAGATTTTGTTTATAAGAAATGTGTGCAGAAGAAGGGAAGAATTCGATGTGAAAAAATGAGAGAAAGCCTCTCTATTTATAGCTAACAAAGGGTAGTATGAAAATGTGTTAATTGTGCCTTATTGGAAATATCTAAACTCTTTGGAAAATAGATATCCTTTCACAAAGGTCACAATACTTTGGAAAAGGCACACCCTTTCAAATGGTCATAACCCTTAAGAAAATACACAATCTTTTGTAAAGATCACAACCCTTCGTAAAAGTTGCAACCCTTTATGATAGTCACAACCCTTCACTTCCTATTCACACCTTCAAAAATCCCCCACATGAATGAGAATGACTATTATTAAAACATATGCATGAAAAACTGTGTGACTCATAAGTAAGGATTTATTGCATCTGGATAAGTCGATTTTGTAACACCTCAGATTTGAGAAGGGGCATAATATCAATTTTCAGAAGTTTCTAGTGCCACCTAACGGAGGCCAGCCATGGCTCATGGACTGAGCCACAGACCATGGGTCTGGTCTGTGGATTGGCCACCTAACAAGGCCCAGAGGACCACGAACAATGGCTTGGACCAACAGACTGTCGTTGGGTCCACGGTCCGTGGATTGAGGTTCATGGATCATGGCCTCAAATTAACTTTCTGACGTCGAATGACGGACATACAGGACAGACCGTTAGTCAAACCACGGTCTGTCGGTCTCACCCGTCGTTACTGGCGGCAGTTATTTCCTAGGCGCAGTTGGGTCTTTTCCTAATTAGTCTAGCTTAATACTATGTTATTTTTCCTATGCCTAAAACCCCTATATAAGTATTTTAACTCTAAAATTTTTCAATTAAAAATCATTCTCTCAAATTTACTAAAGAAAAACAAGTCTTCCTCCCAAATATTTCTCTCTCTAGAAAACTTGAAGAAGAAGGGTCCAAACTAGGGTTTGCAAGTTAATTCTACAATTCCTCCATTGAAGTTAAGCAATTGACATTGAGGTATGATAGTTTTCATCCATGGATTCCTTCCATTCATAGAGTTCCCAAATTTTCCTACTTTCAAAGTTAGAATTCCCCAATTGAGTTAGGATTTTCTTATATATTATGAGTTCTCTTTATTATTTATTTAATTGATGGAATTACGATCTCTTATGCATGAATTGATGAAATTCGATGGTTTTATGTTGATTTCCCCATGAACTAATGTAATTCCCATGTTTTCCAAATTATGATGATATGGCGTGGGTTTTGGATTATGAATGAAGAGTTTATGAAACTAAGCATGTTCTTATGAAATTTATGTAAATGTTTTAAGGATTCTTTGAGAGTGAAGTATAAATGATGATGTTGTTGTTGTGTTGTTGAAAGGATTTCTCACATACACATAAAAGCATGATTGTGAAAGGTTTTCTCACATAATAAGGGTTCTAAAGGTTGAAAGGTCTTCTCACCTAAATGAATCAAAGATAAAGAGTTATTCTAATTAAACCTAGCTTGGATTGGTTATTGAATGATACCTTTCCATGGATGACTAATAAACCTATCTTGGATTGGCAAGATAATGTGCCTTTCCATGGATAATAAGAATAAGTAAAGAAAATTACTATTATGTGGGATTTATGCTTAGCACCGAGAGGATATTAAGATGGAATCTCCCCCATTAGTAGAGGTCGGGTTTCTAGAAGCAATCTCGTTATCCCTTACCTATGTGTCCCCATATAATGATCGTCTAGATAGACATTAGCTAGTGGATCCACCTAAGCTATAAGTTCATCGTCCTTACCTTGGCAAGTAGGACAACCATTTTCGCTGTGAGACACCGGAGAATCATGTTATAGCTCACATGGTATCTATGTCGGTTAAGGATACTTCCCACAATAATAATGAACTAAGGTTACTTCAATAAGTATCTCACATGTGTTCAAAGGTTTTTAAAGAAGTTATCTTGCATTGACCATGTTTTATGACTCATGTTTTCTAACCCTTTTTATATAATGTTTTAGCTTAGTCTTGCATGTTATGAAAATGTCCTATTTTAGCACGATTTAAATGTTTATATGCATGACTATCATACTTGGAATATATTTGTACTAACACATACTCTTGCCTACATTCCCCCAAATGTAGGGTTCGACAGTTAGGGTTCTCAGTTTCGTGGCTAGAGGTTGACTTGAGAGATTTTGAGCTTTGGTGAGTCCTCAAACTTCGAGGACGGATTTTCATTATTTTCAGTCCTCTTTCTTATTTTCAATTTTGGACATGATGTATGGGCTAGGCCCAATTTCATTCTATTGTACTAGATGACTAATGAGACAAAGTGTTTAGACTTCCAGTCTACTTTTATAAAAACTATTAAGACTTGAAATGTATTTCTTTACCTCTTTTGTTCTATGTCTTCTGTTATAAATGTTAAGTGGCTTGTATGGGGCCTTTCGGGGTCCTATACGCCATGTTACATCTAGGGTGTACCCTGGGTCGTGACAGGTTTCCCTTTGAACTTTCAGTAGTGAATGTATATCAGATAGACTCGGTCAATCAGTAGATTTGAGAGTACCTATTTTTTTATAGATCAGTTGACAGGGGCCTTGCCGACCGAGGGCATAGTTTTAAGTCGAGGTATACTTGTTTGTTTTCTTGATTGCGTATGGCTGCCATGCGCTAGTAGCAAATGGTTCAGCAGGGTCAACTCGGGCTTGAGTTTTGGTATTAGGATCTAGTTGTGCCCCTTGAGTTTGGGGCGTGATTATTTAATCGATAAATTAATATTTATTAATTTAATGAATGTTTTTTTTTAAGCATGTCCGCTAAGCATGGTGTGCCTAGGGCTAGTTTTACTAATAAAATGAAAAGGATCTCAAAGAGAAGAGTGCAAGCAAGGGGGGCTAGGCCTTACCTTACTAATCTTAATGAGGTAACAAGGTAACAAACCTCTACTAATTAACAAGCATCAAGAAACTAAGATCTAGAGAAAACTAGATATTTTATTATCATCATAGAGTTTATAATACACTTTGTGATGATACTACAAATGAGGATGCTTAAATAATGCAAAAATATAAAATCTAAGAATAAAGCTAGGTTATCAACCTCAAACTTTATTTTATATATATAAGAATTAAAAGAGATGGATTGCCCGTGTAAAGTAACTTGAAGTATTTCCCTCTTGTCTTCTTCATCAAATATGTCCAACAAAACTTGATAGTTCATCACTTCTTTTTGGATCGTGTTGTTGTTGAAATTGTCATATGATTTTGCTTATCTAGTCGCATTNTAAAAGATATGGATTGCCCGTGTAAAGTAACTTGAAGTATTTCCCTCTTGTCTTCTTCATCAAATATGTCCAACAAAACTTGATAGTTCATCACTTCTTTATGGATCGTGTTGTTGTTGAAATTGTCATATGATTTTGCTTATCTAGTCGCATTGGTAGTTGCCTTGGAATAAATTCCTCAGTCACCTTACCATCCCAACTATGTTGCCTTTCATATGTCTTCTTTTTGTTTTTGTTGCTTTCACTTCTTTGTTGCCTAGGCGAAAGATCTCCATCCTTGACTACCCTATCAAATAATATGTCTAACATATCATCCTCATCATCTTCGTCAAACATTTCACTGCCCAAGTCACTATCATAAGTTATAGTTGGACTATGTCTTAAAACTTCAGCTTCTGGCTCATAACTTATTTCCAATACCTTGGTGTTAATGGTCAAAATCTTTTTGGAGTTATCAATTGTCACTGCCATAGATGGATTTGCCTTACTTGAAGGCACAAATATGGGTGCTTGAGGACTTAACTTACTCCTTGTAGGTGCATACTCCTCTTCCTCAACTAAATCTGCCCATCTAGAATCTCTCGTTTTCTTGACCAAACTCTTGTCATTTCTTTTGAAATGTGGTACGATCATTGGGTTTTCTTTATTCAAGAGTAGTTTTTGGATTAGAAACTTAAAGAATTGGACTGGACAAAGCATGGAGCTCTTGATCAGAATTGGTCATTAGGGCATCAAAGGTGTTAGAGCACACAATATTCCTTGACACTTTATCTTCACAATTTATCGTTTGCTCCTTGTGTGGTGGGTTAGTGCAATCTAGTTGAGATATAATGAAGGTTATTTTTGATTATATCTAAATCTTTGTTCTTACTAATTTATGTATCATATTTATTGATTTCACATTTAAAAAAATATTATAATAAAGTACAACGAATACATAAAAATCATTGTACCTTACTAATTTCAACCTTGTGATGCTGGGATAATAACAACTTTCAAGATGTATTATCATAACAGATTTTATCGTAGGATATTAGAAGGCTATGAAGTGGGACAAACTGATCCAGCAAAAATTAATGTTTTGGATGCTATCAATTTTGCAATCCCTGCTTGGACAACAAATGTTCAGCAGAGACAATACCATATTGTTTTCGACACTGTGAAATTCGTTCGAGGGATGCAATCTTAGAGAATTTGAATGAACCTACTTGTAAAAACGTCATTCATGAACTTGAGGTCATGATTAATGATCTCGGTTACCACAATAAAATGGATGTCAATAACCTGTTGGATTATCTGAGTGGAAGTGATATATGTTCAGAGCTCCAGAGCTTAGGAGAAATTATGGATACCATCGGAAAAAGCAATGTTGATGATGAAGTTGAAGATGATACTATACCTTTGGAACCAGTTATGCGTAAGGAAGCACTTATCGCATCTAGAACTCTTCACAATTTTATGGTGCAATTCGAAAAGACAACACCGGAACTCTTGGATGAAATAAGAAAAGTTAGAGATGAGCTTCAACAAGATTTAAATTTTAAGAAAAAAGAGAGCACAATATAAAATCATACTTCACTAAATTGTCTTAGATATATTTGTTCTTTTAAAGAATTATTAATTTATGATATTAATGGGACCATATATTTATATAGGGGTCTTCTGAAAATATATTATCTTATTATCTTATCGAAATTGATGATATTTTCCATTGGCCTAAGTCGAGATCGGAGGAAAATATTATTTTAGAGAGATTATTAATTTACCAAGTATTAATTTATAGAGGTTTTACTGTATTATTATTATTATTTTATTTGGCTTGGCCCATTTTTGTTTTTTTTCTTTTTATTTTACTTCTTTTTCCCCATTATTATTAGCAATAAACTAACCCTTTATTAAATCTGAAAATTATATTACTCATTCTCACAAGTCATAAATTATTTATAAAAGTTACACAAAGGGTTAAACTTAGAAAAATGGGCAAAATATATAAAACGATTAAGAGGGTCGTTACAGATTGAGTATGCAATTTTTATGTGTTTGAGATTGTGAATGAACTGAAGGTTCAAGAAAGGGAAAGGCTCTATTAGGGATAGCTTGCATTCGAGATTTTTAGTTGAGGTAGGTTGTGGCTAATTGGAGTTAGACTTAACTTCATGTATGCTCTTGAGTTGATTACTTGTTGATTGATCTTTAGACCTTCTTGATTAATAATGTGAATTTGGCTGCTAAAAATTCATAGTTGGATCGGGTACACACCAGTGCATATGCTATATAATATATATGCATGTTATAATATTACAAAGGGTCGAGCACCATGCACATATATGAGAGGGGATAGAGATGTATCCAAGAGAGGATAACGATGTATCTTAGAAGGAATTTTTGAAAAAAATTTAAATCGTTGAAAAATTTAGAGATTATAATATCTTAAATTGTCTATTTATGTAATTTTTTCAAATTCTTTTAGGAAGCTAAAGCACAAAAAGGGACAGCCTTCGCCATTTTGAAATTAATGATGCGTACTTCCGCCTTTCACTTTTTTTAAATATTTTTTAGTATATTAAGAGGAAAATTTATTGTCTTTGTATTAAATTATATATCCATTTTACTCGTCTCTTAAAAATTTATAACTAGAAAAAATATTTTTACTAATTTGTCTCTTAACTTTTTTTGATACACTTTATTTATTTACTTATTCATCGATATCAAGATTAACAATAAAGATTATTATTTTTTAAACTTTATAATATTTATACTTTTAAAAAGAATTAACTTTAAAGATAAATTGGAATACTTTTTTAATTAATTCTATCTTTATTTTGTAAATTGATAAGTAATTTGAAATAAATATTTTCACTAATGTGGGATAATGAATGGAGTACGTATAGTTTTTTTCAAGTTTTACTCTTGACATTTGTTATTTATTCTTCAAATCATTTCTTAGTATCTTAGACTATATATAAGTTAATATGAATATTATGATAAATATATATTTTATTTGTTATTTTTTAGTAGTTTGAGCTTGAGACTTCCATGTTGGGGGTCTCAAGTTCGAAACTCGTTGGCAATGAAAGCAAGGGGTTTGTCTTCTGGGTCGAGCTCGTTGCACCTGCCTTGCTTAGTGCGGGTTATCTCTCCTGTGTGGTTTGCGAGCTATTGCATAGGAGCGAGGATTTTACCCTGTGCGCACCAAAAAAATAGCGAGTGCGAATTCCCCTTGTCATAAAAAAATAAAATTATAAGATACATCGTAAATAAAAGTGAACAGAAAGTAATATATAATACACGAACTTAGAAACTATCGGTAGTTGTTCGAATTCAAGCATGTGTCCTCCTACATGAAAACCAAGATTATTCTGAAAATATTGAAATAATCTCTATGGCCAAAGAGATTTTAAATAGTCTTGGAAGTTTCAATCCTGGTCTCTTAGTCGTAGAGTTGCTTTTGCAAGGACCAATAATTTTTTGAACAACTTACAAAAATCCACTAGTTTAGAAGTTAATTATTTAGATACAAATTAGTATTCAATATTATGAATCTTACTAGATTTTAGTGTGTCCAGATACGTCCAGACACATGTATCTCGAGATACATAAAGTTAAATAATTGTTCTAGATACACTATGTCAAAGTGGATAAACATGTGGGATACATAGACAAACTTCGCTCGCCTCCCTCCCATTTCTCTCACCACTCTCATATCTTGTTTGCGTGTCTGGTATTTCAGATACATGTGAATCACACTAGATATATGCATATAGTTCGTGTCTAGTGTGATTTGCATGTATTTGGGATAAATAGACAAATCTCATTTGCCACTCTCCTATTTCAGTGTATCAGGTAGGAAAAAACATGTATCTAGGTGTATCTAACTTGAAATATGATATTAAATTATTAAATAGTGAGATAAAATATAATTATTTTAAATTATAGGGTGAGTTAGTAAATATGATAGAAATATTTGTGTAATTAAGTACTTTCTCCTAAATTGTCTTCAAAATGAACACAAAAAGGCCATCGTCCAGCAAAATATTTCCATATTGTGGTCCACGTCCAGAATTTGTATAATTTGGCTTCTAATTGTATAAATTCAGAATTTTTTCCTAATTGTATAGATTCAGATTTTGTATATGCTTACCCTAGATTTATATATATATATATAGAGAGAGAGAGAGAGTATATAATTATATAATTATCCTGTTGATCCATTTGATTTGTATAAGTTCTAAAAAAAGCATAAATGTATAAATACAAAATTTGTATATAATTATCTTGTTTGTATAGTGACAAACGAATTACACATACGACAAGCGAATTATACAAATAAAAATACTTGTATAAGCAAACGAAACTATAGATATGAAGCGTGATTAGGCAAAGCGTAGCTGATGAAGCTTAAGAAGTTTTGTAACAACGGAATGACCACAAAACTTCAATGTACAAACTGCAGCCACATGAAACAAATTACGATGGCTAAGATATGTAACCTAGATGATTCTCAAATCAAAACATGTAATCTTCGTTCACTATGACGTATTTTTCTGTATAATTTGTGTATAGTAAATGTATAATCAATGTATAATGTGTACACACCAATATACATACTTCACAACTATTATCCATTAATTACACAATGTAAAATTGAAGGAGCACGGAAGAACTGACAGACTTAACCTTCTATTATATATATATATATATATATATATATATATATATATAAATCATATTAATTAAGAGTACACTTTCAATCAGCTTGGGTGCCATGAGCAATGGCTGCCTGAACAGAATAACTCAACCATGCAATGACATTTTTATGACTATAAAACACTAAGGAGTAAAACAAAAAGAAATTAAAAGAATTCTTAAAAGTAAAAAAGTATAGGTTTTAAGTTGACAAATCCGGTATATTAAACTAAGGGAAAATTACACGACAAGACAAACATGTTATATGTATTTACGATAAACTGTTATAGTTTAAAATATTACAATTTGTCACTATATATAGAATTTTATAACAAATTTCTCTCTCCCTTGTGTCTCGTCCCCCTCTCCATCCTAAACAGTTGCAACATAAAAACATTCTACTTAAATATGACAGTTGTATTTTGTATTATGTATCAAATATATTTGTATTCCATATTAACTATATTTTGTATTATGTGTCAATTGTATATGGATTATTTTGTATCAATTGTATTATGAAAATTTATATTTTATCAATTGTGTTCGTAATTACAATTGATACAATTATATTTGATATATGATACCAATCAACTGTCCTCAGACATATATATTTTGTATCAACTTTATTTGCATTATGTATCAATTGTATTCATGATACAACGAATATGCATGCATTCAACATCTCTCCTCTTTCTCTCAATCTCGCTCGCATCTCTCCTCCTAAAATGAATGCAATTGTATTTCGATACAAATATGTTGTATCAATTATATTTGTGATACAACGAATAAAATAGGTATTCAACCTCTCTCTCTCAGACCTCATTCGCCTATGTCCTCTCTCTAACATGTAGCTATAATTCGTAATTAAGCAAACTATAGCTACAAATCTCTAATTAAGCCAAAATTTGTCACGACCCAGGAATACCCCCTAGATGTAACAAGGCGTATAGAACCCCGAAGGACTCCATACAAGCCCCTTAGTTTTCATAACATAAGAAATAGAACAATAAGAGTAATACATAATTTCAAGTCTTAAAAAGTTTTTCATAAAAGCAAGTGGAAGTCTAGACACTTTGTTTCATCATAGCCATCTATTACAATAGTGGATGAAATAGGGCCTAGCCCATACAACATGTCCAAAAGGAAATACAACAAATGGAAACTAAACAATAACTCCGTCCTCGAATCATGAGGACTCACCAAGCTCAGGAAAAATCAAATCCAAGCTCTAGCCACAAGTATGATCACCTCTAGTGCCGGACCCTACACTTGGAGAAAATGTAGGCAAAAGTAGGCGTTTAGTACAAAAATGCACCAAGTGTGATAGTCATGCATAAAAACACTGGAAACATGCAAAAATGAACATTTCATTTGAAAGCATGCACTTTACCAAGTTTAAACATCATCATAGAGATAGTTGGAAAACATAAGTCAAAACATCATCTTCAACACAAGCTAGCATCATCTTTAGAACATTTGAACACTTACGGGATACTTCTTGAAGCATGTCTTAGTTCACTATTAAACATCTTGTTATTATGGGAAATAAGTCTTAATCGACATGAGACCATGTGAGTTGAAACATGGAATCCGGTGACTCCCTCACCGAAAAGGATTGGTCTACTTGCCTAAGGTAGAACCGATAACTCTTAGCTTAGGTGGATCTACTAGCTAAATATCCTATGGGGGCACGCAGTTTATGGGATGGGCAGATTTTTACTAGAAATTCGGCCTTACTATGGGAGAGCTTCCATCTCAAGAGATTTCTTCTAGAAACCCGATCTTACTACGGGAGAGCCTCCATCTCATACAATATCCACTCGGTGCTAAGCATTAAATTCCCACGGAGTAGTTAATTCTTTATCAACATCATTACTCATGAAAGGGCACCCTTGGCCTACCGATTCAAGGTACATCATTGAAATAACACTTTTTAGTTACTCATGAAAAGGTGTCATTGGCCTACCGATTCAAGGTACATCATTACTTTAGCTCTTTAGACCATGTGTGAGCAACTATCATCATCCATGATCACTTTTACTCTTAGTTTCAATTAGGTGAGAAAAGCTTTTCAACCTTAGAATCATTACTATTGAGAGAAAACCTTTCACATCACCTTTCAATCAACCCAGAACAACTAACATAATCATTAACACTTTACTCTCAAAAGCATCATTAAGACAATTAGATAAACTTCATAGAAAATGCATAATCTCATACTTTACCTCCTTGAGGTTCAAAACTCACCTTGAATCAACACATCTAGAATTTAAGCATTAGACATGGATTTCATTATAAATCATGTGACTCTATCACCTCATGCATTAATTCATAAAATTTCCCCTTTCATCAACAAAGACCCACATCATATCATCAACTTTGAGAAATATGGGGATTTCATGGGTTCTTGGGGATACATCATAAAAACCATAGGAAATCATCAATCCATGCTTTATATAACTCAATTCAATCATTAAAATCAAGTTTTAAAGGAACCATGACTTTTGAATCAAATCCTAACAATTGGGGATTTCTATAATTTGAAATTGAAGGTTTTGAGAGGGCTCCATGGATGAAAGTTATCCATGGATGAAGACTACCATACCTTAATCACAATGCCCAAAGAAATTGATGTGCAAAAGCTTGCTCTTCAAACCATTGCTCAAGTCGTCATCATCATCATCGTCATCTTCATCTTCTTCTAGAGAAAGATTTTTTTTGGGAGGAGGTTTTTGTTTTCTTTTGGGATTTAGGAGGAATGAATTAAATGGGGTGAATTTGTAGTTAAAAGGGATTATATAGGGGTTCTAAATATAGACAAAACGACATAATATATGAATTAATTAATTAGGAAAAGACCCAACTGCCCTTAAGTTAAATTGCCAGCTACCTTCGACCTGCCGACCTAATGACCGTAGATGGACCTACGGTCCGTCTTAGTGAACCGTGGTTGGTGGTCAAAGAATTTGGCCTTGACCTACGGCCACTGGACCATGGTCCGTAGGTCCCTTCCATGGTCCATGCTGGGACCATTTCTGAGTGCCCAACGACGGACCCAGTCGACGGGCCATAGTCTGACCCACGGACCGTGTTGGTGGACCGTCGATCGAGATCAGAGACTAGGAATTATGGGGCTCCAACCACGGACCACACCTACGGTCCGTGGTCCACTCCACGGGCCGTGGGTGGCCGGCGTGGTTTCACTGCATCAGCTCCTGGAAATGCCCCCTTTTGGATCGAGGAGTTACAAAACTGTAGTCATTTTTTTTAATGTTTCCCTAAAATGAAAGGTATATATGAAGATTGAAGTTTAGGTTTATAACATTAAAAAAATCTTTTAAAGATGTGTTAGACTTACAAGAATAAATGCTTTGATGTTCTGATTTGTGATAGGATATCCAAATTCTCCACTCTCCATCACTTTAAGTAAATCATCAAAATCTTCATTTTCAGACTTACCATTACATTTCTTACCTTTTGCTCAATTATCAAGATGATCATTAATGATTTTTCTCCAAGATTTCATCAACATTTAAGTGCGGCTTTGACAATTTGGACTTCATTCCACTAATGTTATGAGGCCATTTTTGGGAAGGGAACAATCGGTTAAGTTGAATCCTCCCTTTATCAACTTAGTTCGATCATGTATGATTTTTCATTTACATGTTGTAGTATTCGCAAACCAAAAAAAATTGTTTGATAAGTTGATCAATGAGTCAGGTGTACTTGAAATGAGATTTGATATTGTTAAAGAATGACACAAGTCTCATATCAGGGGTTAATGAGATGGGTGGACTCCTTATAAAGCCTGGACAATCTTCCTCTCTTTGAGCTAACTTTTGAAGTGCGAGTTAAGCCCAACACCTAATTTAACATGGTATCAAAGCAGGGCTTATCTCACCAAATGTTGGGCCCCCAAAATCAAAATTATCCATACACCAAATGCTAAGCACCGGGTGAAGTGAGGTGTTAAAGATTTGACCATCTTTGAGCTAAGAAGTTCGAGGACACAAACTTTCCTCATATTTCTACAATAATCTCAATATGAACTATCCTATGTTGGTGCAATCATAAAAATATGATACTTGCCGACATAATTTTTGGCCTATTTGCCAAAAAAAGATCTTGAGTTTTCATTAATTGCTCCAAATTTCCTATAAAAGGTAGGCTCCATGGTCCAGAGGCAAGATTTTGTTTGGAGATTTCAATTTCTTCCATTTCAAGATTTCGTTGAAGAAGGTTCGGATGAACCCATTATTCCTTGCTAGCTCCGCCCCTCCTAGCTATTATTGCCACCCACAACCACCACCGGTATAGAATCTACTTACACTAATAAGGTAATAAATTTTTTAATTCATTTAGTAATTAATAGATGATATGCTAAAAGAAAAATCACCTAATTAAAAATTAGCCATAAATCAATTATTCAGAGAAAATTTCCCATTCTCACAATTTTTGTTTCTGGAGTTCTTCTCATACAGTTTACCAGAGGCGTATCTAGTATTTTGGAATGATGGGTGCATTATTATGAAAATGTGGATCTAATCGGTTTGACATTTAGATTCGTATCATTGAAAACAATTAAAGATTTAAATCTATTGGTCTAAAATTGAAATGATTAATTAATTAAAACGCCAAAAGTGCTACCAATAACCACTTAGAGAGGTGTTACCTAAATTTAAAAAGAAAAATAATACAAGATATATATAAAATTTAAATTTCTAATCTCAATCATCATTGCATTATATGATATTTCGATTGTGGGTTCACACATCTATATTTAATAAAAAATTAAAAATATAACAATACTATATATGATTTCAGGAGGAAAACATGGGTTCACGTAAACCCGGTGACCCTCTTCTGCATATGCCTCTGCAGTTTACTAACTAAAACTTGAATGTACCATAATATTATTAGCTTTTCTATTGATAAAAGTTTGGTCAAATACAAACTATGACAATGTTTCAATTAAATACCTGAACACATAATAGATGTTTCTACTAGATATTTTCTACTAAAAAAATTTAAATAAAATTTTGTGCATATTCTCAAGCGATCATAAGTAAAAGGACATGCTAGCCATTTAAATTATATCACCTCCTTTTAGAATCAGTACCCAATAAAACCTCATGCATATGTCAATCGATGATGACGCCATGATGTGTTTATATAAAGAAGGAGACTTACTTTATATGATTAAGTGCCCGTTTGGATTGACTTATTTTAGGTATTTTAAAGCCAAAATAGCTTTTAAGCAGTATTGAAGTGTTTGGGTAAAGTTAAAAAATATTTATAAGCACTTATTTTAAAGCCAAAATAACAAAAATAAACCAAAAGTCATAAGTTAGAAATCCTAACTTGTGGCTTTTGGCTTATAAGTCATAAGCCAAAAGCCAATCCAAACAGGCCCTAACTTATCTATGCAATGAACACTTTGAGAATATGTACAAAAAAATTTTCCATAACAGAAGCTGAAAGTGTCAAATACAAGTACTTTAGCATATGTTTGGTGCTCAATTATAATACTCTATAGTTTAAGTATATAAATAAGATTTACTATCTTGTTCAAGGGTTCGGCCTAAAAGTTTATTATAAGAATCATCCACATTTGCATAGCTTTGATAAATCGAATACACAGACACTTAAATTTTCCAAATTGTGTCATTTATAAAGGACTTTAAGTGTCCTATAGATACTAATAATAATTTAAATGTTTAAATGAAATTATCTGACAAATTTAAGGAGCTACACATATATTTAGCTATAGTCCGTACATGAAAAAGGATTATAGGAGATTTGAAAAAGATTCATAAAGATATGTAGTAGCTAGTTGACAAATATGGTAGGGAGAGATATAGCATTAATTACCTAGATAGTGATATTCCTTAAAAACAAATATGAACGTATGGTATATATATATGTACCGCTAAATAATAAAAATCTATCGTTAATTAGAAGGGTATCCCACTTGTTGATCCCTCCGCAACTGAGTAGGCAATTAATCGCAAGTACCAATGACAGATTCTAGGCATTAGGTCGAGTTCTTGACTTAAGCTTGCCTTAAGATCACCAATACCAATGCAGTTTGTTCTTAATGCAATTACTCCTTCTTGCCATAATAATGGTTTCTTTTAAGGGATGTCAAATGATGAGCGGATTGAATTGAAATTAGAGATATTAAAATGAGTTGAAATAAAAATTGGGTTGAGTTCTGACCCATTCAAGTTTACTTTGGGCCTAAATAGGCTTTAAAGCGGGTTGGGTCTTGACCCGCCCAATTTGACCCGCTTAATCTCAATAATTTTAATATATTATTATTTAAGTTTTATAACCACCATTTGAATTTCAACTCAAGAATTTTTTTTTAAAAAAAATTACAAATGGATAGATAAATCCTAAAAGATATAAAATAGATAGTAATTCATACCTTTAAATAGTAACATACATTACATCAATGAAAATAAAGAGTCTTAACACAGGTTGAAATTGGAGATTAAATTGGGCTCAATTGAGGATTCTATTAAAATGGGTTAAGACTTGATGGGTTGAGATTGAACCCAATTCAAATTATCTTAAACTCAACCCTTAAAATTATGAGCGAATTAATTACCTATAGTTGGGCTCATTTTGACGCCCCTAGTTACTTTCTTATATATTATGAGTTTGTCCTCTTTTTATTCAGTTTTGTTTAATTATTGGCTGAATTAATTCATGAACTCCAAGTTAGAAAAAATACTTGCCAATCAAGGTTCGGTTCAGACAAGTTATATATTAATATGTTACCTGATACATATTATCTCTATTGGCGGAGCAACCTTACTATTAGGGGTTCATGCGAATCTCTTTCGGCAGAAAATTATACAATATATATATGGTTAAAATAATTTTTTAGGTATATATAATAGATGTCGAACCCCCTTCGGCTATTTCATGTGTCTATTTTGTCAGATTTTGAACCCCCTAATTGAAAACTCTGGCTCTGCCTTTGTTATCCTCTGCACCGAACCTAGATTGGTTCAAAGTTTTTATGATGAAAAAAATATATCGAATAGTGTTAGTCAAAGTTTTTATCGTTTAACTCTAAAAAAGGAAAACATGACAACTAAAAATAAATTGATCGAGGGAGTACAAAATTACTTTAAAACACCTTCAATAAATCAATCCATAAGCTGAAAAGATATTTTGGGTAAGCTAATTATAATTGTCCCTTGCTTGCTGAAAAGTCCCACATTGGGAGTAAAACGCTCCCAACAAAGGCGACTCCGTATCCAAGGGAGCTCGAACCCGAGATCTCTTGATTAAGGATGAAGGATTACTTACCACTCCACCACAACTCTTGTTGGTGCAGCCACATATTGTTACAACAAATTAAAAATAACTTTTAACGATAATAAATATACTTATTAACAAAGGATCATAAAGTCTTTATTAACATTAGTTAATTGTCGTTGGATCCACGATCGATATATGTCTTTCCTCTATATAAATGTGCATTCCCCATTGATATAGGTGCAAATTTCTTACACATCAACTTTGTGAATAGTATCAAAGTTGAAGGATTATCAACTTGTGCTTGGATCAACTTTGGCCTTGAGCTTTTTTTACATTATTATAGCAAAATATGCAATAGAGGCAACAAAAAGTTACCACCAGGTCCATCACCATGGCCAATTATTGGAAATTTTCATTTGTTAGGTACAAAACCTCATAGATCACTAGTCAATCTTGCACAAATATATGGTCCAATTATGAGTTTAAAAATAGGACAAAAAGCACTAGTGGCCATTTCTTCATCAACCATGGCAAAACAAGTCCTTCAAAAGCAAGACTTAGCCTTTTCCACTAGATTTATCACTAATGCCCTTCAAGCACATAACCATTGCAAATTTTCTGTGGCATGTCTTCCTGTTTGTTCTCAATGGCGAACGCTTCGGAAAATCTTGAACACAAATATCTTCTCATCCAATAGGCTTGATGTTTCAAAAGTCTTTCTTTCTTTTTTAAACTCTATATCAAGTCAAACTAACTCATATAAAATGAGACGCATGGAGTACCGTTTAGTATACAAAAAACCATAACAAGGTATTCACAATCATGTTATTTAGTTTTACCTTTGAATCCGAAAAGGGGTCAGCCAAGTCCTTGGAGAAAAGGGTGTTGCACATCAAATTGAAATTAGTCTTGAAAACAACTTGACATATATCCAAAGCTTTACCTTGTTGACTACATTTTGCACAATAAGCAATCAACTCTTTCACCTTTAGAGACCTTAGATGTTCATTCACATCAAGCCCATTGGATGAGAAGATATTTGTGTTCAAGATTTTCCTAAGTGTTCGCCATTGAGGACAAACAGGAAGAGATACCACAGAAAATTTGCAATGGTTATGTGCTTGAAGGGCATTAGTGATAAATCTAGTGGAAAAGGCTAAGTCTTGCTTTTGAAGGACTTGTTTTGCCATGGTTGATGAAGAAATGACCACTAGTGTTTTTTGTCCTATTTTTAAACTCATAATTGGACCATATATTTGTGCAAGATTGACTAGTGATCTATGAGGTTTTGTACCTAACAAATGAAAAATTCCCATAATTGGCCATGGTGATGGACCTGGTGGAAATTTTTTGTTGCCTCTATTGCATATTTTTGCTATAATAATGTAAAAAAAGCTCAAGGCCAAAGTTGATCCAAGCACAAGTGTATAGTTATCCATTTTTGATAATCCTTCAACTTTGATACTATTCACAAAGTTGATGTGTAAGAAATTTGCATCTATATCAATGGGGAATGCACATTAATATAGAGGAAAGACATAGAGTAATATCTGAATTTGTCTCGAATTTTTTTAAAAAAAACATCTTAATTATGCGGGTGTTTTATTGCCTACTTAAATAATTTGGAAATGATACTATTATATCGCGTTTCAATTATTTTCAGATTTTAAAAAGCAAGTGTTATCACACATCAATCATTATGTGAGTCATATTAATTTGACTTATTCCCTCCATGGAGTAATTGAATTGTTGAGACATTTTTTATTTTTCAAATTAACTTAATTATTCAGTTTTCAAGACTACATTTAGAATGTTCTTCCAATTTTACCCTTCGTTAGTTAGTATTGGAATTAGTGATTAATTAATATTTAGTTATTTTAATCATAAATTTGACAATAATTAATAAGGATAAAAATGGAAAACAATGTTCAATTTATGTCTTAATCTACTTTACTTAAAGTGTGTGAAACACCTCAAAAATTCAATTAATATGAAATGGAGAGAGAATAATATTTTAGGTTTTTCTTTATTTTTTTTCTCATTTACTTTTAAATTTTTTTATTTACTTTAATTTTGAATTCTCCTTAAATTTCACTTAACCTCCCACCCCACGTTCAAGCTGACCCCCACCCCCATTTTCTTTCTTTCTTCTTCGCCTCTCACCCCCACCCCACATTCAAGCTGAGCTCCTCTCCCATTTTCATTTTTTTTCTTCTTCTTTAGCCAACTTCCTTTTTTTAGGTGATTTTTTTAAAAAAAATCATACTATTTTCTAGACTTTGTTGAGTTATTGATAACNAATATGAAATGGAGAGAGAATAATATTTTAGGTTTTTCTTTATTTTTTTTCTCATTTACTTTTAAATTTTTTTATTTACTTTAATTTTGAATTCTCCTTAAATTTCACTTAACCTCCCACCCCACGTTCAAGCTGACCCCCACCCCCATTTTCTTTCTTTCTTCTTCGCCTCTCACCCCCACCCCACATTCAAGCTGAGCTCCTCTCCCATTTTCATTTTTTTTCTTCTTCTTTAGCCAACTTCCTTTTTTTAGGTGATTTTTTTAAAAAAAATCATACTATTTTCTAGACTTTGTTGNTTCTTGACTTAAGCTTGCCTTAAGATCACCAATACCAATGCAGTTTGTTCTTAATGCAATTACTCCTTCTTGCCATAACAAAATTAATTATTTTTCTAAGAAATTTTAAAATTTTAAAGGTACCATCAATTAATTTATCTCATTTTCATATAACTTTCAAAAGTAAAAATGATAAATTTGAAAGAATCAATGAATTCTCCAAAAATAAGAATAGCTTGAATGAAATTCAAATAAAATAAGTAAATGAGACCTTATAATCATCTTGAAATCAAATGGGTTTATCAAAATTTTCAAAATGTAAAAAAGTGTTTGTATAATGTTTAATATTGAAGAGAGTTAAACTAATACTCCTTCTGTCCTTAATTACTTGTCGACTTTTGAATTGACACACATATTAAGAAAATAATGATTGTCATAGTGAGTTTACCATTTTACCCTTGTTAATTATGAAGTGGATGAATTAAAATTTTAAAATTTTCAAGAAGTTCTACATTTTTCAAAGTAATTAATTGAGGCTATAATAGGTAAAAAAAAATGTTCTTTCTTGATTTGTCAAAATAGACAAGTAATTAGGGACAGAGGGGGCAGTAATAAAAGAGGGAGGGTGGACATGCGGTAAAAATTGTGACATTGAAATTAAATGAGGAGGTTCAATAGAGATGACAGTGAATTTTGAAGAAAAAAAAAGAAAGAGAAATAAAAAATAATACTCGTAAGAGAAAAGAAAGTTAAAATAATAAGAAAATATATTTATAACAAAGTATTTATAAAAAAAAAAAATTATATTCATTATTTTACGTTGCTAACACCCTTCGTTATCACCGCAGAAATATAACACGTTGGAATTGTACGACTAGCATACCATGTGCTTGCTAGCTTTGGTGACTTTTCCCCCAAAGCACAAAAACGTAAGCTACTGCAACATTAGATAAGTTCTTCCTTCAAATATTAGATAATTCGTTCATTTAATAGTAAATTCTTTCCATAAATATAAATTATAAAACTATCCTTTTCAATTCTTGTGTAATTGGGGCTAAAAATATATTTTTAGCGGAATTTAACATTTTTTGCAAATGACAAACATATATTGACCGTGAATCCAATGACAATTAACTAATGTCAATAAAGACTTTATTATTCTTTGTTAATGAGTATATTTATTATCGTTAAAAGTTATTTTAAATTTGTTGTAACAATATGTGGCTGCACCAACAAGGATAGTATTGAAGGAGTCACTTAGAGTAGTTAGTTAACTTCTTGAAAGTTAATTAATTAATTGATTGATAGTTAGTTAGGTCTTCCTCTTCTCCTTTTCTTCTTCTCGTCTCATCTTGATAGATCAGATCTGTCACATTCATACAATTACATGGTATCAGAGCAATCGGCAACTGGTTAAGCTAGTTGAAAGAATCGATCCACACGTTAGATCGAAAGTTGTTTAAGTCTGGTAATTAGAAGGAATTGAGAATTCTTTGTAAGCTTCAATGGCGGTGGAAGAAGATCAATCTACACAACCACAATCAACTGAATCTGGTCAGAAGACTGGGATTGACTATAATCATCCACTATTTCTTTCCCCTGCTGATGTAAGTGGTACACAAATCATTTAATTTCAATTAACGGGAGTTGAAAATTACTCGATTTGGTATAGGTCAATAAGAGTAGCTTTACTGGGAAGGAACAAATTGGGAATGGTGGATGGTTCGTGTAAGAAAGAAGTGTTTCCAGAACAAATGTGGAGTCACTGGGAAAGAGTGAATGTTGTGGTATTGTCTTGGCTGATGAATTCTGTGGAAAAAGGATTGCTAGGAGGTATAATGTATGCCTCTCATGCTCAAGAAGTATGGGATGATTTGTATGAAAGATTCAACAAGATTGATGGTTCAAGAACTTTCAATCTTCACAAGGAAATTGCTACATTGAGTCAAGGTACTTCTACAATTTCTGCATATTTCTCTAAACTAAAAAGTTTGTGGGAAGAATTTGAAGCTCTTGTTCCAAGTCCCAGTTGTGCTTGTGAAAAATCAAAGGAGTTTGTAGTGCACTTGCAGTGTGGCACAAATGGCTAGGGCATGCTTCTATAATGTCTCTAAACAAGCTTATAGCAGTAAAATCTGAATGTATAGCAAATACTTTGAATAAATATATTGTGTGCCCTCATGCAAAACAAGTTAGAAGTTCATTTCCTACAAGTAGTATACAAACTTCAGCATGTTTTGATCTTGCACACATGGATGTTTAGGGTCCCTACAAAGTACCTACATTTGTTGGTAACATGTTTTTTCTCACTATAGTGGATGACTTTTGAAGGTTAACTTGGGTATATTTGTTAAAATTGAAGTCTTATGTGTGTGTGGTCATTAAGCAATTCATTATGTATGCTAAAACTCAGTTTGGTAAGTATGTTAAGATCATAAGGTCTGATAATGATACTGAGTTTGTCAATTCAGTGTGCAAATATTTATTCAATAACTTAGGCATAGTTCATCAGACTAGTTGTGCCTATACTCCTCAACAAAATGGGGTAACTGAGAGGAAGCACAGACACCTACTAGAAGTAACTAGGGCTTTAAGGTTCCACACTGAGATACCTATTGACTTGTGGGGTCTGTGTGTGTTAGCTGCTGTACATATTATCAACAGGCTGCCAATTACAATTTTACATAAAAAAAAAATCTCCCTATGAAGTATTCTACAACAAGAAACCTTGTATCTCACATTTAAGAGTAATTGGGTGTCTCTGCTATGCTAAGGTAGTGCATGAGCTTGATAAACTAAAACCAAGGTCTAGAATGGCAGTGCATATGGGATATTCCATGACTCAGAATGGATATGTGTTGTATGATCTAGAATAAAAAAAGTTGGTGGTTAGCAGGGATGTTATATATATTTAAGGAAGATATCTTTCCTTTCAAAGCAAATACTAGTGAATCATGTAACAAACTATTTGTTCCAGGAAGTCCTGAGTATGATATCAATGATATGACTGAAATAGTGTTGACACATGGAGATACAACACCTCTAGAACATGTTGATAGCACACGGCTTGAAGGAACTGGTCCAATGGAAATGACACTTAGTGGAGTTAACAGGAGGTCTGAAAGAGATAGAAATCCTCTTGTCTGGCTAAAAAATTTTGTTTCCTTAGGTATGAATGGAACAATAGCCTATCTTATGTCCAAGTATATTGCTTACGATCATTTGGCACCCAAATATCAATCCTATGTTGCAGCTTTTTCTACATCCACAGATAGAAGTTATGCTGAAGCAATCACAGATCCTAGGTGGGTGAAAGCTATGAAAGAAGAAGTTAGTGCACTACAACAAAATAACACTTAGGAGGTAGTGTCTTTTCCTGATGGAAAAAAACCTATTGGTTGTAGATGGATTTAAAAAATAAAATACAAAGCTAATGGTGAAGTGGAAAGATTTAAAGCTAGGTTGGTAGCCAAGGGATATAGTAAAAAAGAAGGGATTAATTACCAAGAAGCATTCTCCCCAGTGGTGAAAATGAAAATTGTTAGACTAGTGTTTGCTATTGCAGCAATAAAACAGTGGCATATCCATCAAATGGATGTGTTTAATGCTTTTTTGTAGGGTGATCTGTTTGATGAGATTTACATGGAGACTAAGACAGTGTGTAGACTCGAGAAATCCTTGTATGGATTGAAACAAGCTCCTAGGCAATGGAATGCTAAGCTAACTAAGGCACTTATTAAGTTCAAGTTTCAACAAAGTCAATAGGATCATTCTTTATTTACTAAGAAAAGCACAGAAGGCATCACAATAGTTCTTGTTTATGTGGATGATATGTTTATCACAGGTGATAGTCTAAAGCTGGTCAATGAGACCAAAGGGTGCTTACAACAAGCATTCAAAATGAAGGACTTAGGAGAGTTGAAATATTTCCTTGGTATTGAGTTTGCTAGATCAAAGGAAGGTATTCGAATGCATCAAAGGAAGTATGCATTAGAGGTGATTTCTTAAATTGGTCTAGGGGCTGCAAAGCCTGCTATGACTCCTATGGATGCAAATATTAAGTCAACATCAAAGGAATATGATGATCATGTGTTCAAAACACAAGCAGAACCTATGGCTGATCAAGGGTCTTATCAGAAACTTATAGGTAAACTTATATACCTCACTATGACCAGACCTGATATCTCATTTTGTGTACAGACTCTGAGTCAATATTTACAAGCTCCCAAACAGTCTCATATGGAAGCAACAATTAGAATGGTGAAGTATCTGAAAAAAGAACCAGGACAATGAGTCTTATTGTCTAGCAATGAGAACATGAAGGTATCAGCCTATTGTGATGCAGATTGGGCTGCATGACCAAATTCAAGGAAGTCAGTAACTGGATATGTAGTTAAGATTGGAGAGACTCCTATCATTTGGAAGTCAAAGAAACAAACAACTGTCTCCAAAAGCTCAGCAGAAGCTGAATACAGAAGCTTGGCTTTAACAGTGGCAGAATTGGTATGGATAATTGGTTTAATAAAGGAGATTGGTGTAGAAGTTACTCTTCCAGTTAATGTTTATAGTGACAGTAAGGCTGCTATACAAATAGCAGCAAACCCAGTCTATCATGAAAGGACTAAACACATTGAGATAGATTGTCATTTCATTAGAGAAAAGGTTATGCAAGGAATGATTTCTACTAAGTATATTCCTACAAATGAACAACCTGCAGATTTGTTAACTAAAAGTTTGGCCAAAATGCAGCATGAGGTGTTGAGTTCCAAGTTAGGTATTCAAAACATTTTTAGAGTACCTAACTTGAGGGGAGTATTGAAGGAGTCACTTAGAGTAGTTAGTTAACTTCTTGAAAGTTAGTTAATTAACTGGTTGATAGTTAGTTAGGATTAGTATAGTTAATTAGAATTAGTTTCCTTTTAAGTTCTATATAAGTGTACTCATAAGTTTTATTTATACTGAATAATAAGAATCACAAGATTATTCTCTCTCTCAAGCCATCTTCATCTCCCTCTTCTTTTTCTCGTCTCATCTAGATAGATCAGATCTGTCATACAATTACAAATTGTGGTGGAGTGATAAGTACTCCTTCATTCTTAACCAAGAGGTCTCGGATTCGAGCCCCCTTGGTACGGGTCGCCTTTGTTGGGAGTGCTTTACCCCTCAATGTGGGACTTTCCGGCGCAAATCCGAATTTAGTCGAGCTCCAATGTGGATACCGAACACCGAATGGTAAACCAAAAAAAAAAACTATGTGGTTGCAGCTTAACCCCGTACCATGTGAAGGTACTAATAAATGAGCAAGAGACCATTATAATTAGCTTACCCAAAATATCTTTTCAGCATATGGATTGATTTATTTAAGGTGTTTTAAAGTAATTTTGTACTCCCTCGATCAATTTATTTTTAGTTGTCGTGATTTCCATTTTTAGAATTAAACGATAAAAACTTTGACTAACACTATTCGAAATTATTTTTTTCATAATAAAAACTTTGAACCCATCTAGGTTCGGTGCAGAGGATAATATGTATCAGGTAACATATTAATATATAACTTGTCTAAACAGAACCTTGATTGGCAAGTATTTATTCTAACTTGGAGTTCATGAATTAATTCAGTCAATAATTAAACAAAACTGAATAAAAAGAGGACAAACTCATAATATATAAGAAAGAAACTAGGGGCGTCAAAAATGAGCCCAATTATAGGTAATTAATCTGCTCATAATTTGAATTGGGTTTAAGATAATTTGAATTGGGTTCAATCTCAATCCATCAAGTCTTAACCCATTTTAAGAAAATCCTCAATTGAGCCCAATTTAATCTCCAATTTCAACCCGTTTTAAGACTCTTTATTTTCGTTGATCTAATGTATGTTACTATTTAAAGGTATGAATTACTATCTATTTTATATCTTTTAGGATTTATCAATCCATTTGTAACTTTTTTTAAAAAATAATTTTCTTGAGTTGAAATTCAAATGATGGTTATAAAACTTAAATAACAATATATTAAAATTATTGAGATTAAGCAGGTCAAATTGGGCGGGTCAAGACCCAACCTGCTTTTAAGCCCATTTGAGCCCAAAGAAAACTTGGGCGGGTCAGAACCCAACCCAATTTTTATTTCAACCCATTTTAATATCTCCAGTTTCAACTCAACCCGCTCATTTGACATCTCTAAAAGAAACCATTACTATGACAAGAAGGAGTAATTGCATTAAGAACAAACTACATCTTATATTTTTAATTTACAATTTAATATTTAAATACAAAAATATAATATGCAATTAATGATTATAACTCAAAAGTCACTCAACTTTTGATATTTTACTTAGAAAGTCACTCAACTATTTTTATTTCACTTAAGAAGTCACACAATCAATTTAAATGTTTTTTTTTGTTAAAATCTAATTTTATTTTAAACTATTTTTATTATAAAAAAATAAGAAGATATCTATTTTATTTATCTTACTAATCCACTCCAATTATTTAATTATATATATATTTTTAAAAACGTACTGTAGCAATAGAAAAAAAACCATTTTCCGTTCTAGCAATTGTTTAGTAGAATTAAATAAGCTGAAAAATGATCCCAAAAAAAGGAGAACGTTGGAATTGATCATAATTAATTAAGAAGTAATCAAAAGAACGCACAATAGCAATCTTTTATCATTTAAAAATAATTGCTTTAAAACTAAAAATTTACAATTTAATATTTAAATACAAAAATATAATATGAAATTAATGATATTAATAAATATCAAATTTTGTATAGAATATATTGTAATCCTTACCAAATTTGGAGAGTAGTTTTCTAAAATTAATTGACTTAACTATGGTTATGATATTTGCTAATATAATGTAATCTTGACCTTTAAACTTTAAATATGACACATGTCTCTAATCTAGACGTGCACTTGACGAAATGGAAGAAAGGGGTAATGGAGGGGAGCCGGATATGCTTTTGACCATGTTTCCTTGTCAAAATTGAAAATAAATAGTTTTTGTTTTTTAAGTGAAAAATGATATTTGGAAATCAATAATGTTTGGTTATGAATATAAATTAGAGTTGTTTTTGACTTTTTGTGAGTAGTTTGGTGATAAAAAAAAAATAAAACAACCTTTTGTTGGTTTTTTACATGTAATGACCCAGTCGATCATTTTTGGAAAGTTTCGTGAATTTATCGTTTTACCCCTCCCGATATTGACCCCAAGTCTTTTATGTTGAGTTTGAAAAGTTGATTTCGAACTTTGAGTTAAAAGTTGAGAATTTGGTAAGTTTATGATTTTGAAAGGTTAAGTTGCTTAAAAATGGTTTTTGGAGTCTTTTGGAGTTTCGAGTGTCAGAATGAAATTTTATCGATTCTATCAGTTCTAGAATGTGGAATCTAGTCTAAGAGAGTCGTCGGTTTCAGATTCAGAGTCTTTTGAGGATTTGAGGTCCTAAGTTAGAAAATTGTGGAAATTTAGCCTTTGGATTGACTTTGGTCAGCATTCGGGGTTCGGATGCTTGGATTGGAGTTTCGAGAGTTCCGTTTCATTTGGGGGATAATTTTATGCCTAGGTGAGGTCTTGGTTAATTTTTTAGAGGTCCCGAGCTTATTTTAACCTTTTTAGGCATTATGTTAGTTTCTTGTGACTTTCACGAGTTTTGGGTCAAGGAGACCTCACATTCGTATTTTGGTAGTTTCATTGAGTCTGAAACATCAAGTTTAGTCGATTTTCATATATGGTTTAAGTGCACAGGGTTTCGAACAAATCTCAAAGGGTTCCTTCAATGATTTATGTTTGGTTGTGTTTATTTTGTTTAGCCTGCAGACCTCGTTTTTGGGAAGACTTGTTCGCTTAAGCTAAGTTCGCAGAAGCGAATGAGGCTTCGCTATTGCGAGAGGCGCCACTTTTTTGAAGTTTGCTTTAGTGATAACCGCTTAAGCTCACTTGGGCCTGCTTTTGCGACATCAGAGAGGATTTCAGACCTACCCATTTCAGGGTTTTAGCCAATTTTTCATTTTTGAGCATGGCGTAATCTTTGGAGGCAATTTAGAAGAGATTTCTTGCGCTAAATCTTTTGGGTAAGCTTTTGTTACCCTAAAGCTTTATTCCCTTTGATTATTTATGGATTTTAACATCAAAACTTAGAATATTGATTGGCAAATGACAAGGTTTTTCAAAAACTTAAGTTCTAAACTGAAATGAAGATTGTGAATTGATTTTAATTCCTTTTGCGAAATGATTTTCACCAATGAGTTCCAAATATCTTGGGTAATATCTTCAAGTAAAGATTTTCATATTCAAACCTCATCTTCGGAATTGGATTTTTGAGTTGATTGACCAATTTTTCAAAGTATAGGATGTGGGCATTATTGTTTCCCAAATCTTATTGTGGTTACTTGATTGAAATATATTGTGTGGCTTTGGACGTTTTTGGAAGGGGAAGACTCAAGTCTTGCATTGACCATTTGATTGAATTAAGGCAAATGATCTATTAAACCTTGTAAATCTAGTAGAATCGTGTATTTCTCTTCATTGTGTGTTGGAGAGTAATGAGAATGAGATGATGGATTCATTGATCCACTTGATTAATCTTAATGAACTAAAAAGGGATTAATTAAAAGGCAACATTGATCATTATGCTTTGTGAATTTCCTTGTTGTGGCCCCTATTTGATTGATTGATGAAATGCTTTGATGGCATGAACGTGGACTTGAATTGCTTGAGTTGGTGTCTCTTCCTTATGAGGTGAAATTGCTTATTTTAATTGATTGTTGTACATCATGATGAGACATGTGATATAAAGTCGAAGAGAAATGGTTCCGGCTAGTGAAGTGATATAAAACCGAAGGAAAATGGTTCTGGCTAGTGATATTATGCTGAATGGAAATGATTCCAGCAAGTGATATGAAATAAAGCCGAAGGGAAATGGTTCCGATTAGTGATGTGATATAAACACTACAAGAAACATGATTTTTTGTGACGACAATTTGTGGCGACAAAATTAGTCGCCACAAAAGGAAGGATTTTGTGGCGACAATAAAATGTTGCCACAGAAGCTGATATTTATAGTGACGACCTTTGTAATTGCCACTGAAAGTAATGGTTTAGTGGCGACTATTTATCTGTTGTCACAAATGTGTACAATATTTCCTGATAATACCTAACTGAAATATAGCATTGTAGCGAGAAACAAATAGTTGCTACAGAAAGATCTATTGTGGCGACTAAGTCGCTGCTAAAAGTTGAACTATAGATTAAAAAACTATGATGCTAATTATTGATTGTTATAGTTGTGGCGTTATAAAGTGAATTTGAAATTATTTTATATATTTAATGAAAATTGTGCTTATAATTAATAGGTATGGAGTTATTCAATATATTTAATGGAGTAACACCTATTATAATAATCTGACTTAAAAATGAAAAAAAACATTAATTAACATAACAATGTTTAGTAAGCGTTTTTATTTATTTATTTATTTATTGTTTTATGAAATAATCATTTATGCCTTATATATATTATATAGTTTAGAGGAAAAAGAAGAATGATAGTAATAATTATAACTAGAAAGATGTTGGATAATTTGTGACTATTTTAACATTATAATAAAAAATTGTGACTATTTTGACATTATAATAAATCAGTGTTATTAATTATATTTCATATCTTTTGTGTTTTTAAGGTTATATAACTAGCTTACACTACTTTTGTTAAAACAATATTTTTGCCTTTTGAACTTAAATAAATAATCTTAGATAATTTACATTAGTATGATTTGTAAATCCCTCCCCAATATCTCATTTCACAAAACCCATGTCGTCCTTTTCCCGCAAACCCTAAGTCCTCTCACCAAAATTATTCTACGGCGATTTCCTCTTTGCGTTCCTCACTCCTCTCGTTCCTCTTTAATATTTCTCCTCTTCATTCTTTTCTCTCAAATCTAACCAAAAACCATCCAAGCCCTACTGAATTTTAGATCTCAAATTCTTATTCAATCGGAAGCAAGTGTTTGATTTGAACATACTGAAGTAGTATTGACGGCGTTCCCAATGCCCTAGTTCACTACAGGCTTGAAAATGTAAGCTTTTGATTCTCTGTTTGTATTCACTGATGTAATTTTGTCTATTCTAATGTGTTAGAATCTGTTTAAGTTCTGTGTTCTTAAATTATTTTTATTTTGAGTAAAGATTATGTCCATGGATATCTTATCTTTGGAGGATCGATCTTGTTCTGATTTAGCTGATATATTCTTTGTTTCTGTTCTACCTAAGAGACTGTACTAATACAATTTGTGGTTGTTCCTGATGATGCTATTTGTATTTGAAAGTTGAGTTTGACTTCAATTTTTTCCCATCACTTAATAACCATTCTTTAGTAAAACACCATGAATAAGCTACTAATTGGATAGAAAATCAACTCTATGAGTTAAACAACAATCTTGATTGGTCTGTTTTTATCTGAACTCTATGAAAGTACATTCTTATTTAAGATACCATGAAGATTATATGTTTTAATATCTAAACTTTCATGTTACTGCTTGCTGGTGAACTCAGGCTTAATATATACTTAGAAAGCTAATGAAAGGTTGTCTTATGTTGTGCATCTAAGTAATTTATTAAAGTAGTTCTCTTTTTCTTGCTAGAGCTAAAAGGATTAATATTTATAAACTAAAGGTGAATAAGGACATAAAATAAATATCTAGTATTCTCAATGCAATACCAATCAACCAAGTACTTTCAGTGTGGAATATGTAGAATTTCTTACCCAAGGCTCCAAGAATGAGTAGAAGTACCTATCAGTAAGGCTAGTGCAAAATGAGATTTGAAATAGATGAGAAATGGTGTTGATAAAAAGTTTCATTTCTTATTAAGTTCTATTAGCTAAACTATAGTCACTACATACGGTGGAAACAATTATGGTTTATTCAATCAAATAAAAATAAATATAATATGTTTTATCTTCTATAATCTCCTACGTTGATTCACTAACGTCTCCACAGAGCAATGACATCTAATATATTATTGCTGCAAAATCTTGAATGTTCAAGTTTGGATGGAGAAGCTTGTTCTTATGAATTCGAGAATTATTTTCAAAAGCTCGAGTGGATTGAATATATAGTATAGAGAGTGGAAAAGAATATTTGCATTCGTAGGGATCTCCAGATGTTTTTCTAAGTAGTGGAAGTACTTTCCTTGATCATCCAATTAACATCTCATAATTTTTCTTATTTGGTTATAGGGAAATTTTTTATATTTATGTTCCTTCATGATGCAGAGACAATTGATTCAAGTAAGTCAATTCCTCTTTTTCTATGGTTGTGAGGATGTCATAGATGTAGGAGTTATATTAATAATAACATTGGTTTATCACTTATCACCTTGATTATGTTCAAATATATTAAATTAACTTGATATTATTGGTAAGAAGACAATGCCGATCAATCTAATTATTCATGATATTTTAGGGATATTCGAATTCTTCTTGACTATTTTAGGATATTCCGAGTTGAAATGAAAAATATAAGCAACATTAATAGTTTTTGAAGATTTGACAATAAATGATGCATCTTATTACTTACATGCCTTTTTCATTGACATCTAGGATCGTACTCTGTTGTTTGAAACACATGAATTGTATATTTCCTTGATCTTTAGTAGTATAAATTTGTATACAGACTAAGAGAACATTGTGACACCATAGATATAAGTTCTGATTCTTTTATATTGTCTTCCAATATCTCTGTCTCCGTAATAATTTTGCATTTAGTATTATTTCTAAATGCTTAAGTTTACCTGATGCTTACACAATTCCCTTGGATCTAAAGTCAATATCAAATTCAGTGGGGTTTAGAGGTTCAAAGGTCCATTTTATATTTGAGGTTCTATAGAGTGACAAGGATATGTGAAGTTAATATCTTATGCCAAGATTAGCTTAGACTTTCATCCACTTAAGCTTAATTTGTTTTCTTATTTAATCTAAGGGAAATAAGTTAAATCTTGGTGATTTTTTATTATTGTTATCTAGTCAACTTTAGATGAAACAATATCATCTAGTCGATTAAGTTGAAAAATCTTTATTTAGATGCGTACTAAGCGAATGAAAATTCACTAGTATTGTTGGGAATACAGATTTAAAGAAAACATTTATGGAATAATGTTTAAGTTATCTACCTTTTAGGACAAATAATGTTAGCATCCTATAGATAATTTTTAGATATAAGGTTTGACCCTTGTGTCTCTTGAAGATCATCCAGCCTAAAACTCTTCCATTAGGTTGTGCCTATTCTAGGCTTTGATCTTTACTTTAATAGCTTTTAGTAGTTTTAACCAGGTCTGTAGCACTCAAGTTAGGTAAGTTTAAAATTTATTTTTGAGCTCAAAAATATATTTTATTCTCAAAATAGTTAAAAAAAAAATTCTAGACTTAATTTAAATCACATAATCTGGAGTTCCTCAAGGTACTTTCTAATACTTTACTCATCATGACCTTCCTGTAGTTGTTTATTTGTCTGGCTGCCTTGCTTGGATAAAAGGTAACTTAGTTAAATAAATTAAAAAGTCTTACTAATTCATAATCTGATCGGTAAACCTATTTAATATATCTCACAATTTTGATTCTTTCCTTTTGTCGACTGCAAGCCAAGATTACTTATTGTGAAACTGCTTCTATTCTACATGTTAGTGTTATGCTGAAGTACTTTAAATTCAAACGTGATAGTTCATTGTAGTTTACGTTGCTTAGTCTATATATGTGAGTAAACGTGATAGTGCTTTACAGTTTAAGTTACTGGCTCATTCTATATATGTTGGGATAGCTCGGATGCCTTACGTGTTTTCTGGAAAGCATTCAAGTTTGTTTCTAGACCTCATGTGTGCCTAGTCTTTTGTTTAATGGATGCAATATGAGAGTAAACTGATGTATTAACATTTCTTCTAGGGGTTTATTGCAATACTCATTATCATAAGAAATATTGATATAATTAGAAATTCCTTTTGTCTTGTGTATTAACAAAGTTTTTTATGCAACCTATCAAAAATATGTGCATGAACTCCTTTGTCCAAATAATGTGGTTCATAATGTGATTCTCTATTGGAAACAATCTCTTTACTTTCAAAGTAGGGATATGGACTGCATACACATTACCTTCTTCATACCTCACTTATAGGGTTACATTGGGTATGTTGTTGAACTTAGTTCTCTTTCAATTCTCATGTTTGTGGTATTCGGCTTTAGTTATTTAGTTGGTCCATGTTGATCCTCCTAGGCAATATATTTGTGAATTTATTAGAGATGAGCTTAGTATACTAGGGTCAAACTATCTTGTGCAACTTTCATCGGTCATATTCATGTCATTTGCTTTCTTAAATGCTTTTGCCAATCTTCTGTTACTTCTTTTATTTTAGTATTATATTATGAAAGTTGTCAAAGTAATTATATTTTTTTACTCTTAATTATAGGGACAAGATTCTAGAACACAAACAGAGTCGAAGAACAAGTTTGAAGGCCTTCATTGTGTGTTTTATATCATATGTATAATATCATTGAACAATATACTATTGTGTAATATAGTTGACTTTTTTTATCGTTAAAGTATTTGCATTATTCAACTTGACAATTTTTTGTGTTTATTGAATAAAATATTTGATGTTTTTAATGTATGAAAGCAATTTATTGAAATGTACATGTATATTAGTTTCAGAAATTAGTGGTCATAGAAATTGTGAAACTGTTCAAAAAAATAGGTTTTAGTAGCAATCAGAGTTGCCACTAAAGATATAAAAAGTTTAGTGGCAACAAAAGTCGCCATTATATCACATGTTATTGTGGCGACAAGTATTGCCACTAAATCTGTAACACTTTTGTGGCAATTTATGTTGCCACTAAAAGCCATTTGTAGTGGCGATAACAATTGCCACAAATGTTCATTGCTATTGTGGCGACCCTAGTCGTTACTGAAACTCAATTTTCAGTAGCGACTTACGTAGTATCAACTTTGTGGAACCTACTTTTGTGGCGTGTTAGATTAGTTTTTGTAGCGAGGGAAGTCACCACAAATATCTTCTTTTGTGGCGACTTAAGTAGGTCGTCACAAAAGACCTTTAGTTATGGAAGTACTTGCCACGGCGCTAAAGTCGCCACTATAAGTAATCAGTGGCGACTTTTGGGTTTATTGTGGCAGTTTCTGTCGCCGCTAAAGGCCTGATTTCTTGTAGTGAAAGCCGGTGGAAAATGATTCCGGCTAGTGAAATTGTTTCAAAAGGGAAATGGTTCCGGCAAGAGTTGACTATTGTGATTGATCTACTTGTTACTTGTGATTGATCTACTTGTTACTTCTGATTGATCTATTTGTTACTTGTGATTGACATACTTGATTCGTGCTGATTTTTGAATTGTGACTACTAAACTGTGTGGCTAAGCCTTGTGAACTGTGTATTGTGAAACTGTTAGATTGAACTAATTTTTTTGCAGGTTGTAGTTTGAGGAGGTTCGGTTGGGATGAAAGGAGTATTCGATTTCTAGCTAGTTTGTATTGTTTATTACGTTGCTTGATAAGTATCGTGTAGATTGATACTCACTCCTTGCTTCTACACTTGTTTAGGTTCTGAGCATGGTACCGAGTGATTTCTCTTCTTCTTCTATTTTTGAGGTTTGTTAAAGGACTTTGAGAGGAAGTTGCTTGTCATCCTAGCGGGCCCTATTGTTTCATATTTTATGCTTTGTTCTATTTGACAAATAAAGACATTGAGACTTGTAGTTATATTTAAACTCTGCACTTTATGTATTAGTGACTTGTACACGTGATAACCAAATTTTGGGGCTATAATAGAATGAATAAGTTTTTCACTTTTATCTTGTCTTGCTTTATCTTTCCGCATTTCTTTCGTTTCGTTGGATTGAGATAGACTTGCCTTGGTGGGAATAGACAAGTGTCATCACGTCCATTTTTGGATCATGATAAAAGTAGATGCCTTTATATATATATATATATATATATATATATATATATGCAGATGAAAAATTGTGCATCTATCAAATAATTGTACAACACACACAAAATGGATTGTCTATGAGGATTGTGATGGATGAGATAAGATATTTTCATTCTTAATTAGCTAAGAATTTTGACATTAAGTTAGATGAGAAAAGAACTTCTAATAAAAAGCACTTCCCCCTTTTGTGTTTAATATGATGTAATGAACTAAAGATCTCATAGATTTCTTCTTTTTTAAAAGAAAATTTCGATATTTTATTAATAATCTCAAAATAAAAAAATAAACACTACCTCGGGCATAGCCCAACCAATACCGAGCCCAAATAAAATATAATTTAACATCCAAATGTATTCTAATTAAACTAAATTTGGAACATATACGCTATATATCGAATTAAAAAAACAAACCTCAATCATGTTATGATGACATTCCCATGGATATTCTACATGTTGATCCCCCGTAACTGAGTAAGCAATTGATCGCAAATACCAACGGGGCAGATTCTAGACATTATGCCGATTTCAAGAACTCGGAATCTGTCCGTTGGTATTTGTGATCAATTGCCTACTCAATTGCGGGGGGTCAACAAGTAGGATACCCTTGGGAACGTTGTCATCACAACATGATTGGGGTTTGTACTTTAATTTATGATATATAGAACATATGTTCCAAATTCAATGTTCTGAACCCAACTCACCGCAGAAAAAGAATTGCAATAGCTCGACATCCATTGGCCAATATGGACCCTTACTCAACCTTTTATTATATATATATACAAAAATCATCTCAATTAAGATCGAGAACACTGTCAAATATGAAAATCAAATTCAGCTTGTGTTCCAAATGATTTCTTACAATGAGCAATGGCTGCCTGAACAGAATTATCCCTCGAGTATTTTCTAACGTCGTCATCACAGACGATGTTATGCATTGGTGACGACTTGATAGAACTCGGACAACTTTTACTGTTATTGTGCTTATTGCCAGATAATAATCCCCCTCCTGTTGTTGCACTCGTGCAATAACGACTAGTTTTGACAATAAGAGCGTCTAATACTCCTCTCATTGTTTTAAAGTTTATTATCCCCGCGACTGATGATGTTGATTTGTCGTGGTTGACATCTTGATGATTAAGATCTGAATGGTTGCGAGTTTTTAGTTTCATCAGATCGTTGTTGTTGTTGTTCATTGGATCCCTGCCCCGGCAGGTGCTACTACGCCCTCGTTGTAGCAAGGGTTGTCTAGCGCGGATTTGTCCGTTTTTGGGTTTGGGTGTTACCATGGAAATTAACATTGATGGAATATTTTTGTACTTCAATTTTACTATAAAGTTCATAATGCCATTGTTCTTTGAAGGAACCATCGTGCAATCTTTCCTGTAAAAATAATGTAACATTATTAACACATAATGAAAGTAGGGAAAATGCTCTTTAACGATGGGAAATAGAGTTACTTTGCCCTTCATTTGAATTTGGTTCTAAATATGTTCTTATCGTTGGTAAAATTGAACAAATTTGCCTTTACTAATCTTCCCCATTTACAATAAGTTGTATTCTCATTCTCTATCATCGACTTATTTTTGTACGATAACATTTGACTGGACATAATGTTCAATTAAAAAAATATATATAGCACATACTATTTACAATAAGTTGTAATCTTATACTTTATTATCGACTTACTTTTATACGATAAAATTTAGTTGGACATGAAGTTCAATAAAGAAAATATAATACAGATACAAATTAACCATAGAATCAAAGGCAAGATGGATCCAGAATTTAAGTTATATGAATTTAACTTTTAACCATTTTTATACAACTATATGCATGCTATGGCATTTTTATGACTATAAAACATTGGGACTAAGAATTTAAAAGATTCTTAAATATAGAAAAGTATACGTTTTAAAGTTGACTAAAAAGTAAAGTTGACAATTATATATTTATAAATAGAAGTTATATATGTAAGTTTTAATATGAATTCATTTAATTTACGTGGTCCTAATTTCTAGTCTTTGGTTTACTTTTCATTTTATTCTCCTCTGCCGCCCCCACGTTCCCCCCTGCTCGTCAAAACTTATTTATTAAGGCAACAGACCATTGACCATTTTTTAAAAATGTTTGAATACAGAAGCAGCACAATTTTGACAGGGTTATTATAAAAAGTTTAAATTTTATATATTATTATAAATAATATCTTGTATCACTAAATTATTTCAAAAAATATTCATACATAAACCTTATTAAATATGAAATTTTGAACTTGTAAAAAAAAAATCAATAATATAGGCCGGCCAGAAGGTCAAGCCACTAAAGAAAGGACTTTAGACTTCAAATTTTGCGCGCCTCAATTTTTTTCATATGATATTCCGTATCTATAATGAATTTTTCGATTTTGAGACAGGCAAGACCTATTAAAGAGACAAAAAGATTGTTTTTATTTTAAGACTCCAACTCGGAGTCTCTAGTTAAACGGGATGATCAGGGGCGGACCTACCCTTGGTGTAGGGGGTGTCGAGTGACACCCCTTCATAGGAAAATTACATTGTATATAGAGGTCAAATTTTAGTTTAATAAATATAAATACATAAATTGACACCTCTTAAAATAAGTTGAAGGTTTAGTCTATTAGTTAAGGGGTTGCAAAAACTCCATGAGATCATGTCCATTTATTTTTTATTTTTTACTGTAACCATTGACACCCCTTAATGATCTTAATGCAAATCCTGGTCTGGGGATGATGTCCATTTATTTTTTATTTTTTTAATTATGATAGATTGATTTTAGGTCACCAATTCTATTGAGCCACCACCCTAATCATGCACTAATATGTTACTATAAACTCCAAAAAGATTTACCTGGTCCGTATCATCTCCGCGCAGTCAGATTTAGAGAGGGGCAGAACATGAGCAGGTCGATTTTCATGGGCAACATTATTATTAGCTTCTATTGCTTTAACTGAATTCGATGTCTTGACGGACGATGCAGCTACAAACTCATTTACAATGCGAGCCAACGATACGAAAAGGCGTCCCCTCCTAGGCTTACTCATCGTCGTCGTTGTTGTTATTGTTGTTCCCTGTGCATGTTGTGTGGTACCACATGTTGTTGTCGTCGTCGTTTCAGTTGGGGGAATTCCAGTTGATGAAAAAGATATTCTCAACTCCACCTCTGAAGAATTAGAATTCTTAAATTCCTTCTCCTCTCTAACCTTTTTTTGTATAGACCGCGATGGATCAAGGTTTATTTCAATGTACGCTCCATCATCATTATCACCATCATCATCCTCCGTATCATACATAATGAAATTACTCGCAAAAAAATCATCAGAAGATGAAGAAGAGAAGAGACTAGCGCTATTATTTGAAGAATTGAAATCAAAGGAACTGAATGAGAAACTTCTTCTTTGATCTAACATACTGTTTGGTCACACAAATTACAAAATCGAGAAAAGTGAATGGAGCTTACCAACTCGAAATCAAAAATTGGAACATAGGGGAATAAATTGTTTTGGTTGGAGACATATAGTTGGAGATGAGGACGAATTGGAATATTTGGATGGTACCAAAAAAGATATAGTACTATAGTATAGTTTGATGAAATTATATTAGTGAGTTGCTAGCATGTGGGTACATGTAAAATGATCACCGACGGATCGATTAATTAGGTGTATAAAGGAATATAAAGTAGGCTAGTTTGTTAATAGTAACAAATATATAGCATTTTCTTTTTGATTCTCTTCATCTCACATGGGATATATTTGGATGAGTATTAACTACGTAAATTATATTTATGTGTGTATTGTTATTGTTAGAAAATATCTATATATAGTTACTATGGAGTAGTTTATAATATGATTAGGGGTGGAGCAACGTAGGGTGAATCATGTTCGACAGAAAATTACAGAGGTTGTTTGGCAACTGGTTAGAGTTAATGTAAGGATTATTTATGAAGGAATTTATGTACTATTTTATGCTGAGTTTAATTATTCATGTATTAGTTATTTCATCTTTTATATCTTACATAAAACAATACGTAATTTTCCTCATAATTTATACATGTATTGGTTGTGCATGTTTTTAAATTGCAAACTAAATACCGTATTAAATTTATACATGAATAACTAAAGTGCGAATGAATTACCAAGCATGGCTTTACTTATGCAGAATTAAATACATGCATAACTCACCTTCAAACTAACTAGCTACCAAACGATTTCATATTGTTTATACATGTTTTAAATATTTTTTATTTATATATAGTAGATGTTGAATTTTCTTTGACTTTTTTCATATATTTACTTCTTCATATTTTGAACTCATTTAGTAAAAATTTTGACTCGGTCATATCAAGAGTATTATATTGGGTTTTTTTTAAAAAAAGTTTGCATGTGTATAATTTTTCAAAGTTGAAAAGGGTCTATTTATGGGGATTCGTTAAGACGAGAGCAGGCATTTGACCATCTAGAACGTATTACAATATCATTTCTGTGAAGTTATTAGTTTAAATTACTTGTTAAACTTTGTGGATTTATTGGCAGAAAAGCAGTGGAATTTTGTGGACAGCAGGAAGAAAAATTAAAATTGTATAATTAGACTAATTACAATACTTTATTTGTTATAATAATCAAATTTAAATTTCCTTTTTTCCTTGCTATATAAATGGGAGAATGCTCCATAATGAAGCAACAACTCCAGATTCATCGCATTCTTTTCCTCTTGACAATGGCCTTCTAGCTACTACCTACCATATATAATGGACATAAAACTTTTAACTTATTATATTTTTTTATTAGTACCTTTTATGTGTACGTGTCTATGTGTTGAATAACTCATACATTGGAAGGAGGAAGGTGCCTTGATTATGTTGAAATCGTATGTCATGTATTTGTTTATCGTAAAATGGGTACAGTTTAATTTGTAGGAGGTCAAGAGCGCATGAGTTTTAGTTAAATTCTTTTCAAGATCAATTTGGACGCGGTAAGTTTTGGATCGTGGATCGCCCATGTGGACTGATCCGACCCGATCCAATTTGTTTCATGTCTTATCCAAATTAATTAACTAATAATTAATTGGATAAATCCTTTTTAAGGATAAGGCAAAACAGTTACCAACATCTCCTTAAAAGACTCCTAGTGAGAGTGTTTTCCTAAGGGATGTAAAAACTGGAAAAAGGTGTAAGTAAAGAGAGAAAAACGTGTGAAATAGAAAACCGAAAATAAGCGATCGGTAAAAAACAAAGAATTGAGTTTCTAAGACGAATCAATCAGTACACTGAAGAAGACTTCTAGTTTGTGAATAGATCTTTGTTTCCCAGTGATTCAAAGACGGACTTGAGAGCAATCATGTCAAAGAAGCAGATCAACGACTTTCGCTGTGAATTACAAGGTACATAACTCGTTGTTGAATACCTTAATATTCCTACAACTATATCAGAGTCATTGTTTATGATCCCATCATGTGTTGCATACTTGAGAATTCACTATCTATGTTTATAAGAAATAAAATAGATTCTATGTATTTTAAAATCAGTGAATAAAAAAATTGAATGATGTTAATTTTCATTACGCTTAAATGTGGATTAATGTTATGTGAAATAGGATTCAGAATCCTATTTGATTTTCAAACATAAAATAGATAGGATTTCTTGTCCTACTAAGAAAAAAATTCTATCTTTAATATTGCTTCTGTTTAATAGCAATCTGAAAATAGAATGTACGATGTTTGGGTCGAAATTATTTTTTCCATAATCTGCTCGTGCTTAGCTTTTCGAAAACATATTATAATGGAAAAACGGAATTATAGCGACTGAGATACAAATTATTGAAAAAATTAGATTTTTTTTTCTGTTTTTCGAAAAACTACATCTGTCTAGAGCAACCTGGAAATTCGTTGTGCAGTTTTTGGGTGGAAACTCTTTTTTTTTTATTTGCTCGTTTTAAGCTTTCCGAAAACATATTATAATAAGAAAACCGACTTAAAACGAGCAAGACATGAATTTTTTCAACAAATGGCTGGAAAAAAAAAAGTTTTTTTTAAATTTTTTTTTATTATTTTTATATGTCCTCTTTTAGGATCTTATTGTTCTTGAGTATTCGAATAGTCCTTCTGTTCCTTAAACAGTTGCTTGACATTATGAGAAATTTGTGACATATGTTGTCACATTAAATGGTATTAACCATATTTTATTTTGTTCCCATTTCAGCTATGGCTAAACGGGAACATGCTCAAATTACTCCAAGTGGGAGTTCTCAAAGTATGTTAAGAAAAGGAAGGGTCATTCGGAGACAAATAGAAAAAGATCTAAGAGAGTTTAATTCTTTGAAAATGGATCCCCATGGATGCTTAATAGAATTTCTCCAGAACTTTGTCGTGAAATTTGAGAAACTTTATGAAAGTCACCCTCAAATTACAGATAGTGAAGGATATGCTATTTTGTATGATTCCTTGCCAGAATTCTGGAAGAATAAACTTAATCAAGTTAGAATCGAAATTAGGGATGACGAAGAATTATGAAAGTACTATGTAAAAATAAGAGTTAAGTGGGTAAAGCTACACCCAAAGTGTATCCACATACTCCATTTTTTTATCAGATTAGTTTTATTTTTTATTAAAGTATGAAATGAACATCTCTTATTGTGCTTTGATATGAATATTTAAGTTTTATTTATTGAATAAGTGAATGATTATTCTATTGCGCAATATAATATGGTGTTTAATTATTAGACATACAAATCTGTGTGGTTATAGTCTAAAATAAATAAGTGTACACATTAAGAAGTTAATTTCAAATTTTGGTTAAATATTTAATTTGTAGATGATGATTGGATGCATACGTGTCTTTTCGATTTTACATTCAAATATGACATCATTATGAGAATTGATTTGCTTGAATGTGTATGTCACATGCATAATTGTTAAAAATTTTGCCTAAAGATATGTCGATAACAGACATGGTATCAAAAGTATCATTACTAACTTAAACAAAGATGAAAAACTTAATGGTAATAATTACGACATCTGGAGTCGTAATATACGGTATATACTGGAAGAGCAAAAATGCTCTGGGAGGTATAAACCATGTATTGAATTAACCAAAATAAGATAATACTGCACAACACCTTAGGATGATGTCAAACATGGTAACTCAACTCAAGAGTGTTGGTCATGTTTTTTTTTTTAAGATGAGCAACAAGTTCATGCAGTAATTCGATCTCTTCCCAATAATGGGAAAAACTTGAAGGTTAAATAGACCCATAATCATGGCATCAAAACTTTTGTGATGATTGCAAACCATGTTGAACTTGAAGATGAGCACCTTGGTGCTACTAAAAGTTGCTTCTAAATGCCTTTGTGGCAGAAACAAGTGGTACAAAATCATCAGGCTTCAAGCGTAAGAAAAATGGGAAAAATAAAGAGGCTTAAGAAAGACCTTCTAAGAAAAAGAAATATCCAAATTCCAAGAAAGGAAAATGATTTTTCAAGAAGAGAGACAAGAGCAAAATGAAGTGCTACAATTGTTGAATGTTGGGACATTTCACTCATGAATGCAATGAGCCGAAAATGAAGCATTTTGAAACCCATCTCAAAGTGCAACATATGGTTTCGAGCACTTTTTTACAAGCTGAATCTTATCCTATATGGGACCATGTGAGTCGAGATAGAGAGGCGTTTGTGGAGTTTCGTCAAGTTTCATCTAAATCAAGGTGGATCTACGTAGAAAATAATGCTAGGCTTGAAGTCAAAGGTATAGGCACTTGCAAAGTGAACTTGCGTAGTGGCCGTTCCTTGATGTTGCATGACGTCCTTTATACTCCAGAGATTCGACGAAACTAAGTGTATGTGTCTGTTCTTTTAGACGTTGGTTTGATTTGTTTTTTTAGTCGTAATGGTGTTAGAATAACTCTAGATAATGTTTTATATGGTTTTGGACTTCGTTATGACCATTTTATCGTATTAGATTGTAATCCTTCAACTTATGACTATTATGTTGACTGTTGTGTAATGACATGTTATTCAAGTAACAATGATGTTGATGTTATTACATGGCATGCTAGATTAGGTCACATAAGGCAAGATCGAATGAATAGATTGGCAAAAGAAAGACATTTATGTTCTTTCACCAAAGTTGAAATGTCAACTTGTAAACATTGTCTTGCTGAAAAGATTACGCGTAAACCATTTGGGAAGGCTGAGAGAGCTGAATTTCCACTTCAATTAATTCATTCTGAAATTTGTGGTTCAATGAAAGTAAAGGCAAGGTCTGTTGTTGCATACTTCATTACATTTATTGATGTTTTCACGCGCTTTGATTATGTCTATTTGATTTCTCATAAATCTGAAGCACTTGAGTACTTTAAAATATATATGAATGAAGTTGAAATCACTTAGATAAAAGCATAAAAGCTTTAAGAACTGATCGAGGACGTGATGATTTGTCAAAACAATTTGAAGGATTAAGTACTGAAAAGGGTATTATTTGACAGTTAACTACTCCTTATACACCTCAACAAAATGGTGTAGCTAAAAGAAGAAATAGGACATTGTTAGACATGACAAGATCAATGATGACGCAGACAAATTTGTCTATCTCTTTTTGGAGAGATGCATTATTGATTGCGGCTTATATATTGAACAAAGTGCCTTCTAAATCAGTGTCATCCACTCCTTATGAACTTTGGACTGATCATAAGACAAACCTGAATGATCTACGACCGTGGGGTTGTGCAACATACCTTAAAGATAATTTTTGGTAAGTTTGGTAAACTAAGTCCAAAAGGAAAGAAATGTATCTTTAAAAGATATTTTGAACGCTCCAAAGGGTATGTGTTCATCGATGAACTGGAGGATGGAAGTATTACTGAAATGTATCACAAGAGTTAGATTGTTGGAAAATGATTTTCCCAAAGGTGAAATAGATGAAGCCGAACCTCTGTACGAAATGTTGAATTCAGAAAATCAGATGATGCTGTCAAACATACTTGATAATTTAATGGATCAAGAAATGATTCCTGGTCCAAATGGGAGTTATAAATCCCAAAATCCTATAGAGGAAACTGAACTTCAAATTCATAAGAGTACAAGAAAAGGTGTACCTAAATGATCTTATGAGATTGAGGATTATGTATGGATCAAGAAATGATTCCTAATCCAAGTGGGAGTTATGAATCAAAATCCTATAGAGGAAACTGAACTTCAAAATTCGTAAGAGTACAAGAAAAGGTGTACCTAAACAATCTTATGAGATTGAGAATTATGTTTTCTTGGTATCTCTTACAGAATTGAATGTACCAAATTCTGTAACAAAGGCCTTATCGAGCCCTAAAAGGTATGAATGGTTAAAAGCGATGAAAGAAGAATTAGAGTCCATGAAAACCAACAAAAGTCTAGGATCTAGTTGACCTTCCTAAGGAACGTAAAACTATTGGGAATAAATGGATTCTTAAAGTTAAACGTAAATTGGATGGGTCAATAGAAAGACACAAAGCACGATTGGTGGCAAAAGGTTTTACTCAAGAAGTTGGAATAGACTATGAGGAAATTTTTTCACCAGTTGTGAAGTTTACTTCCATACGATTACTTTTAGCTATTGTTGCACGTTTAGATCTAGAATTATACCAAATGGATGTGAAGACCGCTTTTCTCAATGGAGAATTAAACGAGGAAATCTACATGGAACAACCAGTAGGTTTCATTGTTAAAGGTCAAGAAAATAAAGTATGTAAATTGAGAAGATCAATTTATGGCCTAAAGCAATCTTCAAGACAGTGGTATCTAAGATTTCATAAGGAGGTGATGTCATTTGATTTCACCATGATCGATGAAGACCATTGCATCTATGTGAAAAAGTCCAATAGAAATTTTGTAATTCTTTCTCTTTACGTAGATGATATTTTATTAGTTGGAAATAATTTGGAGTATGTGAAAATTGTTAAGTTATGGTTTCAAAATCGTTTGATTTGAAAGATATAGGTGAAGCAGACTATATATTGGGTGTTAAGATCCAAAGAGATTGTTCCAAGAAATTTTTGAGTTTATCTCAAGAAACTTATATAAAGAAAATATTGGAACGTTTTCGAATGAATAGTTGCAAATCCATGGATACTCCTGTAGCAAGGGGTGAAACTTTAAGCCTTGAAATGTGTCCAAAGACTGAAAAAGAAAAGGAAGACATGTCTCGAGTTCCTTATTCTAGTGTTGTCGGGAGTTTGATGTATGTTATGATGTGTACTCGCCCAGACATTTGTTATGCCGTAAGTCTAGTTAGCAGGTATCAATCCAATCCTGGAAGAAATCATTGGAAAGCAGTAAAGAGAATATTCCGATACCTGAAGGGAACTGCAGATCATACACTGTGTTATAATGGATCTGATTTATTCATAAGAGGTTATACAGATGCAGATTGGGTTGGTGATCGGCATGATAGAAAATCAACATCCGGTTATACTTTCTTACTAAATGGTGGTGCTATTTCATGGATGCGTAAAAAAGCAAACTTGCACAGCTCTTTCAACCATGGAATCTGAATTTGTGGCTTGTGCGTCTGCAGTACAAGAAATTGTTTGGTTAAAGAGATTCTTTGAGCATTTGAGTATTGCAAAGAATTCTAAGGGTCCCATGATTCTATATTGTGATAATCAAGCGGCTATCGCATACACAAAGGATCCTAAGTATCAAAGCAAGACCAAACACATCAACATCAAGTATAACTTTGTGAGAGACGTAGTGGCAAGTGGAGAAATAACTTTGCAATACATTCCTACATGTGAAATGATAGTTGATCCTTTTAAGAAGGCTATCTCTAGAGAATTGTTTGAAAAAACATGTTAAGGCTCTAGGTTTGCGTAGAATATGATGATATTTCAGTATTGTAAAATAACTTGATTGTTATAATATCCTCTTTTATATAAAACTATTGAATTTATGTTCAAATGTAGTATGCATGTGATATTTTATAAAGAAATAAAGAGTGTCGAACAAATTGCGAAATTGGCTCTCTCACATGAGCAATCGCCTCTTACGTCGGGGAACGTGAAGAGATGAGTTTCACTACCATTTTATGACTTGTTTTGTGATCCAGACAAAAGTTTCTCCACGAAAATGAGTTTAAGGATCACTGAAGAGAGAAACTAGGGTTAAACATCTGGAGATGTTTAGACCAAGGTCTGTACGATGTTGAATAATCGAAAGAATGAGACATATACACCAATCTAAGGTGTGAACATTGTAGCACGTGTTTCATACCACGTGTATCAAGCGATCAATGGGTCAATGAAAGAATATTCTCTGCTTCTTCATTGTGTGAGACCCAGAAAAGTTAAAATGACTTTTTCAATGAAATACCCTTTGACCTTTTGTTGTTTCTTGAAGTTTCAAATTGGTGTTGCTACTTTAGCATGTTACTAATAGCCATGAGTGATTCAGCAATGCAGTACATGTCTAGGAAAGTAGTTGATATGGAACAGATAGATTCGAGTAGAAAGGGAAGATGAATAAATGAACAATTCAACTTGTATACATAAGCCGGCTATTACACTCAAGTGTAATTGTGTATATAAAGTTAAATATGAACTCGAGTTAATATCCTTGAGAGGATGAGGAATCAAATAAGTAACTACTAAAGTAGTGAATGAAGTCTGGGGTATTGTGAGTAATAGTGTCCTTAAAATAATAGTGAATTCTTTCCGCATGTGATTGAATTCTTATGTAGGGCTTGTAAAACCTTAAAGGTAAGCTCTTAATGCTCACAGGTCGCACGAACTATTTGTCGTATGAATTGTGTGTCTGATTGATGTAATGTTGACTTGGGTCTTGTCCACCATGTGCGAAGGGAGAGATGTAAGTTTTGGGTCGTGGATCGCCCATGTGGACCGACCCGACCCGACCCAATCTGTTTCATGCCTTATCCAAATTAATTAATTAATAATTAATTGGATAAATCATTTTAAAGGATAAGGCAGAACAGTTACAAAGTAATTGTTCAACCTCTCCTTAAAAAACTCCTAGTGGGAGTATTTTCCTAAGGTATGTAAAAATTGGAAAAAGGTGTAAGTAAAGAGAGGAAAACGTGTGAAACAGAAAATCGAAAATAAGCGATCAGTAAGAAACAAAGAATTGAGTTTCTGAGACGAATCAATCAGTACACAGAAGAAGACTTCTAGTTTGTGAATAGATCTTTGTTTCCCAGTGATTCAAAAACGGACTTGAGTGCAATCCTGTTAAAGAAGCAGATCAACGACTTTCGCTGCGAATTACAAGGTACATAACTCGTTGTTGAATACCTTAATATTCCTACAGACGCCCTAACACACTCATGGTATCCTTATGAATTATATGCAAACTAAACCTGTCTAGAAATTACATCATCAGTTGAGATGGAATATAATTACATCACGATGCCTAAAGACAATATAATAGACTGTTATGCTAGAGGCATCAAATAGCTAGTACATAAACACAGGTTAGGACCTCATGGTCTAATCTAGATACTTCAAAATTGAACTAGCCTACTAAAACGGTTTAAATGCATACAAGCAAGCAACATGTATGTCCTACCAACCTGAGTTATGGTGTGGTGGTTGAATTATTTCACCCTTAACCAAAGGTCTCAAATTCAAGCTCTAGGTATAGAGAAAATTATGTTGGGAGTGTCACCCTCAAATGGATCTTGCAGTGCACGATCTGAATTTAATCGAAGCTCCAATACGAGCTTCTGATACCAAATGAGAAACCAAGAAAAAAAACATGTATGTCATGCCTTGAAGGGAAAACAAGCGAATTAAAACTGAAAATCTCACTTTTATTTCAACGGGTAGGCAAACCTTTGGGGCCAATGGTTTGATATCTGAAATTTGATTACATGAACGAGTTACTGTTACCCATAAGTTACTAGAATTCAATTCAATATTCAAAATTGGATTAATTTTAATATCAATTGTTAAGTCAAATCAATGATTTTCTAATTCTAGGTTTTGATCTAAAATTCATCTTAGATCTTGGGTTTCAATCCCAAAATGCTAAAGAGTCCAAAAATATTATATAAGTTCTTATCTTATTTTAGCAAATTATTATAGTTTATCTAAATTCTTAATTAATCTATAGGACTACCTAATGAAACTATTTTTTGTGGTTTTAACTAGTTGAAAGCAAAATAATTCAAAATGAAGTATAGAACACACAAACTTTTATGTACAATTCGAGCCGTCAATATGGGCTAGGCCTGTTGGGCCAGCCTGGCTTAACCAGGGATTTAATAGGGCTGGGCTAAGATTTTTGGAGCCCATTTAAGAAAAGGGTTTTTTTAGCCCGGCCTGAATAAGCCTGCTGATTTGTGGGGCTTGAAAAATATAGGTAGGGCCGGCCCGTGGGCCAAATAAAAATAATTAAAAAAATATAATATAATATTAAAATTTAAAATTAAAGAGAATCCAAACTCAAAATCTATTTAATATTTAACTAATTGAAATCGCATATAAATTGCAAATGAAAATGAAGATGTTAAGACAACCTTGCCACAAGCTGATTCAGATATACTTGATGAAGATGATCATGAAGTGTTGGATACGCCATAGATTTCATGATGTGTTAGATACGCCATAAGTTTCATGATTTTTTTAACGAGTTTATTTTTAACTTTTTTATGGTTGGAATATTGTCACATTTTTTGTGTTTTAATGTGACAAAACAATTAGGTTAATATTTCTATTTATATATTTATACTTTTATTTGAAAAAACCTTAATAAATATTATAAAGATAATTTTATTTGTGGATTTGATTAACAAG
>NC_064286.1:56193963-56217827 GCF_019186545.1 Solanum stenotomum
CTTACCTTGGCTCTGTACGACTCATGAATAACTTAACTCAATATATAAAGCAATAAGACACATGCAATATATAAGGCTTGTAAAACAGTATAAACAACTTAGCTTGTTAATGATAAAACAATAACAACTCAACTTTACTTGTATAAAAGTAATATAACTTATGTGGGAGATTCTTTAACCGACAACCATCACTGTGAGCCCTAGTGATGATACAACGTTCTACCTCACGTTGCCCAAGGACCATCCTATACCTTGTCGTGATATAGGAAGCTAACTTTACTAAGTGGATCCACTAGCTTAACTTTCGTGATCATCTAAAAAGTATGACCCGAGAAATCCCATGTTGGCGCATGGTTCTTATGGAGAGTTGAGTTAATATGAACTCGTGTCCCCAATTTGGTGCTCAATACTACTCCCAAAAATACTTTGACTCATAAGTGTCTTTAAACACATCTTTCTTTAACTTGAGATAATTACTCAAAATCTAGCCCAAAGGCTCTTTTGAAATCGATGTTCCTTTCTTACTTAAATGTAAAAACATTTAGAAACTTCTTCGGGAAATACATAGTTCCCTAATAACTTTGGAGAAATGGACTCAACTTTATGCTCTTGACTTAACTTGAAACTTGAGACTCTTCACTTGGCTTGAAACTCTATACCCTTTACTTGACTTGAAACTCTATACCCTTTTACTTGACTTGAAACTTGAGTCTTAAAAATGAAGTTAAAACGTTCACTAAAGACTCTTGAACAACTTAAAAAAACTTGCTTTGACTTACTTAACTTCTAAACTTGGCTCTAACTTCACTTGACTTGGAAACTAACTCTCCTTGAATCAGATCATAACTTCAAGGTGTTTGATCACCTGTTATGGATGAGTTTGGGATATTAAGATATACCTTAAAGTATTGGAAACAACTATAAAACATAGGTACTTTACTAAGGAATATGTATGAAAAAGTGGGGAATGAAGGTAACGGGAAGGATTGGCGTCTTTGGCGCTCTAAGAAGTGCGGGGAGCCAGCCCTCAAACTTCAGAGGGGCTTGCTGGGCACTCTGCCACGCGCCAGCCCTCAACTTCAAAAGGGCCTGTTGGGCACTCTGTCAGGCGCCAGCCCTCAACTTCAAAGGGGCCTCCTGGGCACTCTGCCAGGCGCGCCAGCCCTCAACTTCAATGGTTTCAGCCCCAATCACTTAGAAACATAAAACCCCTCAACATACAATAGATTCAACTCAAGAACACAACCGAAACATATCCTTCGTCAACAAGAACTTCAACAACACAACCAACAACTCCAACAACCAAAATAAATCTTTTCTTGGAATTAAAAACGAGTTGGCGTGTGGGGGTATGAACCAACCAACACTATGAACTTACACACAATAGATTCAACTCAAAAACACAACCAAATCATGTTCCAAATCAACAAGGGACTTCAACAACACAATTAACAAAATCAACAACACAACCAACAACTCCAAACAACACAACCAATCTTTTTTCAATAATAAAACGAGTTTGGTGTGTGGGGGAAAGAATAAACCCATCAATGTGAACTCACATACCTAGTAGGGATCACCCCCGACGCTATCCACGATGATCTCATTGATTGCTCTTCTCTTTCTCCTCTTCCTTCTCTTCTTTCTCTCTTCTCTCCCAAGCCCTAGATCTTTACTCTTTAAAAAAAATGAGACCAACTGATCTAAAATCAATCTAACACTTTAATATAACCAAAATAATTGATTAGGGAAAAGACCAAAATACCCTTAAAATTTTCCGAACGGAAATCCCTGCCAATTGCCCAACTTCCAAAGGGTATAACTCACTCATACGAACTCGGAATCAAGCAAACTCAGTGGCGTTGGAAAGGTCATTCCAAGGACTTTCCAAACATATCTGGAAATACACCTAACTCATCCTGAGCCAGGAGTTATGACTGTTTGAAATTGACCAAAAACTCATTTTTTTTCCACACTTAACCAAATTTTCCAGATTCTGAATTTAGCCAAATTTCCAAATTCTGAATTTTTCCAAAAATGACCACTTCCAATTTCAAGCTTCTTCATATTCATTTTAAATTGTTGGATGTTACATAAGTAAAGAGAGGAAAACGTGTGAAACAGAAAACCGAAAATAAGCGATTAGTAAGAAACAAAGAATTGAGTTTTGAGATGAATCAATCAGTACACAGAAGAAGACTTCTTGTTTGTGAATAGATCTTTGTTTCCCAGTGATTTAAAGACGAACTTGAGTGCAATCCTGTCAAAGAAGCAGATCAACGACTTCCGTTGCGAATTACAAGGTACATAACTCGTTGTTGAATACCTTAATATTCCTACAATAGTACCAGAGCCATTGTTAATGATCCCATCATGTGTTGCGTACTTGAGAATTCACTGTCTATGTTTATAAGAAATAAAATAGATTCTATGTCTTTTAAAATCAGTGAATAAAAAAATTGAATGATGTTAATTTTTATGACACATAAATGTGAATTAATTTTATGTGAAATAGGATTCAGAATCCTATTTGATTTTCAATCATAAAATAGATAGGATTTCTTGTCCTACTAAGAAAGAAATTCTATTTTTAATACTGCTTCTGTTTAATAGCGATCAGAAAATAGAATGTACGATGTTTGGGTCGAAATTATTTTTTCCAAAATCTGCTCGTGCTTAGCTTTCCGAAAACATATTATAATGCAAAAACGGAATTATAACGAATGAGATACGAATTATTCAAAAAATTAGAATTTTTTTCTGTTTTTCGAAAAACTGCATCTGTCTAGAGCAATCTGGAAATTCGTTGTGCAGTTTTTGGGTGGAAACTTGTCACTTTCTTATTTTCTTGTTTTAAGCTATCCGAAAACATATTATAATAAGGAAACCGACTTAAAACGAGCAAGTTATGAATTTTTTTAACAAATGGCTGAAAAAAAAAACGTTTTTTTTTAAAATTATTTATTATTTTTATATGTCCTCTTTTAGAATCTTATTGTTCTTGAGTATTCGAATAGTCCTTATGCTCCTTAAACAGTTGCTTGACATTATGAGAAATTTGTGACATATGTTGTCACATTAAATGGTATTAACCATATTTTATTTTGTTCTCATTTCAAATATGACTGAACGGGAACATGCTCAAATTACTCCAAGTGGGAGTTCTCAAAGTATGTTAAGAAAATGAAGGGTCATTCGGAGACAAATAAAAAAAGATCTAAGAGAGTTTAATTCTTTGAAGATGGATCCCCATGGATGCTTAATAGAATTTCTCCAGAACTTTGTCGTGAAATTTGAAAAACATTATGAAAGTCACCCTCAAATTATAGATAGTGACGGATATGCTATTTTGTATGATTCCTTGCCAGAATTCTGGAAGAATGAACTTAATTAAGTTAGAATCGAAATTGGGGATGACAAAGAATTATGGAAGTACTATGTAAAATAAGAGTTAAGTGGGTAAAGTTACACCCAAAGTGTATCCACATACTCCATTTTTTTATCAGATTAGTTTTATTTATTATTTTATTTTTTATTAAAGTATGAAATGAACATCTTTTATTGTGCTTTGATATGAATATTTAAGTTTTATTTTATTGAATACGTGAATGATTATTCTATTGCGCATTATAATATGGTGTTTAATTATTAGACATACAATTATGTGTGGTTATAGTCTAAAATAAATAAGTGTACACATTAAGAAGTTAATTTCAATTTTTGGTTAAATATTTAGTTTGTAGATGATGATTGGATGCATACATGTCTTTTCGATTTTACATTCAAATATGGCATCATTATGAGAATTGATTTGCTTGAATGTGTATGTTACATGCATAATTGCTAAAATTCTTGCCTAAAGATATGTCAAGAACAGACATGGTATCAAAAGCATCATTACTGACTTAAACAAAGGTGAAAAACTTGATGGTAATAATTACGACATCTGGAGTCGTAATATACGGTATATGCTGGAAGAGAAAAAATGCTCTCGGAGGTATAAACCATGTATTGAATCAACCAAAAAAAGGTAATACTGCACAACACCTTAGGGTGATGTCAAACATGGTAACTCAACTCAAGAGTGTTGGTCATGTTTGTTTTTAAGATGAGCAATAAGTTTATGCAGTAATTCGATCTCTTCCCAATAATGGGAAAAACTTGAAGGTTAAATTGACCCATAATCATGGCATCAAAATGTGATGATTGCAAACCATGTTGAACTTGAAGATGAACACCTTGGTGCTGCTAAAAGCTGCTTCTAAATGCCTTTGTGGCAAAAACAAGTGGTACAAAATCTTCAGGCTTTAAGTGTAAGAAAAAATGGGACAAATAAAGAGGCTGAAGAAAGACCTTCTAAGAAAAAGAAAAATCTAAATTCCAAGAAAGGAAAATGATTTTTCAAAAAGAGAGACAAGAGCAAAATGAAGTGCTACAATTGTCGAATGTTGGGGCATTTCACTCGTGAATGCAATGAGCCGAAAATATAGCATTTCGAAACACATCTCAAAGTGCAACATATGGTTTCGAGCACTTCTTTACAAGCCGAATCTTATCCTATATGGATTGTAGACTCAGGATCTACCGACCACGTGTGTCGAGATAGAGAGGCGTTTGTGGAGTTTCGTCGAGTTTCATCTAAATCAAGGTGGATCTACGTAGGAAATAATGTTACGCTTGAAGTCAAAGGTATAGGCACTTGCAAAGTGGACTTACGTGGTGGCCGTTCCTTGATGTTGCATGACGTCCTATATACTCCAGAGATTCGACGAAACTTAGTGTCTGTTCTTTTAGACGTTGGTTTTGATTTATTTTTTTAGTCGTAATGGTGTTAAAATAACTCTAGATAATGTTTTATCTGGTTTTGGACTTCGTTATGATCGTTTTATCGTATGAGATTGTAATCTTTCAACTTATGACTATTATGTTGACTGTTGTGTAATGCCATGTTATTCAAGTAACAATGATGTTGATGTTAATACATGGCATGCTAGATTAGGTCACATAAGGCAAGATTGAATGAATAGGTTGGCAAAAGAAAGACATTTATGTTCTTTCACCAAAGTTGAAATGTCAACTTGTAAAAATTGTCTTGCTGAAAAGATTACGTGTAAACCATTTGGGAAGGCTAAGAGAGCTGAATTCCCACTTCAATTAATTCATTCTGTAATTTGTGGTCTAATGAAAGTAAAGGCAAGGTCTGGTGTTGCATACTTTATTACATTTATTGACGTTTTCACGTGCTTTGATTATATCTATTTGATTTCTCATAAATCTAAAGCACTTGAGTGCTTTAAAATATATATGAATGAAGTTGAAATCAATTAGACAAAAACATAAAAGCTTTAAGAACCAATCGAGGACGTGATGATTTGTCAAAACAATTTGAAGGATTAAGTACTGAAAAGGGTATTATTTGACAGTTAACTACTCCTTATACACTTCAACAAAATGGTGTAGCTGAAAGAAGGAATAGGACATTATTAGACATGACAAAATCAATGATGACGCAGACAAATTTGTCTATCTCTTTCTGGAGAGATGCACTATTGACTGCGACTTATATATTGAACAAAGTGTCTTCTAAATCAGTGTCCTCCACTCCTTATGAACTTTGGACCGGTCATAAAATAAACCTGAATGATCTACGACCGTGAGGCTGTGCAACATACCTTAAAGATCGTTTTTGGTGAGTTTGGTAAACTAAGTCCAAAAGGAAAGAAATGTATCTTTAAAAGATACTTTGAACTCTCCAAAGGGTATGTGTTCATCGATGAACTGGAGGACGGAAGTATTACTGAAATTGTATCACAAGAGTTAGATTGTTGGAAAATGATTCTCCCAAGGGTGAAATAGATGAAGCCGAACCTCTATACGAACTGTTGAATGCAAAAGATCAGATGATATTGTCAAACATACTTGATAATTCAATGGATCAAGAAATGATTCTTGGTCCAAATGGAAGTTATGAATCCCAAAATCCTATAGAGGAAACTGCACTTCAAATTCGTAAAAGTACAAGAAAAGGTGTACTTAAATGATCTTATGAGATTGAGGATTATATAAGGATCAAGAAATGATTCTTGATTCAAGTGGAAGTTATGAATCAAAATCCTATAGAGGAAACTGAACTTTAAATTCATAAGAGTACAAGAAAAGGTGTACCTAAACGATCTTATGAGATTGAGAATTATGTTTTCTTGGTATCTCCTACAGAATTGAATGTACCAAATTCTGTAATAGAGGCCTTATCGAGCCCTGAAAGGTATGAATGGTTAAAAGCGATGAAAGAAGAATTAGAGTCCATGAAAATCAACAAAAGTCTGGGATCTAGTTGACCTTCCTAAGGAACGTAAAACTATTGGAAATAAATGGATTCTTAAAGTTAAACGTAAATCGGATGGGTCAATAGAAAAACACAAAGCACGATTGGTGGCAAAAGGTTTACTCAAGAAGTTGGAATAGACTATGAGGAAAGTTTTTCACCAGTTGTGAAGTTTACTTCCATACGATTATTTTTAGCTATTGTTGCACGTTTAGATCTAGAATTACACCAAATGGATGTGAAGACCGCTTTTCTCAATGGAGAATTAAACGAGGAAATCTACATGGAACAACCAGTAGGTTTCATTGTTAAAGGTCAAGAAAGAAAGTATGTAAATTGAGAAGATCAATTTATGGCCTAAAGCAATCTTCAAGACAGTGGTATCTAAGATTTCATAAGGAGGTGATGTCATTTAATTTCACCATGATCGATGAAAACCATTACATCTATGTGAAAAAGTCCAATGGAAATTTTGTAATTCTTTCTCTTTACGTAGATGATATTTTATTAGCTGGAAATAATTTGGAGTATGTGAAAAATGTCAAGTCATGGCTTTTAAAATCGTTTGATATGAAAGATATGGGTGAGGCAGACTATATATTGGGTGTTAAGATCCAAAGAGATTGTTCCAAAAAAATTTGAGTTTATCTCAAGAAACTTATATAAATAAAATATTGGAACGTTTTCGAATGAATAGTTGCAAATCCATGGATACTCTTGTAGCAAGGGGTGAAACTTTAAGCCTTGAAATGTGTCCAAAGACTGAAAAAGAAAAGGAAGACATGTCTCGAGTTCCTTATTCTAGTGCTGTCAGGAGTTTGATGTATGCTATGATGTGTACTCGCCCAGACATTTGTTATGTCGTAAGTCTAGTTAGCAGGTATCAATCCAATCCTAGAAGAGATCATTGGAAAGCAGTAAAGAGAATATTCCGATACCTGAAGGGAACTGCAGATCATACACTAGTGACCGGGATGATAGAAAATCAACATCTGGTTATGCTTTCTTACTAAATGGTGGTGCTATTTCATGGAAAAGTAGAAAGCAAACTTGCACAGCTCTTTCAACCATGGAATCTGAATTTATGGCTTGTGCATCTGCAGTATAAGAAGTTGTTTGGTTAAAGAGATTCTTTGAGCATTTGAGTATTGCAAAAAATTCTAAGGGTCCCATGATTCTATATTGTGATAGTCAAGCGGCTATCGCATACACAAAGGATCCTAAGTATCAAAGAAAAACCAAACACATCGACATCAAGTATACCTTTGTGAGAGACGTAGTGGCAAGTGGAGAAATAACTTTGCAATACATTCCTACACGTGAAATGATAGTTGATCCTTTTGAGAAGGCTATCTCTAGAGAATTGTTTGAAAAAACATGTTAAGGCTCTAGGTTTGCGTAGAATATGATGATGTTTCAGTATTGTAAAATAACTTGATTGTTATAATATCCTCTTCTATATAAAACTATTGAATTTATGTTCAAATGTAGTATGCATGTGATATTTTATAAAGTAATAAAGAGTGTCGAACAAGTCGCGAGATTGGCTTTCACGTGAAGAGATGAGTTTCACCACCATTTTATGACTTGTTTTGTGATCCAGACAAAAGTTTCTTCACGAAAATGAGTATAAGGATCACTGAAGAGAGAAACTAGGGTTAAACATCTGGAGATGTTTAGACCAAGGTCTATAAGATGTCGAATAATCGAAAGAATGAGACACATACACCAATCTAAGATGTAAACATCGTAGCACGTGTTTCATACCACGTGTGTCAAGCGATCAATGGGTCAATGAAAAAGTATTCCCTGCTTTTTCATTGTGTGAGACCCAGAAAAGTTAAAATGACTTTTTCAATGAAATATCCTTTGACCTTTTGTTGTTTCTTGAAGTTTCAAATCGGTGTTGCTACTTTAGCATGTTACTAATAGCTATGAGCGATTCGGCAATGCAAAACATGTATAGGAAAGCAGTTGATATGGAACAGATAGATTCGAGTAGAAAGGGAAGATGAATAAATGAACAATTCATCTTGTCTACATAAGCCGGCTATTACACTCGAGTGTAATTGTGTATATAAAGTTAAATATGAACTTGAGTTAATATCCTTGAGGATGAGGGATCAAATAAGTAACTACTGAAGTAGTGAATGAAATCTGGGGTATTATGAGTAATAGTGTCCTTAAAATAATAGTGAATTCTTTTCGCATGTGATTGAATTCTTATGTAGGGCTTGTAAAACCTTAAAGGTAAGCTCTTAATGCTAACAGGTCACACGAACTATTTGTCGTATGAATTGTGTGTTTGATTGATGTAATGTTGACTTGGGTTTTGTCCACCATGTGCGAAGTGAGAGATGTAAGTTTTGGGTCGTGGATCGCCCATGTGGACTAACCCGACCCGACCCAATATGTTTCATGCCTTATCCAAATTAATTAATTAATAATTAATTGAATAAATCCTTTTAAAGGATAAGGCAGAACAGTTACAAGTAATTGTTCAACCTCTCCTTAAAAGACTCCTAGTGGGAGTGTTTTCCTAAGGAATGTAAAAACTGGAAAAAGGTGTAAGTAAAGAGAGGAAAACGTGTGAAACAGAAAATCGAAAATAAGCGATCAGTAAGAAATAAAGAATTGAGTTTCTGAGACGAATCAATCAGTACACAGAAGAAGACTTCTAGTTTGTGAATAAATCTTTGTCTCCCAGTGATTCAAAGACGAACTTGAGTGCAATCCTGTCAAAGAAGCAGATCAACGACTTCCGCTGCGAATTACAAGGTACATAACTCGTTGTTGAATACCTTAATATTCCTATAGACGCCCTAACACACTCATGGTATCATTATGAATATGCAAATTAAACATGTCTAGAAATTACATCATCAGTTGAGATGGAATATAATTACATCACGATGCCTAAAGACAATATAATAGACTGTTATGCTAGAGGCATCAAATAGCTAGTACATAAACACAGGTTAGGACCTCATGGTCTAATCTAGATACTTCAAAATTGAACTAGCCTACTAAAACGGTTTAAATGCATACAAGCAAGCAACATGTATGTCCTACCAACCTGAGTTATGGTGTGGTGGTTGATTTGTTTCACCCTTAACCAAAGGTTTCAAATTCAAGCTCTAGGTATAGAGAAAATTATGTTGGGAGGGCCACCCTCAAATGGATCTTGCAGTGCACGATCTAGATTTAGTCGGAGCTCCAATACGAGCTTCCGATACCAAATGAGAAACCAAGAAAAAAAAACATGTATGTCATGCCTTGAAGGGAAAACAAGCGAATTAAAACTGAAAATCTCACTTTTATTTCAACGGGTGGGCAAACCTTGGGGCCAATGGTTTGATATCTGAAATTTGATTACATGAACGAGTTACTGTTACCCATAAGTTACTAGAATTCAATTCAATACTCAAAATTGGATTAATTTTAATATCAATTGTTAAGTCAAATCAATGATTTTCTAATTCTAGGTTTTGATCTAAAATTCATTTTAGATCTTGGGTTTCAATCCCAACATGCTAAAGAGTCCAAAAATATTATATAAGTTCTTATCTTATATTAGCAAATTATTATAGTTTATCTAAATTCTTAATTAATCTATAGGACTACCTAATGAAACTATTTTTTGTGGTTTTAACTAGTTGAAAGCAAAATAATTCAAAATGAAGTATAGAACACACAAACTTTTATGTACAATTCGAGCCGTCAATATGGGCTAGGCCTGTTGGGCCAGCCTGGCTTAACCAGGGATTTAATAGGGCTGGGCTAAGATTTTTGGAGCCCATTTAAGAAAAGGGTTTTTTTAGCCCGGCCTGAATAAGCCTGCTGATTTGTGGGGCTTGAAAAATATAGGTAGGGCCGGCCCGTGGGCCAAATAAAAATAATTAAAAAAATATAATATAATATTAAAATTTAAAATTAAAGAGAATCCAAACTCAAAATCTATTTAATATTTAACTAATTGAAATCGCATATAAATTGCAAATGAAAATGAAGATGTTAAGACAACCTTGCCACAAGCTGATTCAGATATACTTGATGAAGATGATCATGAAGTGTTGGATACGCCATAGATTTCATGATGTGTTAGATACGCCATAAGTTTCATGATTTTTTTAACGAGTTTATTTTTAACTTTTTTATGGTTGGAATATTGTCACATTTTTTGTGTTTTAATGTGACAAAACAATTAGGTTAATATTTCTATTTATATATTTATACTTTTATTTGAAAAAACCTTAATAAATATTATAAAGATAATTTTATTTGTGGATTTGATTAACAAGTAGTAACATTAATATGATGTAATATTGTTTTGTCGATATTTATGATAATATTTTTAAATTATAATTTATAATTTATTTTAATAATTATAAAAAAATATAATTTTAAAAAAAGTGGGCTGGCCCGGCAAGCCTGTAGCCCACGTACTTGTGGGTTGGGCCGACCGTTTTCTGGCCCACACCAAAAATGGGCTAGCCCGGCCTGACCCGTAAAATGTCAAAGCCTGTATGGGTTAGCCCGGATGGGGTAGGCTAGCCCATATTGACAGCTCTATGTACAATAGTTAAATAAATATGTACAAATATTAAATTCAGAATTCAATCATTAGCATTTAACATTAGAAAAAATTTAGAGAAATCTCACCTTTTAATTTACTTATTACCATTATCCCCTATAAATTTTACAAATATCCAAAATCCCTCATTTTTGCGCATCAGATTAGTGTATCTCACGCATCAGATTAGTGTATCATGTATAAAATATAATGTATTTTACTTAATGATTAATGTATCTCGCGCATCAGATTAATATATCAGCGCTTATATTATTGTATCCGTTTGAGGGATTTCTGTAATTATAAACTTTTAAGGAATAAATTGTAATTTTACCTTAAAAGTATGTGATTTCTGTAATTTGCCCTTAAAATTATTATTATAAAATTCAAAACTCATAAAATTAAAATTGTGACTTAACTACTTATTTAATTTAGGTATTATTTCACTTATGCTAGTTGAGAAACGAAAGTCCATAAAACTCAATTTGGCCCTTCTCACTTTCACAATTTTTTAGCAGGAGTAAGAATTTTTTTTATTTTTTATTTTCATATCATAGCAAAATATGATTCAACTTAATTATCAAATCCCACGGACGATGCATAATTTTTCACCTTATACGATGAGTATGTTTGATACAAATATAACACAAAACAGCTGAACCAATACAAAAGGCAAGTAAAAATAACCGGCCCGGGAAGTGACGTCACTTTCCGGCGCCGGGAATGTCGTATTACAAGAAAAACTAAAAATCATGAAGGAACAATAACAGTACGCATCATATCCTTGAACTCGAAGAAATCAACGCGACCATCATGATCCTGATCAACTGACGAAATCATCATCTCCACTCTATCAATTTCACTTCCTTCCGGCAATCCCAATTTCTCTAGCACCACCTGCAATTCCTTCGCCGATATGAATCCATCGCCGTTCTCATCGAAAACATCAAACGCTTCTTTCAGATCCGATTCATCCTGTGTCGGATCCGGATTCAACCCGAGCTTATCTTCACATGTTGACCCGAAGAAAACGTCGTTCAGAGATCGATGCAAAGCTTCGAAATCTTCGAATCTAAGACCAGTGTTTTCTGGTTTGATGTGTAATTTCACCATGGATTCAATTTCTGATAGATCGGCGTCTAATCCAAGCAGGTTAAGTGCTTGGCTGAGTTCTTCAACGCTGATCAAACAATCGTGGTTTCTATCGAACACATCGAAGATTCGACGAAGACGAATGGAATTCAGACTCGGGCTTCGGAGACGGAACGACGATGAGGAAGAAGGCTTGAGTTTTCCCCGGGTAAGCCTTTGTTTAAATTCATCCTTATTCTCATCTTGCACGGATCCCATCGGACTTGTTTTAGACGATCGAATCGATTGAAATTAGTGTCGTATTTCTTCAGATTTTCAGAAAAAATGAAAGTAAACTTGTTAGATCTTAGACGAGGTTTTGGAGATGAAGAAAATGTGAGTAAATATAGTGGTTTAGTTTGCAGAAGTAGTTAACAGAGTGGAGATATAGGAAGCTGGATTTTGACAGATGGAAATGATGGGTGGGCGGGGCATTAAAATTAAAAATGGGAGTAGGCAACGCATAATTAATTAAAGATTCCCGCGCATTTGACTTGTCCCATGTGTTACGCGTATTAATAGCGAACATGGCGCAAATAGTACCTCATGTTGGATGTTATTTTAATTGATCTGTCTCTGAATATGTTAAATTGACAATCCTATTAATAAGATATTTATTATTGTTTTAATCTTTAACAATTTATTTTCAGTTTAATCGATAAGAAAATGCTCATATAATATCATGTATGCATGATGTTCATAAAATTAAACTAGTAACAAAAGTAGAAGTACTACACAAATTTTTGCATTGATCAATTTTGTTTAACATAGAATTGATCAAATTCCTTCTAAAAACTAAATAAATTGCAAAAATAAGATTAGTTATTTTTCTTTCTTTTTTTTATGACAAGAAAAATTCGCAGTCGCTACCCATTGGGTGCGCACAGGGTGAAATTTCTGCTCTTATGCAATAGCTCGCAAACCACATAAGAGAGGTAACCCGCACTAGGCAAGCCCGGGCTCAACCCAGAAGGCAAACCCTTTGCTTTCGCTAGCAAGGGTTTCGAACTTGAGACCTCCAACATAGAAGTCTCAAGCCCAAATTACTAGGTCACCCTGAAGGGTAGATTAGTTGTTTTTCTTTGTCACAATCAAATCTAAAATTGAGAAGAGAGACGTCAATACTAGTTTGTATCGAGAATAGAGAAGGTGTCGTAATATAGAGGAACAACGGCTAGTTCATGTTGCCTAAGGCCGAAAGTAATACTAAATTTTAGGAAATAAGGTTGGTAAAATATTAAAGTCACGATTATATAATTAGGAGTAAAATAATGATTTATAATAACTTAGTGTGTGATCAATCGGTTTAACCAAAATCAAAAAATTGAAAATCGAACAAATAACAAATTGATGATGATGTCACACATCGCATTTGGGCGGCATGGATGAAATGGAGGCTTGCCTCTAGAGTCTTGTGTGATAAGAAGGTACCCCTAAACTTAAAGGTAAGTTTTATAGAGTGGTGGTTAGACCGTCCTTGTTGTATGGAGTGGAATGTTGGCTAGTCAAGAACTCACATGTTCAGAAGATAAATGTTGTGGAGATGGGGATGTTGAGATGGATGTGTGGATATATATATACTAGGAGTGACAAGATTAGGAATGAGGTTATCCGAGAGAAGGTAGGAGTGGCCTCTGTGATGACAAGATGAGGGAAGCGAGGATGAGATGGTTTGGGCATGTGCAAAGAAGGTGTGTTGACGTCCTAGTGAAGAGGTGTGAGAGGTTGGTTGTAGGGGGTATCTAGAGGGGTAGAGGAAGGCCGGAGAAGTATTGAGGAGAGGTGATTAGATAGGACATGGCACAACTTCATATTTCTGAGGACATGACTTTAGATAGGAAGGAGTGGAAGTTACGTACTAGGGTATACCGTAAAAGGTTAGTTGAGGTGAATGGTTGGCATGTCGTGCGCTGGTTTTGTCTTGTTAGTGCATGTCATAGTACTAACCATACCTTTGTAGTTCTTGTTGTATGTTGTGTACTGTGTTTTCGATTACCACATTGTCTTTTTTATTGTTATTGTTTCTTTCTTTCTTTTAGATTGTTATTATTATTTTTTTATTGTTATTGTTTGTTTCTTTCTTTTAAATTGTACCCTACTTTTCTTATTAATGGTTATGCTTTTTTCGTTTTTTACTTGGGTTCGATGCACTTGAGTTGAGTGTCTTTAATTTTGGAAACGATTTCTCTACCTCCTTGAGGTAGTGGTAAGGTCTGCATACATTTTACCCTCATCAGACCCCACTTAGTGAGATTTCATTGAGTATGCTATTGTTGTTTAACTTCAACTTTTCACATGACATGTTTAAAATCATAAAATCAAAAGACATTTTGATATATTTAACATATCTTTTAATATACGACCGTAAGATTCAATCTCTTTTAATGTAATTCAAATATGACAAGTATTAGTATATAGTGAAAAACTTTTCACTCTTTGTTAATGTGCATATAGTAATAGTATAGCATATATCCGATAAAGACTTTAACACTCTTTGTTAATGTACATATTTATTATCGTTAAAAGTTATTTTTGTTATAATGCAAGACCTAATACTTAATTAATAGAAATAGTGTGATAAAATAGTTATGTTAATTAATATTTCTTTTAATAATGTGTTGAGTTCAAATATGACAAGATCGACATTATTTTTCTTACCATAACGAGGTGGGTGAGGGGTGGCTTATAGTCGTAGTCTCCTAGAAGTTGTATTTTTTTTCTTTCCCAACTTTTGAAAAATAAGAAAGGAGTAAGTCAGCGATTGACCTTATCAATGTAATTACCTTTGAATTCTTCGACGGCGTGCACCAATGCCAAAAGAATAAGCATATGCTTTTCTAAGAATCATTCGACATTTCATTATTCATTAATTTTACTCCTTTTGATTCATTTTATTGATCATCATTTTTACATGTTTTAAAAAATAATAATTTAATTAACTTATTTTTATTATTCAGTTTAATACTATCATATTAATCTCTTTTCGTATTTATTCAAAGTAATAAAGATGAAAATGAATAATTACTTATATTTTAATTTTTTAAAATAATAATTATGTTGAATCAACTACTTTTAATAAGCACGATAGTTAAAATAGAACGAAAGGGACTATCTTCCTATTTTATTTGTGATGTTGCATTCTTTTTTATTGGTGTTGATGATATTGACAGATTCAGAATTTGAAATAAAACACGGACCTCAAGTATATCTATATATTATTTGAGTCCTAAATTCAATTTTTATACATATTTAATAAAATTTTCAATATATATACATAATTTAGGCTAAAGCTATATTGAATTCAGCCGAACTCTATCTTGAAGCCAACCTCACCCCTAGTCATTGAATTTTGGGGGCATATAGCCTTAACCCAACTCATGTATTCATTTAATAAAAATAAAGAATTCATTACAATGTTAAAATTCAAAACTTATAAATTTCAAATTCTAAATCTGTCTCAATACGTTCAACCTATAAGCAGGGGTGTATCCAGAATTTTGAGATGATGGGTGCACTATTATAAAAAAAGTTGATCTATGATATAAATTTGATCGGTTCAACATTTAGGTTCTTACTACTGAAAATCGTTAAAATTTTAAAATTATAGGTCTAAAATTAATATATATATATTAAATTAATTAAAATGCCAAAAGTGCTATCAATTACACTTAGAGAAGTGTTATCTAATTTTAGAAAGAAAAATAAAACAAGATAAATATAAAATTCAAATTTCTAATCTCTCGGAGAGAGGTGCACCCAGTCATAATCGTGTTATGTGATACTCCGAGTGTGGGTTCACACATCTATATATCAATATTTTTTTTAAATATAACACTACTATATATAATCTCGGGAGGGGATCATGAATTCACATGAACCCGGTGACCCCCTTTAGATACACCTCTGCCTATAAGTTATAACTTAATCTTAGAGTGACAAGATTGGTTAGCTAGAGTTCCGTTGCGGATATCCAAGTACAAATCGCATTTGGAGGAAGCTTTGATCTTGATTTTAAACAACACATTTAGTTTAACTTTGCCCTTCAGTTTCATGTAAAGAGTTAATTGTAACATCCCCTTTTCAACTACGTCTGAAAACAAATTAGGATTCGACGATATCTGATTCGCCATAATTATCAACGTGAAGTTCATCGTTGTCGTGGTCCGTGCTCCGATTTTCCCCGCCGGGATGTGAACATCTCCTATTTCTTGGCCCCCATACTCGATATAAGGATTGATGTCTTCGTATTGAAAACTGACCCTGTTGACAGAAATGGACCTAGAGTGTTAGAAGTTGGTTCGATTGTATCGATTATTTTCAAATCATATGGTAATTAAGTAGTAATTTAGTGAAAAATGGTAATTATTGTGCTGGTATGCAATTTTTAATTTCATCAGTTCAAATCAAAGTATTGATTGTTAAACCATTTAATTAATCGTGTATGGTGCTCAACTGGACTGTTACTTCATATATTTCGAAGATAATATAGTTTGAACAACAACTTAGATAAAATATAATAATGGGAAACATACGTAAATATACTATATTAAGAAAAAATTTATCATTTATAGTAATAATATTTTTTTTTACTTGATCACTTTTAATACATTTATAATACAATTATAATACATATTACAGAGAACAATCTATAAAACACATATAATACAAGTTTTATTGATGAACAATTACATTTATCACACACTTATAATACACTGTGTCAATTTCTTACCAAACAAGCATAATATATTTTAAAACAGTTATAATACATATATATTGCATACATAATTCACTTTTAATACATATTACATAATTATCATAGTAATGTTATATATTGCTATAACTGATAATAAATAAAAAATATCGTTAAAATTAATAATTATTTATTAAAAGATACCAATTCAAGTAATTTATCCATATAATTATGTAAGGGAATCTAAAATGCATATTTAAGTTAATTCAAAGTTAAATATGTTTACTGAATTATTGCAAAGACAAAAGTCATAATTTATTAAGTACTCTCTCGGCCATATTTACTTGTTCCTATTTAACTTGATACATATCTTAAAAGGCTATAAATAAAATAATAATTTTATTATATTACCTCTAATTATTATAAGTCAGCCATTACTAAATGAATAGAAAATAATTAGAAATTAACAATAAGTGTAAAATAGATACAAAATGGTAATATATATCTTAAATTTTCAAACAGAATAAGTAAAAATAAATGGAGAGAGTAGCCGTTAAAATTTAAAGTTTCAAAACGTATAAAAAAAAATTCTTTGTTCATGTGTGTGATGAAATTAAACAACAAAGTAGTATATATATTAAGACTAACAAATTCAAATTATAAATCTGTCTCTACCTGTTGTGGTTCTCAATAGAAACACTTCCATTCATGGTGATGTTGAGGTTGACCTTGAACCTGGCCGCGTCGACAGACACGGCCAGATCCTCGAGAGTGATGGAATTGAGGTTGACGGTAGGGCGCTTGGGCCTAAAAACAGTGAAATTCAAGATAGTAGAGGTTATAGTGAAAAGCATATAGGCACATAAAATAAACATACATATTTTCTTTTTTCTCTTGTGTCTTCGTGTGTACTTACAATCCTCAACATTATATGATCTATTTTCTCCTAGATTTGATGATGATTCCATTTCCATTTCTATAATTCTCCTACTACTATTGGTACGTTCTATCATTTTGTATGGATGAGATGATGGATTGTGTAGTATATATTAGTGTTATATTTATAACTTGAGGCTCTAGAAAAGTAGGTTAGAGTCTAGCTACTTATTTATCGTTTCATTTTACTTGGCTTTATACAAAAACTAGATATTTCATTTTACTTGTTTATTGTAGCAAATAAAGAGAGTTTTAATACTCTCTCCGTCTCTATTTGTATATGATATAGTTTGACTAATTGGTACGGAAGTTAAGAAAAAAAAGAGATTTTTAATATTTATAGTCTAAAATAAGTTATAGACGATATTTATATGGTTATAAATCCTTAGGTTAAATAGATATTTTAAAATTGAATTACTACTAAATATAAAAATATGTCATTCTTTTTTAAACGAACTAAAAAGAAAAATGAGTCATATAAATTGAGACAAGGGATAACCCTCTTTTTTTTTTCATATTACCTTTAGTATTAAATAACTATATAAAGTAATTATAGTCAAATTTAAAATTCCATCACTAATAAGATTAGTTTAGTAAAATATATCGCGGTAGGAGTTAAATATAATATGAAAAGGAGGTAGTACTACTCCATCTAATCGAAAATAAATGAATGATAGGTTCTAGCATTTTGTATGGATGAGATAATAGGTTGTGTAGTATATATTCCATTTGTCCCTAATTATTTGTTCATTTTTGAATTTGCACACCTATTAAGAAAATAATTATTGACATAGTGAGTTTATCATTTTATCCCTATTAATTATGAAGTGTATGAATTAAAAACTTAAGGTTTTCAAAAAATTCTACTTTTTTCAAAGTAATTAATTGAAAGTATAATAGGTAAAAAAAAAATTGTACTTTCTTGATTTGTCAAAATGGACAAGTAATTAGGGACAACTAAAAAAAGAAAAGTGTGTGTAATTAGGGACAGAGGGAGTATTTGTTTATATTTATAACTTGAGGCTCTAGAAAAGTAGGTTAGAGTCTAGCTACTTATTGCTTGTTTCATTTTACTTGTTTATTGTAGCAAATAATGAGAATTTTAATACTCCCTCAATCTTGATCTGTATGATATAATTTGATTTGAAACGAAGTTTAAGAAAAATAAAATTAAAAATTATTGTGTAAATTAGTTTAATTAAAATAAATTATAGATGTTAGTATGACGCGACCATGAATCATTTCATTAGAGGTTAAAAAGATATTTTTAAGTTGAATTATTACTAAATATATAAATATGTCATTATTTTAGGTTTGAGTAAAAATGAAAGTAAGTCATATAAATTGGGAGAGAGTACCTAAATAACTACTCCCTCCGTCCCATATTATAAGTCACATTTTCCATTTGCACTTGCATTAAGAAATAAGGTAATTTTACCCTTATGCCGTTATTTAATGTTTGCTTATGACAACTTTGTAATAAATAATGAAATGTTAGATTTCAAAAATATAAATGCATTTGGATGACTATTTAAATTTTACCTTTTGGAACCAAAATTTTTCACCAATTGATCCAAAAAAATTTAAAAATCAAGTTTTTCCCACCTCAATTTTCATATATATATTTTGTGTAAAATGTTTTTTTAAAAATATTTTTATATATAAATTCTTAAAGCAAACATGACAACATCACAAAATATTCAAATTCCATTACTTCAAATTGATCTAAATTTTCCTGCTAAATCTAATGTTATTGATAATGAAATTAGACGACAAATGAATTTTAGTTTTAGTTCGACAAATCATTTGTTTTTTGATTTAAATGGTGCATAACTCCTTTATTTGGATCTTGATTTTTCTCAATTTGGCCTTCACATGTTTCGGTTGAGTCTTCTATTTTTACATCCTTTGAACTTTTTAAAATGTCATCTTCCTTGATAAAATTTGTTGAAGCTTCAACTTTCAAGATTATTTTTGAATTTTTTTTCATCTTTTATTTTAAATTTGTTTGTTGATATTATTTTTTCAAAATCAGATTTTATAGAATAAGTAGTGAATAAAGAAAGTATTTAATTAATGAATGAAGTACTCTTCCAATGAAACTAATTACTTGTAGATTTCCTAGATTAGTCAAAGTAAATATATTTTCAAGATTAATTAATTAATCAATCAAGGGTATAATGGGAAAAATATGGTAATTTATGCATAAATTTTATAAAATGACATATATTGTGGTCTAGCTATTTTTCGAAAAGGGTGACTTATAATATGGGACGGAGGGAGTATATAAAGTAGTTGTAGTCAAATTTAGAGTTCCAAAGGATTATTAATAAGGTTAATTTAAAAAAATACACTTCTAATTAAAAATTTATTAAGGATGGTTCAAATCAATAAGGACTAAGTTAGGAAGGAATACTAATCCATCCCGTCCAAACTAAATTAATTTCTGACACTTTTTCTACGATCCAAAATAAATGGATTTTTCAAAGTTTAAAAATGTATTAATTTATTTAATTATTAAAACTTATCCTTCTCTTTAATGGAATTTTCAACTATCTATAGCTTTAAAGAAGACTTTGTGAAGAAGTAAAGCGTAATATTGCCAAATTATCTTTTAATAATGTCATTAACTAACTTTCTTACAAATTTATGTCACACCATAAAGGTTACATTTATTTAGGACCAAGAAATCGAGTAATTCATTATTCAGAGCTAAGAAGAACGCGTAACAATTAATGCTTTTAGCTTTTTTTAATTTCATACTCTTAACTTTTCTAGAATTTGTCACATTTGATTTGCAATTTCTGTCTGGTCCTTTATGACAAAGACAAGCACATTGAGAGGAAGAATGTGTCCCCATGTTGCCTTTCGTTTTCTTTTTCCTAAAATATCTTTCTTGATCAAATTAGTTTTTATTGATAATTAATATTTATTAATTTTAAGAATGCAATTTTAATTACATCGTTTAGGAGATGAAACCTAAGGAATTTAAATGAATCTTCTTTTGAAAATGGCATTCATGAATTTGAGGTCATGATTAATAATCTCGGTTACCGCAATAAAATGGATATCAATATTCTGATAAATTAACCAAGTAAAAATGATTCATGTTCAAAGGTCCAGACCTTAGAAGAAATTATGGTTATCATCGAAGAAAACAATGTTGATGATGAAGTTGAAGACGATACAATACATTTGGAATCAGTTACGCATAAAGAAACACTTATCGTGTCTAGAACTCTTCACAATTTTTTGGTGTAGTTCGAGAAGACAACACCGAAACTTTTGAATGCAATAAGAAAATTAGAGATTAGATTCAACAAGATTTAAATTTTAACCAAAAATACTAGAATCATATTTCACTAAATTGTCTTAGATATTTTTGTAATTTTAAAGAACTGTTAATTTATAATTTTAATAGAATCATATATTTACATAGGGGTCTTCTGAAAATATTATCTTATTAAAATTGGTGATTTTTTCCACTGGTTCAAATCAGAACCGAAAAAAAAATTATCTTAGAGAATTTATTAATAGAATAATTATTTTAGAGAGGTTTGACTTTATATTCTCTTCTATTTGAGCTTTAAGTTAGGCCGAGAAACTAATTTTTACCGTTTTCATTGTTTTGTAAACTTTAGTTGTTGACAATATGTTTTCAGCAGAAAAAATACTTTTTTGAGAGGAGTGAGGCCAAGTTTTATGGAAGTTGCTCCATAGGGTTAAGTAATAAATAGTCCTTCAGTTATTCAGTCATCGTTCGACATTTAACAATATTTATTCATTCACCAGCAATACACTATTGTTCTTAATAATTTCTTAAATTGTCCTTGATATAACTATGATACAAACAGAATTAAGATGAGTAAGCCTAAAGGGAAAAGTATTGAATTACCCTTGAACAGTTGTGCTCGATTCCCTTCAAAGAAAGAGAAAACTGATAGAAGAGAGAGAAGAGAGAATTTTCTTATTGATCTCCAAATTGATACCCATTACAATGAAAGATCAACTATATGTAGCTGGACTATTTTCGAGAGTTAGTTATAACTAACTCTTCTAACAACATTTCCTAATGGTTTCAGTTTCACACCCATGCTTAGTCACGTGACTGCTTCACTTAGCTAAAATACAAGCATATACAAATTGGAATTNCCCCCCCCCCCCCCCCCCTCAACTAATCCTTGTCCTCAAGGATTAAAATGTGGAACCTGCTGAGTGAAAGACTGAAAATCTTCCCAGGTGTTGTCCTCTTCTGCTGCATTGAACCATTTGATTAACAACTGAGTAGCAGGTCTGTCGTGCTTCTTGACAATCCTCCTATCAAGAATGGCATGTGGAGTGAGAAGTATGTGACCAGCATCAACATGAACTTCAGGGAGAGTAGCAGAAACAATATGGGATCCTAACTTTTTTTTGAGTTGAGAAATATGGAAGGTGGGATGAATTTTAGAGTCAGGGGGTAACTGGAGGGTGTAAGCAACTAGACCCACCCTTGCAAGGTTTTGGAAAGGACCAAAAAACTTGGCTGAAAGTTTCTGGAAAGCATGGGATTTAAGAGAGGTTTGTCTGTAAGGAAGTAACTTGATAAAAACCCAATCTCCCACTACATAGGACCTATCAGTTCTTTCTTTATTAGGATGAGACTTCATTCTACTCTGGGCTCTGGCCAAATGAGCTTTTAGGCATCTTAAAGTGGCCTCTCTGGCTTGTAGACTCCTATCTACCAAATCCAGTTGTGAGTCAAAAGGCTTATAAGGTAAGAGAGAAGGGGGTGATTGGCCATAAACTACAGAATAAGGGGTCATGTTAATAGTAGAGTGGAATGTGGTATTGTACCACCATTCAGCCAATGCCAACCACTAAGGCCACTCCCTAGTCTTCTCAAACGTCATACATCTCAGATAACACTCAAGGCATCTGTTTACAACTTTAGTCTATCCATCTGTTTGTGGATGGTATGCAGAAGAAGTAAGCAATGTGACTTTCTGTAGTTTGAATAATTCCTTCCAAAATTTGCTTGTAAAAATTGGATCTCTGTCTGAAACGATGGTTTTTGGCATGCCATGGAGTTTGAACACCCCACTCATGAAAGACTGAGCCACATCCACAGCAAAATAAGGGTGTTTAAGTGCCATAAAGTGAGCTGCCTTACTCAATTTGTCAACTACCACAAAAATCACCTCATGTCCAGCCACCCTTGGAAGGCCTTCTATAAAATCCATAGAGATATCTTGCCATACCTTGTCAGGGATTGGAAGAGGTTGAAGAAGCCCAAGATATGCAACATTCTCACCCGTGCACCTCTGACAAACATCACAACATCTAACATAGGCATAAACGTCCTGCTTCATCTTCTTCTAATAAAAATCTTATCGAAGCCTTTGCAAGGTAGCTGTCATACCAGAATGACCCCCACCAGAGCTATATATCATGGTACAGTGCTATCAAATCTTTTCGTACTGCAGCCACAGAACCTACCATCATCTTACCCTTTCTACTGAGAATACCAGCATGATACCTATAATAAGGTTTAGGAGCACCTATAGTCTGTATAGAAGTAATTAGCTTCTGTAATACAGGATCCTGCAACCATGAATTCTTCACATCTTCAAGTAATTGAGCCTGGACCCCAAAAATGCTACAAAGCTGAATGGGTTCCTCTCTTCTAGAGAGAGCATCTGCAACAATATTGTCCTTGCCCTTCTTATAGGAAATTATATAGTCATAACCAAGTAGTTTAACCAGCCATTTCTGTTGGCTAGGAGTGATAATTCGCTGTTCTAGCAAATATTTGAGGGGTTGGTGATCAGTCTTTATAATAAATTGTCTTCCCAAAAGATAAGGCCTCCACTTTTGAACAGCAGCTACTAGTGCTAACAATTCTCGTTCATATGCTGATAGGGCTTGATTCGTTGCAGACAGTCCTTGACTGAAGAAAGCTACAGGTATGTGACCCTGTGCAAGAACAGCACCAATGCCTCCTCCAGATGCATCTGTCTCTACTATGAATTCTTTGGAAAAATCTGGTAAAGCTAAGACAGATGCTGATGTAACAGCTATTTTTAGTTGGTCAAAGGCTTGAGAAGCAGCCTCATTCCATTTGAAGTTCCCTTTTTTCAGCAAATCATTCAAAGGTCTTGTTATAATCCCAAAGCCTTGAATAAATCTCCTGTAGTATCCTGCAAGTCCTAGAAATCCTCTTAAACCCT
>NC_064286.1:56219663-56489717 GCF_019186545.1 Solanum stenotomum
TTGAACAAGAATTCTAGCTAAACTAACTGCTTTAGCTAGAGATCTAGGTCCCAACATCTTAACAGGTAGGCCAATTTCTGGTTTAAGACCCCTCACAAAACAGCTAACAACATAGTCTTCTGAAAGTTCTACTCTAGTGAGTAGTTCATCAAAGATATCAACATAAGCTTGTACAGAATTGACTTGCCTGAGATCCTTGAAGTCTCCCATAGGATCATCATACAGCTCAGTTCCAAATCTGGCATACAAACACCTCACGTAATCATCCCAGTTAGGCCATCCCCTGGTCAATCTCTGCTTCATATACGATTGATGCCACTGCAAAGCTTTTCCATCCAATTTGTAGGAGACGATCTTCACCTTTGTATCTGGAGAAGTTTCATCTACATCGAAGAATTGCTCGCACCTATAGAGCCAATCTTTTAACCCAGTTCCATCAAAATGAGGAAGGTCAACCTGATAATTCCTATTATCCACTGGACAATTGTGATTGAGAATTGGAACTCCTCTGTCCATGTTATCATCATGTGCTCTCCGATCTTCTCCATCTCCATTTCTAGGGTTCACATTCTCTGTCAACAGTCGTTTAATATTTTCCATGGCCTGCGCCACCTTCGTATCCATCGATTGTTGCAATTCTGTCACAGAACTAACAACTCCTTCCATAGAACCCTTCAACATATCAACCTCCCGTCGTAATTCTTGCATACGAGTGTTGTGATCGTCCATTGTTGCAGGTCAGAGGATTTTTGAGCTCTGATACCAATGATACAAATAGAATTAAGATGAGTAAGCCTAAAGGGAAAAGTATTGAATTACCCTTGAACAGCTGTGCTCGATTCCCTTCAAAGAAAGAGAAAACTGATAGAAGAGAGAGAAGAGAGAACTTTCTTATTGATCTCCAAATTGATACCCATTACAATGAAAGATCAACTATATGTAGCTGGACTATTTCCTAATGGTTTCAGTTTCACACCCATGCTTAGTCACGTGACTGCTTCACTTAGCTAAAATACAAGCATATACAAATTGGAATTAATGAAATGAACTAATTGGCATGTAACAAACTAGTTTTTGGCACCAGATCTCAAGTTATTCCTCTTCTCTTACTCAATTAATTGAGTTCACTTTATTAATTTGTTACTTGTTATTAGCCTTGTTTACATTAATTAAATAACAAGTTAAACTATCTTAATCATGTACTATTAATTAGTTATTTCAATTTACGTATTCTTATGCCATCGTAGTCTACAAATTCAACCGCCTATATAAGGGTAAACAATTACCATATGCTTACTTTTATAGTCAATCAAACACTAGAAAATATCCATCAAAGTGATTTCTTAAAGAAAACATTTTTCAAAAAAAAAAAGATTTTTCCCTATGAAATAATAAATATTTTAATTTATGAAACAACTTCAGTATATTGATGAGTTAGATATGATATTTCTGCAAATTAACCCTTCACACGTCTAGCTAGTCAATTAAACTAATTAAAAATGACATTAATAGAGTGGCTGGGTGTTAATTCAGTCGATTTTTATGTATGTAGGGGAGAAGTTACTACTACAAACTACTCCATATAGTTGGTGCACTAGGTATACATGTGATACTAGCTAGTTTTTGTAAGGTGTAACTCTATGGCCTAGGGGGTTAGGTGAGCTATAACTCCTTTTGCATTAGGACTGATAATTTTTCCTCACATCTCAATGATATCTTTTGTTGTTATTGATTTTCCATCTTGTGTTTCATATCTGTATTGAAGTCCAACTAAATTTATATTCACGCTACGAACTCAATACCTCTAATTAAGGATGAAAGAGTATATACCACTTAACAATCACCCTTTCGGTCTCAATGATGTTTTCTATAATTCCTTTCATACTTCCTTTACTAGTTTTCCCTCATGTTTATCTTTGTCTAGAATTTTCTATTTTATTTGGGTTCTATATCATAATGTTTTTACTTCAATTAATTTGGTGAAATAGGTTTATTTTGTAGAAAAAGGACTCTTTCCATATATATATATACCGTTTTCTTGGAGAAGTTTTCGACTTCTATAAATAAAAAATATTACTTATCATATAAAATATAATAGCATACAATATAGTCGTTTAGAGAAGTTTAATTATAGAGATGTTATTTTTTCTATAGCTTTAAATTTTAATATTAAATTTTTTTCATATATAAATCGATTAAAACGATATCAAAATTCTCTGCTTCTTTTAGTATAGTTTTTGTAATTATTAATTTCCACATGATGCCTTGTTATTTCTCCCAACATCTTAATCTCACTTTATATGATCATATTCATTTAGAGACGGATTATCTTAGACATTGAAAAATATTTGTGGCTATAAGATTTTTCAAAATTATAATTAAAATAGATTATAATATTTGTGTGGCCATAAAAACTCATCATTTAAGCGTAAATGTTATGTTTTTGGATATGATGTTAGAACCATGTTAGAGCAAGTGAGAAACAGACAGTGATGGTGATAGTGATAGAGAGGTTTATGTTTAAAATATTAGTTTTGAACACATACAAGTATTTGATTGAAACTTCACAGAGTAAAAGGCCAGATGACTAATCGTAACACGTATAAGGGTCTCCCACACGATTCCACCAATATTTTATTTCCTTGCATATTCAATGCAGAATATAGAATGTTAGAAGCTATGATACATTTAGGGTGTCTTTGATACGAAAGAAAATGTTCTCATGTTTGGTTGATGAGTGGAAAAAAAATCGAAAATATTTTCTAGTGTATCATTGGTGAGTGGAAAATTAGTTTTAGAAATTATCTACTATTTTTTGCTAGAAAATAGAAAATACTCCTTAGGAAATTAGTTTCTGACTTGAAAATCAACCTCAATAATCAATCTGACACCTAACCTTAAATGCCTATATATGACTCAACATTTGAATTGGAACCTGATCCTAACCATGACCCAAATCAAGACACGATCCTAAGACCCCACCCCACCCTAAACCCCAACATTCGACTCGAGACTCAATCTCGACCTCGAGACCCGATTCGATAATCGAACACAACTTCGACTCGAAAACGACTCGAGATCTGATCCCGACACACGACTCTGACCCGACACTCGACCCTGACTCGAGAGCCAATCCTAACCCGACCCTAGCCTAAGAGCCAACCTTGGCCCGACACTAGCCTAAGAGCCAACCCTGACCCAACCCAACCTGAGATCTAACACCAACAACTGAACAAGACCCGACACTCAACCCTGTCTCGATCCCGAGATCTAACCCCAACTCCCAACTCTAGATCCAACCCAAATTCTAACCTTGAACAAGACCGAACACTCAACCCTGGTGTTTGACCCAACCACGACACCTGACCCGAGATCCAACCCTGACACCCTACCTCAAACTCTAACCCCGAGACCCGACCCATACAAGACCCTATACTCGACCCTAACCTTTGACTTGACCCCAATCCCAACCATGACAACCAACTTGACATACGCCCAATCTCAACCCTAACCCCAACTCTGACCTCTACTGAGACCCTGACATGCCCAACCCCAACCCCGACCAACCGACCCAACCTCTACCCGAGACCTTGACTTGAGACCCAACCGCAACACTCAACGGATAATTCGATCTCTAATTCTAACTAGAGATTTGATCCCAACTCAACTTGAAACTCGAGAGTTGGATCTCAAATCAAGGTCGAGAGTCGGGTTTCAAAAAAAAAAGGTTTTTTTTGTTTTAAGGGATATCATTTCCCTTAAATTTGAGGAAAATAATTGATTTGGAAAACATTTTCCTCCATACCAAACACACCCTTAATCATCACTCAAGAGAACATAAACCTTTTTTTTTTTCCTCAAAACATTGTAATAACTACATTAAACTTGGCCGTAAAACAGGCCTTCTTACAGCTGATCTTTTAGAAATACATTAGAAGAGAACAATACAGAGAAACATAAAAGTGACAAGATTAACATGGCAAATTTCAAATCACCAAGACGATGATATCCTCGTAAAGGACTGAGAACGTACTAAAACAAGTGATGCAAGTGATCATTATAGGTGATCTGCAGGAGTAGAAGCATCCTCAGAATTGAGACTTGTCCAAGCTGTCAAAGTATGGATGTTCAAGTGCAGCTTTTGCAGAAATCCTATCTGCCGGATCAAATTTGAGCATTTTCTACAATGACCAAGCACATATAACAGCATTATTTACTTAGCTCTAACAAAAAAGCAGTAGAACGAGAAATAAAGAAATTGAAAGTATTACATGAATATAAAGATGACATGGAGATTTACCGTTAGGAGGTCCACACCATCAGGTCCCAAAGCAGGAACAGCAGAGGCTAAGTTCTGAGGTTCCCATTGTGGATAAACATGCCAGTCGCGGAGTGAACTGACTCCAGGCCACTGCTTATCAGTTGGAGTTCCTAACAACCTTCACCAATTTCCAAGCATATCTTATGAGTTATGATAATCAATTTGTCTGCCTAGCCAAATTTATCAAAAGAAAATAGTTGGTTGTAATAATAAACTTCAGTTCCTTAAGAGTTTATTGGTTTTGGTGCTAGAAACTTGATGCTGCCCTTCAAAATTTCAGATTTAAAACCTCAAATGTCAAACGTTTTAACCTATCAGTAGTTCTACTTGTGATATCCCTTTCCAAAGCTGCCTTTATGGCCAACATATCTTTCCAGATAGGAATCATGAATCTTCCTCATGTTAACATGAATCCGGTTTTCATTTCATCAGGGAAAAGCCATATATCCATGAGGATGTCCTAAACAACTTAATTCTTGAGCCTGAACAGATTTAGAAAGATAGACTATCATCAAATAGGTAGTTGGAGGTCATTAGATATCATCCTAAACACTAAGTAATACCTCAAAATCATGTGGAAAACATAACTGAAAATCCAATAAATTTACCACAATAGTCATCAGTATTCAGTAACCCAAGCCTGAGGTGTTTGCTACTTAACTGAAGAGCAATTACGCAAAGCAGAAGCCAATGTTAAATATAAATAATAAATGTTGTTGGTAAACACCTTCTCCCTACCAAACCCACATAAAAATGACAAGCAGGAACATGCAAAGAACTTTGCAACTATAGACATACCTGAATATGTGAAGCAATTGCTGAAACTCAGAGTCACCAGGAAACAAGGCTTGCCTTCGAACCATCTCGGCTACATCACATTGAGAAGACACATTAAAACAACCTACCTAAAAGTGAATATATTTAACCAGGAAATATAGTTTGTTTTCGACCTCTAGGCCAATCCCTAGAGGAGCTAAAAGGATTTTCTTTCTTGTGTCCATGTCTTTGTCAATGTTAACCCATACCCAAAAATTGAAAATTACCCACAATTGGTGATTTCTGCTTGGCCTTAACTGCTTGGTCCAATTAGAATTCATTTTCAATTTCCATGGAAGTGCTTTACAAGAATTTATACTGCAACATTACTTAGCTTTTACAACAAAAAAATATTGATGGGTAAAGATCTCCATTGATCAGATTTAGGTTAAACTAAAGTTGTTAGAAAAACTTCTAGAGATGTATCCTATGTTGTCAAAGGCAACAAGCAGCGAACAAGCATGTTACAACTTCTAAGGTCTGCCAGAGCTTTAAGTGCAAAACACAATTAAAGCATGGGTGTGATCTCTTGTTAGTAATGACTATAAGCATCAATCAATAACTACATGAACAAAGAAATTAGATTAAAAAAAATACAACAAGTGGAACATACGAAGTGAAAATATGTAAATTAAGTCCAAAAGCCAATCTAAAGTTTTTTGATATAGATGCGGATATGCAATTTAAATCTCAAAATTCCATTGTGTTTATAATAAGTAAGAAATGTATTCACAACACTTTTAAACAGTTAAAAGTTTGTCTTTTTTCCAGTTATATTTATTGTTCAGTGCCATCCACTTCAAAAGGAGCCCATGTCTATACCCTTATAGCCGTGATCACTGCACTCAAGAAGATCCCAAGCCTAAGCTTCTCATGATTTAAGAGCTTAAACGCGCCTCACATGAACCTTTACTAACAATGCGAACATTTCCTAGTATATCCATCCTGGTGCTTTTCAGCCACCCTAGAAGATGTACCAATTTTCTAAGGAACACCACTGAGATCAAAAAGCTCTTTTAATACCTAAGCTATGTTAAAAGCAACCCAAAGTCCTCCAACATTTTATCCAAATGTGATACTAAAAGAACATAAACTGCCCAAATCCATCTTCTTGTGAAGAGTTCAAACCGAGATATGACATTTTACACCATCATCCTACAGAACTAATATGTTCTACTTAATATTAGAACAAAATTATGTCTCAACTGAATTTCAAATCAACTACAAACAGTATTGTCAAATTATCAGATCATAAACATATCAAACAATGTGTGCTATAACTAGTGAATGGAAGAAAAGGCTAAAACTTTGGTATAATTCAAAGCAACAGACAACATGAATACTGTAAAGAATTAGCAAACATTTCTAACTTAAGGAACCAAAAAGAATCAAACCAGTAATTTGGCCTAGCAGCCTAAACAACATGATCAACTCAAACAAACTTACCAAAAATACATCCCACAGACCACATATCAACAGCAGTTGAGTAATGAGTAGATCCCAACAAAACTTCAGGAGCTCTGTACCATAGAGTAACAATCTGAACAAACGCAAATGAGTTACTCCACAAGCAACAATCTTAACTTTCTATATCATTCTGATGATTTTATATGGCAATTCCAGTATGAAGAAATTAAAAAAACAATCAACCTCATGGGTGTAGCTCTTCATAGGAACAGTAAACGCCCTTCCAAGACCCAGATCAGCAATCTTAAGTATTCCCTTCTCTTTATCCACTAGAAGATTCTGCGGCTTCAAATCTCTGAGCATAACATAAATAAAAGGGTCGATTAACACTGAGTAAATTGACCAGAATTTACACTAAACTAATCATGGCTAAGTTAGACCTGTGGAGAACTCCATGGCTATGGCAGTGAGCAACCCCTTTGCACAACTGATACAAGAAACTCTGCCACAAATACGCAAACATCAATATCAAACACATGGGTGAGCACAAACACAGAAAAAGAAAGAGGGGTTTTCCATAAACCTGGATGAGGGCAGTAGGAAGAGCCCTAGCATTAGGTCCTTTCCGATGAGAATCAATGAATTTCTTAAGATCAGTATCCAAATACTCAAAAACAAGATAAAGAATCGGTTTCCCATTTTTGTCAATGTGCTCAACACAAAGCAAACGGACGATGTAGAGAGAATGAGACAGCATCTGAAGAAGTGAGATCTCTCTGAGAGCAGTAGGCGGTATCCCTTCTTCATCCATTTCCAGTCGAGTCTTCTTCAAAGCCACCAGTTGTCCGGTAGCCTTGTCCTTTGCTTTGTACACTTTTCCATAGGTTCCTTCACCTACCTTCTCCAACTTCTCGTATTTCTCCATTGATGATGAATCTTGTTGATTGATTTGGCAGATCTTAAGGAAAGTGAAAGAGAAAGGGGAGCGTAAAGCAGACAGAGAAGGTTTCCCCCTCTTTGTTTTGAATTTCAAATTGCTACAAATGCCACCGCCTCCTATAAATAATGTTGACTAGTTCACTCTATTTATCATTGTTACGTAGTACTCATTGTCCATTCCGTCAAATTTTTATTTGATACACCTGTTAAGAAAATAATAATTAATATTATTTTTTTATTTATGACGTAGGCTTGACCACTTGGGGCTACCTTAGGCGGGCACCCCTCCAAAGTGCAATGAAGGTCACCAACCTAGGGCACAAGAGTTTATCATTGTATCTCTATTAATTGATAGAGTCTTAGAGTCTGTTTGGCGATGCTATTGGGAGGCCATAAGTGTTCTTTTAAGAAAAAAAAAATACTTATTTCGAGAAATTAAGTATTTGGCAAATTCTTAAAACTAATTTTAAATGGAAGCAGAAGCAGTTTTTATGTGGTTGGAAACCATCTAAAAATTTTTGTTTTTTCAAAAGCGAAGTAGAAATAAAAAATTATTTTTTCAAAACTAAAATATCTCTTACATATGTACATATTTATCAATATATCCTTTATTAATTAATTAACATATCTCATAAGTTTGGTTGATTTTTATTCAAGAATTTTATTGTTTATTTTTGTATAAAATTTTTTATTTATTTATGTTTTATATTAATATTTATATATTATATTTTATATATTATTTTACATAATTAGAAATAAAATTAACAATGATATTTTTGTAGGATTAAAAAAAGAGAAAAAAAAACAATTAAAGATTTAGACTCTCCCAAAAAAAATAACAAATAACAAATTTTCTTTTCTTAATTTACATATTATTTTATTTTAATTTGAATTTTTTTAAAAAACTTTAGAGTTATTATAACAAAAAAAAAAGGATAATAGCTAAGATTGAATCCAAAAAAAATAGGTAACAAATAACAAAAAGATTCCTCTTTTCAAATTTTTTCACTAATACTGATTGAAAATTTGAATATGTACATTTTAAATAATTAAAGTTTATATATTAGATGTTTGAAATAGTTTCTCTCTGTAAAATAATCTTAATATTAAAAGCACATTGATATTTGCCTTTTTCATAATTTGACTCTCAAAAGCATTTTTTAAAGAAAAATTAGTCAAACACGAATTGTTTATCAAAAGCACTTTTCAAATAAATTTGTCAAACACACATGCTTTTTTTTGAAAAGAACCTTTCTAGAAAACTATTTTTTTAAAATGATTCTAAAAATAAGCAGTTTTTAGCAGTAATACCAAACAGACTCTTAACATATTTTTCCACTACATTTTTTAAAGACATTAACTCAATGTTAATAAATTGAGAGTATAATAGGAAGAAAAAAAAATTATCCTTTCTTGATTTGCCAAAAATGACAAGTAAAAAAGAAATCAAATTAGGAAATATTTAACAAGTAAATAAGAACGAGAGGGTGTATTTCATAATGTATGGTATATTTGTATTATATTTTATTATATTATATTGTTTTAATGAATATAACATTTGGATAGATTATATTACGTAATGTCACAAAAAACCAATCAAAATGATAAAATTAAAAGAAACAAAAGTAGAGCTACTATTAGCTAAAAAGGGAAAATGTTTACAAGGGGCTAGTTCTTTACTTTCGTACCCTGTTTTTAATTATTTGTGTGTTTACTACTGGACACTATCAGAGTGTAATGATACCATAAGAGTATATGGATACTATTAGAGTATATATATATATACTCCGATGGTATCAAAGATAAAAAAGATAATTGTTCAGTGAATAAAATAAGAAGGCAATCAAGTAAATAATTTGGATCGTGAGTTCAATCAGGATAAATATATTGGATTGAATCTAATTTGGATAAATATTTTGCCTAATAGATCCATAGTTTTCCCCTATTTATATGTAGGATTCTCATAAATACAAAAGAAGTGTTTGATTTCAAAATACAACATTTGGGAAAGGGGCCTAAACCCATGACCTCCCCCAATCACATGGTAGCAACTTTATCAATTACTCGAAGACTCCCCTTCATTTGAAATTTGAATTTAACAAGTTCACACTCATTCATATATGCACTCAAGGAAACGAAGAGAAAACAAATTATCTTTAACTGTACATCAGGCCCTCGGGAATTTCTGGGGTAGTAAAAATGGAAAAATGATATGGTACTCGCATGAAACTAACTTTAAGTTGTTGAACCAGTCATTGATATTTTGAGCCAAAACTTAGAACTGGGAAACTTACAGAGGAACAATGTCGAACGAGGTGTTTATACCACACCTGCTTAGTCAGTTTTCACAAATGTGGATTTACGCGTCCACCTCTACTTTCATCGTGGAATGATTTATATGTATAGATAAACGCAAAATCAAACTAGTACTATTACTTACCCAAACACATTCAATTCTTCGATGAGGCAACAATGGAGGGAAAAAAAAGGGAAGAAGCAAAAGCTGTGTCAGCAAATTGCTCTTCACCTGGTACAGATTTGCCCATTTAAGAACCACAACAAGCTTAAAAGACTATACTTTCTCCTGCAATTTACATCCAAAAGTATAGAACAGCAGTACACCCAAAGCTACATTCAGTTATGTCGTGTTCCTTATCTAACACGGCATGCTGCAGGGCCACCTGGGGAACAGTTTGGGTTGGGAGACCGACAACCAGCTGCAGTACCAAGAGAGCTACCATAACGGTGATGTGTTCTGTAATCTGGGACCCTTCCTATGGCAAATCGAACAGCAGTTCCAGTTGATGAGGCTTCATTTGTACTGCCACCGCTGGATTGTAGTGGCTCTAAAGTTTCAACCACGTCACTCATCAAGGGTCTTGCTTTGGGGTTTTGGCTCAGGCAATAGTATGCCAAACTGCAAGCCTTTTGAGCTGCCCTCACTGAGTATTGGTTATCTAATCTAGGGTCTATAATCTGCAGCATTTTTCTCTTATCGTTAAGTTTTGGCCGAGCCCAGTCAACTAGATTCTGTTCCTTGCTTGGTCTGGTCTTGTCAACAGACTTCCTTCCCGTCAATAGTTCTAGGAGTACTACACCAAAACTGTACACGTCGCTTCTTGCAGTAAGGTGTCCTGTGTCCAAAACATATTACAACTTGTATCAGGTACGCCAAACATCAAACAGATACTTCTACAATGATCCTCAATTTTGCCTCCAAAGTTGGCTTAAAACTATACAGGAGACAGATTGAGTATTGTATCAACTCTTACTTTTTTCTTTTTCCCGACTTTGGATTGTTTAGAGTATTGTAGTTTTAAATTGGAATTAAAGAATCAAACAAATGCATGATAACAGACCAGTCAAGACCTTTTTTGGGGGAGAGGGGGAGAGGGGGAGAGAGGGAGCAGGGTACATACCAGTCATAACATATTCCGGAGCTGCATAACCATAGGTACCCATCACACGAGTTGATACATGGGTCTCATCACCTTGTGGCCCTGCTTTTGCAAGCCCGAAATCAGATAGTTTGGCCGTATAATCCTGCAATTCACACCAATCTCATGTTATTACAATCAAGACAAAGTCAAACAAGAAAAGGTAAAACCAGAGGAAATCAAGTGAATTACATAGTACATGTCCTGGAAACATGACTTACAGAATCCAATAATATATTCGAGGTCTTGAAATCACGATAGATAACTGGTCTTTCTGCATTATGAAGGAATGCAAGCCCTTTAGCTGCTCCAAGAGCAATCATCATTCTTGTGGCCCAAGATAATGACACAGTAGCCCCTGAAAGCCTCAAGAAATACCACAACTTAGCAAACCCAACACTTATTTCTTTTTACACAGTAAGGATTTGATATCATGATTCATCAGCTTGAAGCCAAGAAGATTAGTTACTAAGGCTGAAGTATCAGTGATTCGAAGCACCAATCACAAAAGACAAGTATGTTCTCCAACCAAAGGAGCATATACAATCATTAGCACCACTTATCCTATTTTACAGTATTATTCATAGAGCTAAATATCGTTCTCTTGCAGAAACACAAGATTTTCCACCTAGGTGCATGGATGTATCTAGCATTTCTGTAACATTAAATAGAAGACTAGTAAAGCTAGTAATATGATTCCAATAATAAACAACTATGCCTGAAAATTTAGATGAAGATCTCAAAGTTTACAAAGTTCATCTACTACCAATATCTCTTAGGAGCTACATCATTTTCTGAGTGGTAAAAAGCTCAACTAACAACAGGTGAAACTATTGGTACAACTCTAAAAAATCAGGCAGACTCAAATGTACCTCTACAAGGACACAAGTTTCCACTTTTGTCATTCCAGCATGAATTTTAGTGAATTAGGCCTGCTGCATCATGGAGCTCAAACTTGACAGCTTTACACATGGACTGATGAAGATGAGCATACCCATTATTATTTTTATTTTTATTTTGAGGGAGGGAGGTAATTCGCTAAAAGTTGTTCCTTGAGTTGAAAATCTCATCCCAGTTTTGATCTGATAATCCGTGGAGTTTCTTATGACACGATATAACCATTTATAAGCAATTTATTCTAAGGTGACAAAAGCAATGACATTACAGGCGAAGGTACATATGAGACAACAACTATGTCAGCATTGCAGTCAGTCAGCAGAAGCCAATATGCAGCAGGCTAAGCAAATATAACATGTACTTGAGATTCTCACTCTCTCACTCACCTAAAGCTATCGTAGTAATATTTAAAAAATGTGGCATCTTATTTGATAAGCATAGCAGAAATCAAAAAACATCAAGTTAACCCCAGCATGATGCAACAAAACAAGAGGAACAACAAGAGGACACATACTTCGGAAGAGATGATTTTCAAGGCTTCCTCTAAACATGAACTCATAAACGAGCAAACGATGGTCATCCTCACAGCAATACCCAATCAACTTGACAAGATTAGGATGCCTAAGCTGGCCAAGAAAGTTGACCTCAGTAAGCCACTCACGGTGACCTTGAAGCCCCTCTTTGTTAAGTACTTTCACAGCAACCGGTAAAGACTTAAGTCCAACACGAACATTCTCATCAATGTAGCCCTTGTAAACAGTTCCAAAACCACCCTCACCAAGTATATAATCGGATCGGAAGCTTTTAGTAATTGTCTCCAGCTCAAAAAGAGTAAACGCAATTATATGTGTATACAGTACAGCATTCTTTCTAAAATCCTCTAAGTTTCTTGGAGTCGAAGGATCACTCAGATCTGATGTAGAACGACTATGACTATGTTTCTTCGAATCAATACCTATCCTGCTTCCCAACGATAACCCCTGCTGCTGCTGGACTGCCCATCAAAAAAACACAAAAATCAAAAGATAATCAAAACCCCATTTGAGTTCAAACATTGTTGTTCAAATTACAGTTCAAGATTGAACCTTTTCAGCACAAAATCACTAAAGAGGATCATAACACAAAAAGTATCAAAACCCCATTTGAGTTCAAACATTGTTGTTCAAATTACAGTTCAAGATTGAACCTTTTCAGTACAAAATCACTAAAGAGGATCATAACACAAAAAGTAGCATATGGGTATTTCTCCAATTAGTCAAATAACTAGTAAAAATGAAACAGATCTGAGAAAAAAAGAAAGAAACCTTGATGATGAGCATTGGAGACAACAGCAGATTCCTCCCTAGTACCACAATTGCCCATCTGCTTCTTTGTCTGTTCTTAGGTCTAGTCTCATTCTTCACATTAGCACCCCTCTCCCTCCCAAACTCAACACTTTATCCTTTTCTACACTAAAACAGAGAGTCAAAAAGAGCTCTTTACAGCGCACGTTGGGGAGTTTCTTTCTCTCTCTCTGTATTTGCAATTAGCAGGAGAAGTAGATAGTGATACTAACTTTGATGGGTATTTGTGCTGCTGTAAAAGGGATACAAAGGCCAAAGAAACAGTGGTGCAGTGTGCAACACATACTCGCTCAGTCAGGGGCCAGTCTCTCCATATACTAAAAAATTCAATAAAGCTGTATGCGCGTGCTAAACCGAACCATGCCCACTCTAAAATATTTACTAACACCCACCGTAAAATCCAACGTTCTAACATGCGATATCGTGGAGATTTATGAGAGTTGGTTCCGAGGGGAAAATAAACGCATTTTCAAGTATAAACAAGTTTCAAGCTGAAAAAAATTAGATTTTACTGTTTTTTGTGTGCTATAGTTCATAAATTTTTGGTGATACAGAATTTCGGCTTGTTTTAAGGCCGAAATTTTTCATGGACGTCCGATACGATTTTATTAATGGCCTGAGTTGGTCCCGAAGAGCAAACGAACACATTTTCAGGTACAAATGAGCTCCAAAGCGAGAAAAATCATATTTTACCCTTTTTTGTGTGCTATAGTCACGTTTACATTAATTTAAACATTATTTTTATGTTGGCTTTTTAGTTATTTTAAAAAAAGTGAAAGTGGTTTCTTAGTCATAATTAGCTAAGTCTTTTCACATGGTAGAATTTCATGGGAAATACAAGGTTTTCACGAAGCTAAGTGATTCCTTGGGATCTTATGTGTGACCTTAGGGAGCTTGTTTTGAAAGCTACTCTCTTATAGTTGTGTTAGGATTTTCGAGTTCTAGTTCAAGCCAGAGCAGTATGGGATTTACGGGGATTTGGGCCCCCATGAAAAATTTAATGAGATTTGTTCTAATACTTGAGTATACACATAATTTGAAGTAAAATCATATGAGCAATATCTCTTGAATATGGAACAATTAACTTATTTTGAATATGAAAAAATGCCTAAAAAAATATACAATCATTATAAACTAGAGAGAATATTATTTAAACCAATTCACTAAAAGTAGTATGTTTTTTTGAAAATTTTCCAAACTAGAATAAATGTAAATCACAGTAACTTATTAGACATTATTTTATTTATAAAATTCAACGAGAAAAACTAAAAACGGTCAAATTTAACAGATCATAAAACATTATCATCAATAACATTTTTTATAAGTGATTTGTTACCACAAATATTATTTGAGACATTGAGGTACTCTATTAACTTGAAATATCTCGTATATTGAAGGTAACCTTATGACATTTTAGAACAAATTAGTTGTATATTTCAAAAACAACTTCAACTTCAACTATAACTTCAACCATTCCAAATAAAATAAAATAAAATAAAACTATTTTTACAATCAAACGCCCACTTTAAACTATGTCCTTCCAGTTTGCCAGATAATTAACAACAAGAAAATTTATATTCTCTTTAAAGAAAAATTTCCTATTCAAACTTGCACCATATGCCTACCCTTATTTAAGCATTCTCACTTTATGCTCTTAATTGCCCTTTTAATTGAATACAAAATTTAAAATAGAAATAATGTTTATCTATTACTTTTTGATTTTATTTTTGATGAATAATATTTTATGGGGCTTTGAAATTCGCATGTAAAAATATAGCAAGTGTTTGATCATATTTCATTATGATTAAAAAAATAGCTTTTATTTTTAAAGTGAAATGATATTTGGAAAGAGTTGTGTTTGGCCTAGATATTTTTGAATTTGTGAGTAATTTAAAATGAAAACAACTAAATTTATGAAAATTCTTGAAAAAGTTAAAAAACAGAATTTCAGGGATAATCTGCTAATAAAAGCTATCTATAATAATGTCATTTTCTATGAAAGTTTCTTTATTTATTTATATTATTTTAGGAAAAATCATTATAACATAATAACATAAAATATAAATATCATTGCATCAATAATCAAGTAGCTCTTATGTTCGATGATAGATTTAAAATAGTCTTTTAAGTGTGTAATGAATAATCTTGATCTTTTAATCTCGTCAAAATAAAATATTTTTAATCTCCATCAACTATTTACCGAACTTAATCAGTTAGATTTGGTGTGAACAATAATAGAAATAAAGGTGGGAACTTTACATTTAAAAGTCTAATTTTTATAGTTTTTGCAGTATTATTTATTTATTTATTTATTTCTAGCGTCTAATAGATCTTAATAAAGTGTAACTTCTGTTTTTTTGTAATATCTTTTTAATTACTCCTTAATATTTCCCTCCAATCTAACCAATAGTATTAACTTTTAACAAATTCAAAATATCAAAACTGTACCATGCATATTTAAGAAACTATTTTAAATCTATCCTAGTACGTAAGAGGGGTATTTTTGTCATTTTCTCTCACCAAAACCGTTGGTGGTTTCACAATTTAACGACTAACCGTGGTGTGGCCCTCTTTGCCAGACAATTAACAACATGAAAATTTATTTCTCTTGTCCCCTCCTATTTGTCCTCTCTTTTAACCTCTTTAAATTTGTACCATATGCTTAAGTATTTTCACTTTGTTGACCCTTTTTATTGAATACAAAATTTAAAGTTTGAAATAATGTTTATTGATAACTTTTTGATTTATTTTTTTTTAAAAAAAATCATCTTTATGGGATTTAAATTTCACATGTGAAATATCTAGACTTTTAACTATAGAATTTGAAATTCCATATCTATATATATTATGTGGTAAGACTGTTCTTAAAACTTAACTACATAAATAATACTGTATTTATTCAATATTGCAAAATAGTTATTTTCTTCCATATATAACAACATTTAAGAACTAGAAGAGATAATTATAATTCCAAATTTAATGATATAACAAATTATTATTTTACCTTAAATTAAGGGATTCTTTTTCATCTTTAAAGTTTAAACAAAATATCATAAAAAGAAGGAAAAAGGCTTAAATATGTCATTGAGCTATTAAAAAAGACTTATCTATGTCATCCATTAATAATCGAACTCATTTATGCCATCATCGTGAATCAAAGTGCCCATTGGTGCCACTCTTCATTAACGGCTCAAAATAGGTGATGTTTAAAAAGTAGGTTTGGAGATGTGTCATCCATTCAATGGTCCACATCATCTAATTTGTCCCACTTTATTTTAACTCATCACAATAAAATTTGACTCGACCCAGAATTGAACCTAACTCACTTCCCTTTTAACCCAACATGTCAAGTGGGATGATAAGTTGGAACACGGGACTCAACAATTCATGAACAAATATGTGCCCAAGTAGGATAGTAAGGATAAATATATCAAAAGTACCAATCCAAATCTCCGTCAAATAACTTTAAATTTTGTAAGCAATCTCCTTGTACTATTCCAACAAGTCTAAATAACACTCGCTCCAAATTTCTCACATAATCATAATATAAATTTAAACACACTTATTTAGGTTTGTTCAACAATGATGGATTACCTTAAAAATCTATTTTCCACCATCCAAATATATTTAGTTAATTGAACTAATGTTTGAGTCACAATTACTGATTAAGATTAGAAGCTTGAATTATTTTTAAAAAGAAACTGAATACCAAGTTGAAGAGCCTATTTGGAGTTGGATGTTAGAATCTTAATCTATTATTTTTACAACTTTACAAAGTTATATATAGACCACTTGGTTCCAATGTATATGTATGGACTGTATTTATATGTAATTCTCTCTTAAAACTTACGTTTAATTATCATAAAAAAATTCCTTGCTCACATGGTAGCCAATGTATTAGTAAAAGAAGCTACCAACCCAACTTCTCCTTGTTGGTTTTTCATCTCAGAGTTTTCAAACTGGGTAGGGGGCATCTGCAATCAGTTCCAACAAGCTTCACCAAAAAAAAACGAACCTTCATCGATATAAGGGCATAACATAAATTTTTCATAGTACAACTCTGAAGGGCCCCTCCCTTTGCACAACCAGAATACCAGATGTATTGTGGACGGATGCATATACAACTTCACAAGTACAAATTCCGCATTTCATTAGCATGACATACATATGGTTCATACAAAAACGACGAAAGAAAAATGCTAGTACTAGTAATAATAATAATAATGGAGAAAGTAGTCCACTTGCTGTACGGGAGCCTCAAATGTGTCATGATGATACATTATTTCTCACTATCTACTTCTTACGTTTTTGGTCAAAGAATTACTTATGTTTAACTAGAGAACGTCATGTGCACTAACGTGCAGTTTGACGCGGGGGCCTCCTAAAAAGGTTGAAGAACAAAAGGCATAAAAATAAAAATAATAAATAAAGAGGGTGGGGAGTGTACAAGTTGCATCTTCTGAAGCAGCTTCTTGTCTCACACCAATTTATCATCTGCAAATACACAACATAATGACAATTCATTTTCATAGTATTGACGGAAAAACACAAAGATTCGAGGAATTAAAGTAATTTCAAGATTGAACAGAAGTAGTGTTTTTGGCCAAGAGTGATGGAACAGAGGGGAGGGAGGGAACCCCTTAATGAAATTCATTACAATGCCAAAACAAACTGTAGTGACATGAGTAAAGACATGCATATATTGTAGATAATAAGATCAGATATTATCAATTCTTTATTTTATCTCCAAATCAACTCCAAACACACAACCTAAGGATCTTCTGCCGTTAAGAAGAATTGACAACGTCATAAACAGACTGCTACCTTGATTCTGTAATGTCAACTAATCACCAGAGACATAACTTTTTCCCTCGTAGTACCTCTTCTCACTAGCTGCTTTCTTCTCATTTCGTTTCTGCAGATATAAGTCATAGTTAGATCCATCACATACATGTTCCGATTCAACCAAGCAAACAGGGCCAGTGCCTCAAAATAAGCATTCAAACAAATGGACAGAATTGCATAATGGCTGAGGGAGGATATTATCAAACTATTCAGCACCAAACTTGAATTTCGCAGGATTTTAAATTTCATCAAGCATCTAAACAGCTAGTTACAGAAGGATGACACCATCATATAATGTCAGACAAAAAAAAACACGGAACTTGACATTAAGAAGAAACTTCAATGACTGGGAGTTGAAAATAATCGTTGATTTCCTCAAGAATCAAGATACTTAATTCCTTTCAAGGCTAGTCCAACGAGGACGACTGCCTTAATTGGAAAATGCAAACTAGAGGACTTTTCTAGATCCTTCTACTATGCACTGTTAAGCAATAAAAACCAGAGTACTCAATGGCCTTGGAGTCAAATTTGGAAAACTCTTGCATCCTACAAGGTAGCATGCTTCACCTTGCTTGTCCCTAAAAGGGCTTGTCTCACACAATATGTTCTACAAAAGAGAGGTTACCAATTACGTATCAGATGCTTACTTTGTGGCATGCAGAATGAAACTATTGATTATCTATTCCTACATTGGAAGGCTTCATAACAGCAATGACAACATTTTTGGTGTTTGTTGGGTCTACGATGGGTGAAGGTTGATGCACAAGTCATCCCCAAGACGGTTTTAAGAATCTTTGGTCTATAATCCAAGTATATGGAGAGATTTGACGATGATGTTACTCATCACATTGGCGCAGGGTGGATGAAATGGAGGCTCGCATCCATTGCCTTGTGTGATAATAATGTGCCACCAAGACTTAAAGGAAAGTTTTATAAAGTGATTGTCAGCTAAGTTGCTCTGACTCTTCATTTCGGTGTCGCACCCATGTCAACGTGACATGGGTGTGGGTGTGGGATTCGTACCAGATTGGATCAATTGATTTTGGGTACTTCAACCAAAATTGACAGAAATTCAAGACAGATCATTATGATTTCTGTAATAAAAACAAAAACTAAGGTGAAATGGAAGAAAATGGAATAGCTTGTACGTAGAAATTTCTCTATTAGTCCTTTTCTTTTTATCTTCTTCTTGGATTTCCTTCTTGATCGATATTTCTCCTTGAAATAGCTTGTATAATGTCTCATAATTCAGACATAATAACTCTATTTTAGATATTTGAATTATTTTTAGCCAATCCCCGCACCCGTATCTAGATTCATACCCCCGAAATCTTAAAATTTAAATCATGAAGAATCGACCTCTAGATCCACACCCATATCAGACACATGCACCCGAGTTTGAGCAACTAAGGTTGTTAGACAAGCTATATTGTATGGGGCTGAGTCAAAGGCATGCACTTCATCGCCTTTCAACTAGAAGCGAGACGCAGCACAGGCCTTTCGCTTTTCATTTGACCATGGGGAAAGATATACACTTTTAGTTGAAAAGCGAGAAGCGACTTGAGCAATAAAAGTGAGATGCGTGAACTTAAGCGATATTAGGGTTTATTAAAAATATTGTAGAAGTATGCAACTGCTGTGAATTATGATTTCATTGTTGTTCTTGTGACTTCTTCATATGCTTCAACTCTTGAAGGTAAGTTCTTTGCTTCTTCTTTTCTCTTTTACCTCTACTGCTACGTACTCTATTGTACTACCGGGGCTGGGTTACTCTTCTCTTCTACTTTTCTATTTTCTTCAATTCTTAGACGCACTGCAATTATTTTGTATGTTCTGCTATGTCTTTTTCCCCATTCTGCTGCTGCAACTTTTTCTCTGTTCTTTAGCTTCATTGTTGTTCTGCTGCTGTAATTTTAATCTAATAATTGAAAGATTTGCTTAATATTATACTTATATTGAATTCTTGAGTGATTTTTATTATTTTGCAGTTGAGTTACAGTCTAGCTCTACATTATCGGCTTTATCGCATAGGCTGCACCTTTGCTTTGTGTCACTATTTAGTACTTGTTACAAAAATTTCCAAAGATGATGTTCAGAAATCCTTGTTCAAATGAATGTAAAAGAAACTAAACAAGTACATATTGGAGGTGAAGTAACCTGGTAAGCCTCATGATTTGACACAATTCTCCTTATTATTGTGCTTGTTGTAATATCTAAAGGACTATCCAATACTTGAAAAATGCCCATGCTAATTGGTACAGCATATGGGTTACCCGTCTCCTGCAATATAAAGTATCATGGTCAACAAACAAAAGGACATTGTAGCCTACTATTCTCGTAAAAGACCACATGTAACCATAGAGTACCTTCTGAAAATCGTTGTCCTCGGCTACTGTTCCATGAACAACTAAAGAGATATTAAATGTTGTTATCTGCACAAGTGTCCAATTGTAGAAAAAGTCAGTACACGATAAATGAGGAGTAACATGATATACTCTATGAGATCAACTCAAGAATGAGAGGAAATCATTTGGTTTCTAATTACAGTTTAGGTAAAAAGTAAAAACATTAAATTTCTTAATCTCCGAAAGGAAATTTTCTGATCAATAGAGATCCTATGGAAACAATGCAAAATGAAGATTTCCAGTCAAAACCACTAAGTAGTGAAATTTCCTCTAATCAAATATGAATTAGGAAAAAAATATATGTATGACAGTCAACAGACAACAATGTAATAATTTTCCTTTCGGGGAGAAGAGATGAAGTAAGATGAACCTAACTTTTATATATGTTTTCCAACAAGGTGAAGCAAGTTAGCCCATTACTAGGATAATTACAACAACTAGAATCTGAACTCTTTTGAGCAAAGCAAATTACAAACGAAGTTACTTATAAGAGGAGAAAGACAAAATACTAAATTACCCAAGCAAGGGGAGAACTGAAAACTGTGGGATCTGAGGGCCTCCCATACCATTTAAGCCAACCAAATAGGCAAAGAATATTAAGAGTCTTGACTTTTTGCTACAGAGGACCAGTATCTATCAAGGACAAAACTAATTCTTTTTTTTTTTTGAAACTGGTAAATGTGTATTCCTCAGCATTAAGGACAAAACTAATTCTACTACACTTTCAAAGGCAATGAAAAGAAAAGAATCTCAATGACATATGTTTGAAAGATCTTTGTTTCCTAACATATACAAAACCAACCTTTTGATCAAACGAAACATATACATGAAAGGACCTCTAAGACTATGACATATCCACATAACAAGAAAGAGATCTTAAAACTACGGAATTATTCAGCTTTCATTTTTTCATTTCATCCAGCTTATATTTTCACAAGACAAAAAAATCAGTCCCACACAGACCTTTCGAGGCCCTACCAACACCGGAAAGGATTGACCAAGACTGGGACAGGCAGATAGTCGATGGCAAAGCTAATGGTGAGCGGTGACATCAACAGACCAAAATTCAGGCGTTAAGGTGTGAATATCCAGAACCAACAATCTCAAGTGACAAGGGAAGATCTTCAGTTGTCGGAAAAAGGATTTTGGCCGGAAAAGAACTTCCAACGGCATGCATCAACGCCTGGAAAACCAGACTAACGTGAGGTGAAAGCCTTCGATAGCTGGAAAACTAGAGAAAGGCCAGAAAATTTTTCCACCAGTGACCTACAACAATGACCTTCGACCTATGTTCTCAGATATGGGTGTGGGCATCCAACACAGGTACGGATATAAAAACCGTGTTCATCATCACCTATATATAAAGAACAGAAATATAGGAGTATGAATACGGGTACTGGTGTTAAGATACAACTAATAAAGGTCTATGACAATATACATAAGTATATATTTCGACAATTAATTGAAGTTGTTAAATTATAACAGGTAAATATTAATTTTTTTGTCAGCACTTAATATTTTATTCATTAGTTATCTCGTATACTAGCACAAGTTCTGGTGCTTTATGTGAATATTTATATGACTTAATCCCAAAATCAAATCAAATATCCAATCGACCTATACTTCTTGTTTATGGGTGTAGTCAAAGGACCAAAGTTAGATTGAAAAGTCGCCAAATCCAGTGTGGATCCCACACCCAAATCATGCTGGACCAAAATGTGTGCACAAGAAGAATTTTGAATTGGGCCTTTTAAAGAAATCAAAGTATAAAGAGATGACCATAAAGAGAAAAAGGAAGAGAGATGATCAACTCAATGCTAGACACTTTGCTTACATATGTGATGTCTTTATTTCCTATTCCTAGCAAGGTGGTCAAGACTTTGGAGTTTGGACAGTTTGAGTAGGAATTTACTGTGGCAAGGAAATGAAGTGCGCAAAGGATTTAACTTGGTGAAATGGGAATCAATTCAGCAAAGCAGAGTGTATGGAGGTTTGGGGGTCAAAAACTGAAAGTTAAAGAATAAAAGTCTACTTATGAAATGGTTATGGAGAAATAACGAGACTTTGTGGAAAGAATTAATCCAACATAAACAGGGCAAAGCTAAACAATGGTGCACAAATATTGTTACAGATACTTTTGGCGTGGGGGTATGGAGGACCATTAGAGCTTTCTGGTCAGCCTTGACCTTTGAAGGTAAATTCAAATTACAAGGTGGGCAGGGGTGACAAGATCTTATTTTGGAAGGAGAACTGGAGTGGACAGGGGGCATTGCAGGCTTTATCTCCTGGACTATTTTCAATATGCACCAATCCTGAAGTCAAAGTAGGGGAGATTTGGTCCCCTCAGGGCTGGAATTTAGCTTTCAGAAGGTTGTTAAATGATTGGGAAATAGCAAGGGTAGCAGATCTGTTGACAATAATCAGTGGTTTCCTAGGATTCAATATGGAAACACCACCGGGATGGACTGCTCTCAGTAAATAGGGTGTACATAGGGGGCTAAGTGAAGTAATACGGAGGTTAACAGGAACCTGGAAATCTTGTATGAAAGAGTGGCATCAACTAAGGTGAAAGCTTCATCTGGCTAGTAGTCAGAAGAGCTTGTCTGAAAGCACTACAGAAAAAGGGGAATCTACATTGCTTCAAGGTTCTCATTATGTAAGGAGGCTTTGGAGACAATCAACCACCTTTTTCCTACATTGTACAGTTAAAGCACAAGTGTAGGTGTTATTCATCAATTTGGTTAAAGTGAACTGGTCTGTGCCAGAGAATACTGCTGTCTTTTAAGTTGTTGGATTAGGAGGGAGGTAGCAAGAGCCAGAAGATTTGGTGAAAAACAGTACCTGCATGTAAGTATTTGGTGGAACATTTGGAAGGAAAGAAATGAAAAGATTTTTGAAGGCAAAGAGCACCATACAGAAGATTAGTGGAAGGTCATCGCTCCTTTATGTTTTTGGAGTAAAGAACATTGTATAAAAGAGGAAGTTCAGTTAGTTTGACTTCATAGGATTACTGCAATTAGTTTCTATTATGTGTAAATTTTTGGAGGTAGCCAGCATGCCGTTAATGCAAAGGAATACAACAACAACAACAACAACAACCCAGTGGAATCCCACTAGGTGGGGTCTGGGGAGGGTAAATAGTACGCAGACCTTGCCACTACCTCGTGGAGGTAGAGAGGCTCTTTCCAGGAGACCCTCAGCTCAAGAACAACAACTCAAAGTGACAGGAGAGATATATATAAAACAAAACAGCCAATACAAAAGATAGCGTATAATCAACAAATGAGACAATAACATCAAGAAAGATAAAGGGAGTGAAACGCAGTAAACAGCATAAGGTAAGGACTACTCCAAACGCTAACAACCCAAACCCTCTCAAGGGAAGACACACGCNGAAAATGTTCTTGCCTTCGCCGGGATTGCGCCGCTCGTTGGTCTGAGCAGCTGGAGCTGCTGCTCGTTGCTCGTTGTTATCGTCCTCGCTGGAGCTAGGAGAAGAGAGAGAAAGAGGCTCGCCGGTCGGAGCTGGTCCTCGCGTTGCTTCTGGCCGGCGCAGCCTTCGATTCCGTCCGAGAAGACCAGAGAGAGAGAGAGAGAAGAGAGAGAGAGAGAAGAGAGAGAGAGAGTTTTCCTTGTTCCCAGAACACAACATAAAAACTAAAAAAAGACTTTGCTCTTAATGCAAAGGAATACAAACTTACCAATTTCAAAAACAGGAAAATTTTGAAAGTTCTGAGCAACATAGCCTTCGACCCAGATTTAGAATCATTTTGGCTCAAAATGTGGCACCAAACTTTGGGGGGGCGAACCTCAGTACAACAGAAGGAATCCTATAAATTAGTCCCCGACCATGCCAAAAGAAGCAGAAATCATGGAATATAGGGGAAAGGAGTCAATGATGAATTTAGTGCAAGGAAGAAGAGAAGGGGTGAGGGGGAGGACACATAGTGTGAGAGAACTAATGAAGGAAGGAATGTAATTATAACCTCAAGCCAACACTGATAAGGAAAGAAGGATAACTGAATGGATAGGGGGAAATTCCATTGGAGTTTTGGAAGATTTGTCAGGGTCTCTAATATAAGGGGAACAAAGACAAGGTGACAGACATTCTTATTGCTATTGGAAAAAAGAGCAAAAGAAGCAAATGCATAGAAAGGGAGGAAAGAAAGGAAAGAGAGAAAAAGATGAAAGCAAATGCAGATCCCTACAAATGATCAAGACAGATTGTATTGTGTTATTATGTTTTTGGTGTACAAAGAGTTCCCTATAGATGCAGAAGCAATCCTAGAAGTATTAGAATCATGCTAGGCTTGCTGTTTCTGTTCCTAGATTTTCATACTTTTTTGTAAAGGGGTTTTCAGTACTACATAAGTACTGGTTTATAACACAAATCGTTACCTTCTCAAAAAAAGAAAATTAGTCCAGGGAAGAGAGTAGAAGAGAGGCAAGGAGAAGAAGAATATGCCAGAAATTCATCGACGAATATTCAGCGGATGAATGACCAAATAGAACGACAATCAAATAGGTAAGTCTCATAGAATATGGAACGGACTTGATATGCTTTCAAGACACATAAAAGAAACGGAGGAAAAATAAAATAGTGAGGAGTAAATAGAGAGATGAGTAAGATATGAGATACTTCTGGCAAGGGAGAATATTGGAAGGGTCTTAACTACAGTAGGATGAGATGAATTGGAAAAAGAGGATGTGGGAAAAGGCAAGCACTTAAAAGTGCCAAGATTTAAGGGAAATACAGGTGGAGTAGATTTGGGGTTAGGAAGTGTAAGAGCCAATGGGGAGAATCAAATGAGGTTTCTGGAAGAGTTGTCAAGTGCAATGGTGGCACATACCACGGGTATGGAGGAGAGAATTTTAACACCATAAGATTTTCAGGAAAGAATAGGTGCAGAATTGTGTCGACAGTTACGAGGAGTTCTCGGAGCTCAAAAATAACCATCTTCTTGGCCTTTCTTTGAGAGGTGCAAAGTGCAGGTGAACTAAAGAGGAATCAAATCAAAGTTGAGGCCGAACAAGTTCTTGATTACACCCAATAAGAGGAAATAATTTCTAACTTGAATTAAATCCCACTTTCCGAACTTAATATCATAGTTTTATTTATTTTATGAAGAACGTTAGATCATAGTCTTATTATGTAGGATTGCACAAGAAACCCTTTTGGGTTCGACAATATGGTTCAAAGTTGCAGACTTCAAGGATATGATGACAGAGTCGAGCAGCTATTAACTATTAGATCTCAGGGAGATGGAAAGCGAACATTTTGTCTGGCAGAAAATATGAAGTCATTGAAAGGAGATTTTGATGTATAGAACAAAGATGAATGTGGGCAGACAGATATGGAAACAAGAGAGTTGATGAACAAACTAAGGGCTTTAAAAGGTGTAGATTGGAGAAGGAGTTGAAACAGGTAAAAATGAAAAAAGAGGAAAAAGGGGAATAACAATGATGGCAATAGCCAGGAAATAATCTGAGACAAAAATTGAGGGCTCTCTGGTTGGAGGAGGAAAATACTAACAAAAATTATTTTCCATAGGTTAAACATGGAAAATAAGAGGAAAAACCTGCCGCCTTCAACTCTGCTTCTCGCCCATTTAAGGTGGTTTCTTAGTTGTGTCTCTTCCTCTGTTATGATCCAACTCCCACAGAAGTCTCCGATGTCTTTGAAAGTCGTTTGCAACCAGAGATTTAGTGGAAGACCTACGGCCCAAGTCCAGGTCGAGCTTGGTCTAGTCTTCCAATTTGTGGCCACTATCGTTGGAGTCCACCAATCCAGACAGATTTTTGAGTTGTTCCAGACCCAATTGCCTCCAATCACCTGTTCCGCTGTGATTCTTGTCGCAAACTTGAACAAGAACTTTCCAGACCCCGTCTCATAAATATTCAGACCATGATTTTGCCTCCAAATCTTACTTGCCCATCTCCTCACCTCCGACGGGGTTGGCATCAACATATTCATTTCTTCGAAATTTCCAACTAAGCTTCTTTGTAGGACTTCATTTTGGATATTTAAGGTATCATTAATGCTAATGATTTCCTCCTTCATTAATGTTGGTCATTATCTCCAACCCATTTCCTGTTTGACTATTTAAAGCTCCTCACAGCCTCTGCAAAAGGGTTATTACTATCCACTAGCCTCTGCTTTATTCTGTTTTCCTCCATTCTATGACTAGAAAGGAATCTCCCCATTTCGTCCGCTATATTGTCCCATCCTGAGTTAAAAGTCATCTCCAAAATGATGATAACGGGCCTCTCCTACCCCTTATGTTTGTCAAACTAATGTATCTATCGTATTTGTTGAAGTTTCTTGCACAGTAGATTTCTGAGAGAGGCTCTATTTTCTTCCACCTCCTAACCACATTTCCTTTCATCTTTGAAGCTTCTCGCATGACCTGAGTGATCCAGATCATAGATTTCTTGTTGAAAGAAGTTCTTGTGATGGTGTTTTTGCTTCTTTCAGTCCATTCGTACCATTCACCAGCTCGCTCCTTTGATTTTCTTGAGATCGAAAGAGTTACTCCTATCACAAAGTAAATACAGTCCTCCATTGGAGTGGAGAAAAGTTTAAGAGAAGGAAAGGGGTGAGGATGGTGATTCCCAGTGATCAGAAGGACCACCGCAAGGGGGAGATTAGGATGGGTCTAGGTCATTACTTGGGAATTGTGCCTGGGAGCTTTTTCTTTTTGGATATCATTACTTTTTTTCACTTCATATTTTTGCCAAAGACTATCAAGGTGACAACTCCTCATTTTCTCAACGAATGTGGGACACTCATAACACTCTCTACCTCACGCTCAGGACTGGACATTTGGAGAGTGGATAATAACATAGGGTCCCAACATTAGGAAACACAACAATGATAGGTTCATCTCTAATGCTAACGTTCAATTGTGTGACCATATAATCTAAAAGCTTAAGTTGTTAGAAAGGACACATTTTTTGAAATTCAATCACGTCTTCAACATGCCTGCGCTTGGTGTGAGCCTGATTCGGTCCACGCGAGGATATTTCTGAAAGTCAAAACTGAAAAGCTTAAGGCCGATAATTTTGGGTTCATAGTGCTGTTATATGCAGAAATAAAGATACGACCTGAGTTTAATCTGATATCTGTCAGAAAACACTAAGTAAGACACTACAAGAGAAACACCGCCACTACGTAGAGTCGTAGAGAACATGTCATATCACCATCAGTCATTAAGCCATAATCTGGAAAAAGATAACTAATATAGCAGATATCATCAATCTGATTTCCATGAAAACTAAGAGAAGTCATAAGTGATCTTGGATTCATAAATAACATGCAGAAGGTTCATGCAAGTGTTAATGATAATTTCATTAATGTCATTACTGTTTAGCTCCAAAGATTAGAGACGTAATCTTTGGATAACGTCTCTTCAAAAAAAGATTAGAGACGTAATAATAAAAATGTTGTGAATTTTTCTCTCTGCTTTTAGCATCCTTGCGCTTGGACCACCATCAATAAAGAGATCGTAGGAAATCACTGGAGTGGACGAGTACTAATAGCAATAAGAATGTTACAAATGATTTTCAGAAAAGTGTTCATATGAGTAGAGATTACCATATCTTTTGACACCTCCCCTGGAGCACCAATAATCACTTCATCAGCATAGCGACAAGCCAAAACACTTAGGCTCCTTTCATGAAGATTCATAATTGGACGGTGTCCACCTCTATTGGCACTGTAAAAGACAATACAGAATGGAAGATGAGATCTTTGACTAAACTTGCAACTAACTAACCATACTTCGTTGTGACAAAGATAAATTGAGCTCCCAGACAGTAAACATGCTAAGAGGAGAAGAAACAGACAGGTAACAAGCTATTTTCTCCACAAAAACCTCAACTACTGACTGTAGATAAGCACAATTAATTCAGCATTTTCTAGCTATCAAAGTATCCAGAGTCCCTATTTGAAAGTACAATCTTAGAGTTTTCATAAAAATGCAAAAATAAAAATAAAAAAATCAATTATACTCCAATGACACTGTATCAGTAATCGATGCTTTAGGCTCAATATAGACTGAAAACAGTGGAAAAGGAGACATCTGTATGTATGGTTTCAGTACAACCCATGTACTGTTTTGTGATATAATACAAAGTTGCCTATTTCAAAAAAAAATTTAAAAAATCAATTAATCTTCACTGTTGGGTCTCTCTCTCCACCACACCCACCCCCCACATCCCCAAGCTTGTCTTCTTTTCCTCTTCTATTAGCTATATGCAGTTATATTCCTCCCATCTCCTTATTCTTTTAGACTAAATGAATTTCAACAAGATAGAAATAAACACAAAAGATAGTAACATAAAGCACACGTCTCTATTTCCTCGAGAGATCAGCTCTAAAACCATAGTCCATCATATAGAAAGTACATGTTTTTTAAAAAAAAATTGAGAAGGTAACATAATATTAGAAAGTAAATGTATTCTCAAGAAAATAGACAATGAGCATTTATTATTCAAGGTTTCAGGATTCTTGGAATAATATTCCCTTACTCTTAACCACAATGAAAACAACTAATATGGCACTGTAGCATATTTCCGAAGAACTCTTTTTTTAACTCGACAGTCGATATGCAACTAACCCACGCCAGTTAGTCGATTTGCTTCACAAACAAGGAACATCACAGGACAACCATGATGTATGAGGTGGGGGGCAGGGAACAATGGAGTTTTTTCAGTCAAGTCATATTACGAGAAGCTCCTGACTTGGAGAAGGTTGCATTTCCACATAAAACGATTCAGCACCCTAAGGTACCAACAAAAGAGTGCTTCTGGCTAGCAACAAGAGAGGTGTATTGACGGCCGAAAAAACCTAGGAAGAGAAGGTTACATACATTAGTTGGTGCTTCATGTGTAAATGTTCGGGTGAAGACGTTTACCATCTCCTCTTTGTTGCCGAGTAGCCTCAAAATTATGTCTTATTTTGGAGTAACTCGAGTGATGCCAAACACAGTGAAAGAGCTAATTGTTCAGCTGGAATTGTGGTAGGCGGAGGGGAAGATGCAGAGCATGGAGTGTTGCTCAACTAGCCCTTATGTGAGTCATTTGAAGAAACAAAGATAGGAGAGCTTTTGAAAATGTAGAGATAAGTTTGCAGAATTGAAGAATAACCTCTTATCCCTTATTTCCTTTTGGTGCACTCATGAAGTTTTCTAGTTTTTGGAGTACTTCTGTACCGGTGATTTTGTGACCAAATATTTTTTCATAAAATTATTAAGTTGTCAAAAAGAGAACGTAAAGTGTTCCTTTTCTACCTTTTTTTGAGAAGGAAGTGTTCCTTTTCTACCTACTAACACTTCTCAAGGAATATGTGTGACAATTGGACAATGTATCATAGCAGGCTGTTTTAGTCTCATCGTCATCCATAATTTTCTCTAACATGATAAACAAATATCATATTAGTACTCTACTTGACATTCTTAGTTCCCAACAAGATTGCTACGATATTTGTTTATCATGTTAGAGAAAATTATTAGGCATATACTAGAACCTTCAAGAAAATCACATGTAAATAAATTAGTATGTTAATTTCAGACAAAGGATGAGTTTTTACAACTATTATGTTAGGGTTTTATCAGGACAACGGAACCTCCAAATACAAAATATTTTAGTACGTGAGGGTTGTGGATAACCAGATTGAGAGCGCAGAAGCACACCATATTACCTAACAGTTTGATCAGTATGAATGCCTACTAGTAGAAAGTCTCCAAGTCCTCGAGCAAGCCTTAGTATCTAAAATATTAACAGAGAAGTGAGAAAATGAAGCTGCACTCTGAGCAAGTATTAGATATAACATAAAAAGAGACTAATAAGCACTGAGAAGAAATACAGCAGGGAAAAGAGATAACATTTTTCTGTAGAAAGTCTTTTGGGGATCACAAAAAAACTTATTCAAAGATGTTGAAGTTTTGCGAAAATCTCCTAAGAGTTCTTCAAAGAGGTGGTCCAAAGAATGGGTATCAGCAATTTGTCGAAGAAAAGTTATTCTACTTTTACCCACATAACACTTGCGAATCTTCAAAAAAACTACAATAGTTCAAACACATTTCTTTTTGCATAAAACTATCCAAGCAAATTTCTTTTGCATAAACTTTTTCCCCCAAAAAGTTGTTCCGAAAAAAGTTCCAAAAGTTGTTCAAACAGCTCGAAGAAAGTGAGTTTAAAATATTAGGCAAAAGGTTGGAATTTCCCACATGTTATTGTAGCAATGGTCTTGTACATATTAGATGACTCAAAATGGATATCTAAAAGATAAAGCTATTATGTAAGAACACATTTATTCCTTTGGTTGGGTCTTCAAGAGAATTTCTTTGCACCCACCCAATTTCATTTTTCGCTAAAAACATGAAAATTGCAACGACTATTAACAATGGTACCATGTTGAATGTTGTGGATCACTTCAACCATAAACTAAAGTTACTAAAGGAGACTACACTTGTTTACCTTTTTATATGATTCTTTGATATACAAGCATCCTTATCTTTGTAATGTCCTAAAGCTAGATTGCTTACCTCTACATGTCCAGCATGGAAAAGATCAAAGGCACCATCAATATAGACTATGCGAGCATCAGGTCCAGCTCCCTACACAAACACGCTCGAAAACATTATAACTTATAAGCAACAAATGTACTTCCTAGCAGCAACATGGAAATAAAAGATGAAAACAATCGAGGCGATGTTTTAAAATATCAACTGATTTCCCAAAAAAGATCATAAGCTTAATGTAAGACAGATCAGGCATTGATGCTTAAATGATAAATTGAATATATTCAAAAAAAATTATCATATTTGCTCACATTCGACTTAATTATGTGTCGATTGTAATATTTAAAGGCTTAATTTTGTGAATCTCTGGTGTTGGAAGCTAATAATTGTGAAGTGTGATGAATATGCAAGCTCCGGCAGCAAATTAGTGCAAAATGAAGCCCAAAGATAAAGTTAAATATGGAAAAGGAGCAAAGAAATAAGCTAAGATGCCAAAATGAAGCAAGAAAAACAAACACGCAAAACTAATACTACAGTGCAGCACACTGGATGGGGCGTGACACACCCTAGGCTGTCTGAAAGATTTTTTATTTAGGGTAGTTTCAGTAAAAAAAAATTCGTTTGATGCAAAATTATAAACAGTGGGCTCATTGGTAGGTTTATATCAAACGTTTGAGAATTTTGGAGGATATTCAATGGACAGCTAGAGGTTTTCAGGGTTTTTCTCCTTTTTCTTTCTTCTTGATTTTGTAATTTTTATTTTGATAAACTTGTGTTGTTTTTATGCTATGAGTCATTCAACTCCTTGTTCTAGGTCACGGGGAAATTGACATGAATATAGTGGTCTGAATCTTATTTATTTCAATGAACTGCTTTTGCTTCATGGGTTATTTATTCAATCTTGTGCTTAATTTTTATTTTATTTTTTTTGATAAGGAGTTTCCTGGGTTTGATCTTGAGATGGGAATTGCCAGTGCTACAGCGGAATTTATTTGTTTGATTGGATGATCACCAATTGAACTCTACTTACAGATCCTAATTGAACTTGAAAAAGTGATGGAGTTACTTATAATTGAAAAGTGCAAACTTATGCATCTAGGCAGTAGGGGCTTGATTAGTGGACTTCTTCTGACCTCGGGTTTACTCTTCCTTCTGCAGTTTGTGGTTATTTGGAAGGAAAAAAAGCTAGGAATTTTTTTTGAGATGGAAAAAGCTAGGAATTTTGAGAGCAAGAATGACAAAGTAATCAATCTTAAGAACAGGTGCTTCTTTCTTTTTCTGCTTAGGTTTTGATGCAACATCTCCTGCTGTAAATGTAAATGATACTGATGCCACCGTTAATTTACTAAGCACATTACACAACTTGTGATGTTACCACATTTTGGTTGTAACAGATTGCCATCATTTCCCATTTGATGGTTTTCATATAAAAATTACAGTTCAATTATCAAAAGAAAAAAAGTTCCACGATATTTGAAGCTTAGCATCCCGTATATAAACTCAATGAATCAGTATATCTTTCACTTAGTTATTTCCTGTTTTTGTATCTTGCATTTTTCTTTCAGTGTTAGGTACCTACTATACGGATTTTCATTCTCTGAGAACTACACTTAAGTTTCTCCCACGACCAATATCTAGACAGATGTAAAGAAATCGGCTTCCATTCCTTTTTTTTCTGAAACTGGTAACGATATATTAAAGTTGCACCATAACAGTGCAAAAGCACTATCGAAAACCCAACCAAGCTTATGCTACTGCTTCACAAGGATCTTATCACATCAACTAGTGATTCAGTCTCCTCGCAAGGATCCTATATCCCTGGAAAAATTGAACCCTGATTTCCCAGAGATAATTCCAACTTTATTATCCATTTTTCTTGATTCTTTTTCTTCTTCTTCTTTTTTTTTTTTTTTTTTTNGGGGGGCTAAAACCCTAAGTTGTAATACTCTCAGATGCTTATCACGTCAGAACCCCATGGATTCTCCCTTTTGTTTTCCTTCGCTTAACCTATTCAGCAGCCACATATAAAATACTTCAAAGCCTCCCAGTTTTGCACATCTTTTAGAAATTTAACATAAGAAAATCAGAAAATATGATTATTCTCTCACTGCTTAATTTTCTAGTGATCTGCTCCTTGTCCCAAATCACCACGAGACAAGATGAGTTCTAAAATTTGGGCCAGTTTAGTCTTCAGAATCTGAGAATCTCCTGCTTTTCCTAAATAGTTAACTCAAAACTCCTCCTTTTCTTTTCTTTTTTTGTAAGGAAACTTAAAAGAGGCGACACACTAATGAAAACAATCACTTTATGACGAATTTATCAGGTAACAAGAAAACCTTAAAAGTTTTGCTTCATGCTTTGTGAGGAATGAATTTACCACAGAAAAAGATTATATGAAAGAGGCTGACCTTCGAATTCGAAAATTGTACAATTCTACGAGACGTAGGAAGAAAATGAGATACGCGTGTATCGCTCCCAGCACCACCGTCGTCAGATTTTTGGCTGTGACCATGGCTAAATTGTCTCTGCAAGGAGGCATGACTGGGGGAGTCAACAGTGGTCCTCTCTCTCACACAAAGAAGCATTCGACCTACATGGCAAATTTATAAAACAAATACTATTTACACAAACAGTATTAGCACCTATACGCTCTAGCAATTTAATTATTGAAAATTTTAGCTTTTGAATATTAACAAATGCCAAAACATCTTCACATCAGTAATCTAACTTGCATAAATAGCAAGGCAAGGCACTGATAAGATGCTGCCCAGCAGCTCCAAGAAAAGAAAGAACTAGCCATTCCAACACAAACCAATGCCCAACTTCGTTTTGAAAGAGGAGATTTACATTGCCAAAGAATCAAGAGAACAATACATACCAACAATATCAGTGCTTGAAACTCCTTCTGTGCGCTTGATCTGCTTATAGCGACCAACCTTCTTAGCAAGGGCATAAGCATCAGTTCCATCAGGAAGAAGACAAGGGTCATCCCCATGAATAATATAGTCTATGTTATACTCATCAAATAGTTTCCTCATAAATTCTTCAGTAATGGCATAGGGGGCATCAGAGATGACTTCATCCACCCACTTCACAGCACCAACCATAATCATCCTAGGACAAATCAACAAGCAAGATACTGAGTCAATTCTTTTGATCGAAAATCTATCCCAAGCAACAGACAAAACAATAATAATCATCACAGTCAAGTACAGCAAAAGAGCTCTAATGGTAGTTGCCATGATTTTATTTGTTAAATTCCTTTGATTCTTTCAAGGGCAATGGTATCAGACAACAAGCAAAATGATGAAATGAAGCCATCAGTTGATTAGGAAAATTCGGGTGCAAATGGTGGTGTTCTGAGCCGAGGAATTCCGTTCTTTTAACCAAACCCTTGCCATGATAATCAAATCGTGATATCCTAACAAGCCAAACTTCACCCTGATCTGAGGTCTCCTCTTTAGGCAGTTGAACACTCTATAAAACCTTCTTTCAGTAACCCAAAAAAACCATCCTCACCCAAAATACACTCTATACAGTTGAACACTCTATAAAACCTTCTTTCAGTAACCCAAAAAAGCCATCCTCACCCAAAATACACTCTTATAACCCTTGTTTCTGTAACCCAAACAAACAATCTTCGCCAGTTCCCAACTGTAGAGAAGATTTCCCAGGAAAAGTATATGCTTTAAGGTTTTGGAAGAAAGATTCCTCCCCTACTAGAACCAATCAATCAAACAAGATAAAACAGAGAGTAACACTTTTTCTTTTGAACCGAAGCAACAACAAAACTAAAGCACACTACTGAGTTCACATAAAGATTAGATCTTTCAAGTGGATACAAAGCCAAACCGATATGAATTTTTTTAAAAAAGGTATAAATCCGAAATGTCAGAACAAGTAAGAGCGCAAAAAACCTCTCATGAAGAGGAGTGACAGGAGGGCCTTTATTCGCTATAATTTCCGCATCGCTAACAACTCCAACAACCAATTGGTCACCAAGAGCCCTAGCTTGTCGAAGAGCATTACAATGACCATAATGCATCATATCAAAACAACCATCCATATATACCCTTATAGGTCTCTTCTTCTTCTTCGGCAAAGCAAATCTCAACCCAAGCACAGACAACCCTAACACCACACCCCCTACAATCCATGTCGCAACGAACCGCGAACTCTGTTGCACATTCTCCGATCGTCCTCCTCCTCCTCCTCCTTCTGAACCCATTATTCCAAAAATTCCTAAATTATTAGTCCCTAATCTAACAAAAATCCTACCAACATCCTCTAATAACGCTAATGAATCAGTCAGTTTTCTCCAGAATCTATGAGTTCCATTCTAGACGAAAGCGCAAAAGCTCAAAACGTCCTCACTTTTTTCATATATAACGCCGTTTTCATCTCCTTTCTAATGGTTTATTATGAGACTTGACCGAACACTTGTACAACAGTGAAACAAACGTAGCGTAACAGGTAGAGTATCAATCGTTGGTTATTGCAAAGCCAACCTTACAAGTCATTGAAATTAAGAAGAGGTCCATCAACTTTGGCTTAATGCATATATTGACATCTTTACTTGCACACGTTTAACTAGTTACATGTAGAGTTGTCAAAAAGGGTTGGCTCAGCCCCACCAGACCCAAGTCTCACGGGCCAACGAATTTGATGGCCTAGGGTGGGCTGGCCCTTCATTTGAAAGGGCCTGAAAATGGTCAATCCAACTCAACCCTAGAAGGGTCGGGGGCTTGGGCGGGCTAGCATTTTGTTTTTTCTTTTCAAACTTAAAATTCTATAACATCAAGAAAATGATAAGATTTTCAAATCAAATATTGCAAACAATGGTGTTGTTTCAATAATAGTAGAAAAAAAACTAGTGTGGTTAACATGTATCTAGGATACTAGATACGCGAGATACATGTATATGTTGTGATGCATCTCAGATACGCGAGCGAGATATGAGAGTGACGAACGATATGGGAGGGAGGCGAAGGCTCGAGATTTGTCTAAGTATTCTATATACATGTGAATCCACATGGATAGAGTGTATCTAGAACAAATTACCTTCATTTTGAGTTCATGTATCCTGAATACATGTATCTAGACATTCCAAAATCTGGTAAGATTTGTAAATTACAACATAGCGTGCATTTAAGTAATTAGCTCATAGACTAGTGAGATTATTGTAAATTACCCTTAANGAAAAAAAACTAGTGTGGTTAACATGTATCTAGGATACTAGATACGCGAGATACATGTATATGCTGTGATGCATCTCAGATACGCGAGCGAGATATGAGAGTGACGAACGATATGGGAGGGAGGCGAAGGCTCGAGATTTGTCTAAGTATTCTATATACATGTGAATCCGCATGGATAGAGTGTATCTAGAACAAATTAACCTCATTTTGAGTCCATGTATCCCAAATACATGTATCTAGACATTCCAAAATCTGGTAAGATTCGTAAATTTCAACATAGCGTGCATTTAAGTAATTAGCTCATAGACTAGTGAGATTATTGTAAGTTACCCTTAAATAAATAGTTCTGGACCATGGGCCTACTCCGGTCTGGCCCCAATCAAGCCTCAAGGGTTAAGGGCTTATATGGGTTGGGCTTATAAGCCCTAGTTTTAAATGGGCTTGAAAAATCATATCCCAACCCTACCCCAATAACATGTAGGGTTGGGCTGGCCCCATGGGATAAGCCCATTTTGACAACTCTAGTTACATGATTTCACATTTAAACATTTCTAGTTGGTTAAATTAACCACATATTTCTAACATTTCAGCATGATTTATCACCATATGTGTTCGTCATATTAGACTCAATCCACAAAATTATGTCATATCAACGAAGCATCATGTTTAAACAAGACATGAAAATAAATCTACAAATTTATGTCACTCAATAGCTTATGATACTCGATCACTTATAATTCACCTTATACAATATTTTGTACTAACACTCCGAATCTGGAAGTGTTGCACTCATACTTGCATGTTTTGATAGACAAATAGACAAACTTTTGTCAGCGATGTTGGCCTTATTACTTTTGTGCTATTAGCATGATAACCTTATTGACTTTAAATGGCCAAATGACCCCCTAACCTATTAGCCAATTTCCAACTACACACCAATACTTCACGGGGGTCCTATTACCCCCCTGAACCTTTTATTTTTGATATTTTGTAGCCCTTAAACGCTGACATGTCCAAAAAGGTGAATACACTTTCCTTAGGCGCGTAAGAACTTATCTACAACATATAATTTGCATTTTAAATCTACATGTAAGATGAAACCAGCCTAAAATTAAGGCTGCCAGCTGTAGCTTGCATTTTTTGGCCATTTTCTCGAAAAAATCTTCTTTCTTCTTCCTCTTTTCCTCCATTTTCAAAGCTTGAGTTTTATAATCTCCCATTTCAAAGCTTCCAATGGTATCTTCCATTTGAAAGTTTGATGTTGTGGAGGTTCGTAATCCTTTCTAATGCTCTCCGATTTCAAATTTAGTGTTCAANTTGATGTCATTGTCTTTTTGTTGATTGTATATTATCTTTCGTATTTGATGGTATGTATTTACACTGTCTTCCTCGCCTTTTACTTGGATTTGATGTACCTGAGCTGAGGGTCTTCCGGAAACAGCCTCTCTACCTCGCACGAGGTAGTGGCACGGTCTGCGTACACTCTACCCTCCCCAGACCCCACCTAGTGGGATTTCACTGGGTATGTTGTTGTTGTTGTTGTAACCTTATTGACTTAAATGGCCAAATGACCCCCTAACCTATTAGCCAATTTCCAACTACACACCAATACTTCACGGGGGTCCTATTACCCCACTGAACCTTTTATTTTTGATATTTTGTAGCCCTTAAACGCTGACATGTCCAAGAAGGTGAATACATTTTCCTTAGGCGCGTAAGAACTCATCTACAACATATAATTTGCGTTTTAAATCCACGTGTAAGATGAAACCAGCCTAAAATTAAGGTTGTCAGCTGTAGCTTGCATTTTTTGGCCATTTTCTCGAAAAAATCTTCTTTCTTCTTCCTCTTTTCCTCCATTTTCAAAGCTTGAGTTTTATAATCTCCATTTCAAAGCTTCCAATGGTATCTTCCATTTGAAAGTTTGATGTAGTGGAGGTTCGTAATCCTTTCTAATGCTCTCCGATTTCAAATTTAGTGTTTTAAAATTTTCTCCCCTATCAAAATTATAAAAATTTTGGGTGCCGAGATTCATCGATAAGGTTTGAAATTTCTTCTCCTAGTCGATGTCCATAATATAAGTTATTTCCCTCTTCGCCTCATAAATATAAAATCACAGAAAACGTACACACATTATTTTCCTCCTCCCTCTAAGAAGAAGAATCATGAACATACATTTCTCCTCTCCATCACTAGATCTGCCCCTCAAGATTAAAAAAATTGTCAATTTTTACTCACTTGGGTTACCATAACTATGTCTTTTTTTGCTAATAGAATAAGCTAAGCAAAACTGAATGTTTCAAAATTAATTCTTTAAATGGTAAAAAGTGAGGTACTAAGAAAAATAATCTTTGGATGTACAAAAATTACTTGCCATTGGAGTTGTAGAAGAAAGATTGATACACGATTGAATCATACATATTATTGGTTTGTTTGAAATTAGAAATTTCATTCTAACTAAAGAGAAAAGTAAAGGAAGTGGGCTCATTGGATTTTTTTTTTTTGTCAAGAAATCCATCATAAAGATGGAGGAGTTTAGGCATTGGATCTGAAATATGAAGAAAAATAAAAGTGATAGGAGTAGGTCCCACGCGTGTATACAAACATGTGTATATATCTGGTTAATGACAAAAGATCAGCGTTTAAGGGTTATAAAATATCAAAAATAAAAGGTTCAGGGGGTAATGTGACCCCCGTGAAGTATTAGTGTGTAGTTGAGAATTGGCTAATAGGTTAGGGGGTCATTTGTCCATTTTCTTTTTATCTACCTATACTACCTTAAAAGCACAAACTCTCTAGAATGTTAAATTACTATAACGTATCTAATTAAAAATATTCATTTTAGTATATCTTTTATATTTTATATTTTATATTTATATTTGTTTGTTTATTAATATTAATATTATATTAAAAGTAAACATCTTTTTCATATTGAAGGGTTGTGACTTTTTCAGTGATTTGTGACTTTTCTAAGGGATTGTGACTTTTCTACTGAGGCATAATAAACACACGTTCATACTACCCTTTGTTATCTATAAACAGAGGATGTTATCTCAGTTTTAAACTACGATTTTTCTAAGTTTTCTACTTTTCTTCTTTTTAAAAAAACTCAAGTGCGATTTGAAACAGTTAAGTGGTTTAGAGTTCAATGGAATTTGAGGTATGTTTTTTTTTGTTCATGATTAAATTTGATTGTGCATCAATTTTTTAGGAGATCTTTGTGAGAGACTTTTACAAATTATTTTTCAATTATTCTTTTTGTTGTGAATAACATATTGACGCGACTGTTGATTGACCTTAGATATATCACAAAAATTGATATACACGTGCAACATACATATTGTGAAACTAGTGTGTGTATATATATCATAATTGCCTCGATGATTCGCATAACGATTTTGTATCATGATGGTCTCGACGATTTGCATGACGGTTATTATATATTTATTCTGAACTAGTGGGTTAGATGAATAATTGTTATTGTAGGATTCTCTGTTGTGATCTTGTCTTCTAAGGTATGTCGATAATTACTTGTTTGTATTTGTTAGGTGTAGGCGGTATGCGTAGGGCTGGCAAGGGGACGGGGACGGGGACTGTGGGACGGAACGAAGGGGGATGGGACGGGAGGGGGACGCCCTTGGCCAGGATTCGGCCGGGATCGAGATTGGCGGGACAAAAATACGTCCCATCCCGTCCCACTATATATACGGGATGGGACAGTGTTTGGCGGGACGGGACGTGGGATTTTTTATTTTTTTATATGTTTATTTATTTATATTGAAATTATATGTTATTGAATAACATTTTTTAATTTATTTGGTTTTCAATAACATTTTTAGCTAATAAAAAATGCTTAAGTTTTCAAATTTCAACTTTCAAATTTCAAACTTGAAAGTTCAAATTTGTATTTTAAATATTTTAAAGTAATTTAAACTTGAAATTTCAAATTTCAATTTTTAAATTAAGTATTCTAAAGTAAGTTTAGTTTATATGTAAATATGTATGTATATATTAAAATTAAAATGCAAGACAATAGTTGTATAAAAAAGACTTGAATAAAGACTTGAAGAGCCTTTAATATGAAGAAGAGGCACTTATTCTCTGCAACACACTCAAATTCAAATATTCAAAAATAGTTTCTCTATCTTCGCAAGGTAATGTAAGGTTCGCATACCCTCTACCCTCTACAGATTCCACTTTTGAGACTTCTAGCTCGTTCTTAGTCTTTTACTAAGTGCACATGTGACACTTGACAATTTGCTCACGATCTTGAACCACTTGCTCACGATCTTGCTATGTCAAGTCAGCCTAAAACTCTAAGAACGGCTAAGAGAATGGAAGAAAGAGCACAAGAGGATTGTTATGAAGATTTGTATTGATTTTTGCTTAATGGTTTTTACAAATAGATGTCTCTCTATTTATACTACTTACTAGGGGCTGATATGTAAATAATAATTGTAAAACAAGTTCCTACATATTTATAAATACGTCTCTTTTCTAGAATATTCTACAACTCTAAAATATTTCAAGGACTTTCTATGTAAATCTATGAAATTCTAGGATTTAACATGGAAAATTCCCACATTTCTCTTGAATATTCCACCAAGTCTAATCTTATTTCTTATGTAAGCATCCACATAGGCAACTTTATGCCACGTGGTGCCTATGTGGCGTGAGATGTGGTGGGTTATCACAAGGCATGTTATTGTTAACGACTTAACGCCATTACATGAGGAATGTATTTTTAGGAATACAGAGCAATATCATTTGATTTTAGATGTCATGGTTAGACTATTACTTTGACCATAGCACTACAACCTTATTGATATTAATGGAAAAGAGGATCTTTGAAGCATATATACTAGCTTGAATTTTCAAAATCAAGAGATACAAATAATATTTTTTTCTTGTAAATAGTAAATGACTTCATTGATGAAGAAAATGTCAAAGCAATTGGTCTAATAGGTTCCTTAATATTTAATGACGAAGTTTTCAATAAGAGCTTTAAATCATTTTTCTTAGATAAAATAATTAATTAATACTTGATAATTTATGGGAAAATTGTATATAATAGCAAACTATTAATTCAAATCAAATGCTATAAATATAGTTTGATTTAATTGTACCTCATAGCAAACTGTTGCTATTTCACCTCTCTCCTGGTGAATCTCGCTCGCCACTCTTGTTCTCTCCCTCGCCTCTCTCGTTTTTTATACAAATGCAAGTGTATAAAGTGCGTTTGTGTTTGTATAAAGCGAGAGAAAATTGTATATATACATATATTTTCGTTCCCCTCTCTCCCCTCTCCCAGATCTCGCTCGCCACTCTCCCAGATCTCGCTCTCTCACTCGCCTCTCTCACTTTATACAAAAACGCAAATGTATAAAAGGCGTGAAAATTGTATAAATACATATATTTTCGTTCCCCTCTCTCCCGTCTCCCAGATCTCGCTCGCCACTCTCCCAGATCTCGCTCGCTCACTCGCCTCTCTCACTTTATGCAATTGATCTTTTTGTATATGTATACCAAAGTAGATTATACAACTGCTTTCTTTTGTATATGTATAGCGAAATATACATATTTATGTTTGCTATGGAGCGCAATTATGCAAACTTTGCTATAGCATACAAATATGAATTTTGTGTTTGTTATATGTGAAAGTTGCTCGTAATTTTTTTCTTAAAGTAGTAAAAGCCAGACAACAGAAGATGGTGTCAGGGAGTTCATCGTTGTTTAAAAATTATATAATGTAGATAAGTTATTAATTTTGCATAGCTTAAAGTTTTTTTTTTCCAGTAAACAACTTCATTATATTATTTCATAATTTGTTTCAAGTTCATATGATGGATGCCATTACATAATTTACAATTCAATTTGAGAAAGACGATTTCCAAAAAAATTTATGTAGGAGGAATATATTATGAGTTACCATATTTTGTGTTCGAGGAATATGTAAAATATTGTTTATATTCAAAAGAACTTATCAGTTTTCATATATCCTCACAAGTGATAGCTATTTTCGAGGATATCGTTATCTTCTTTTGTAATATTTACACCGTATTCTTTGCATATGATAAGATATGAATTCTTGACCAATCATTATGTAAAGCTCGTTCCAAAGATTTACGATTTGCTAACGCTTCAATGATTATGACATTCCTTACCAATTGAATAAGAGTGTCAAATGCATAAAGCAAATGTCCATAATTATCCATAGCCGTCATTTCAATGATTACGATTTCCTTCTTCATGTGTACATACAATAATACAAGTCAAGATTGACGTAGTCGGTAAAACATCATCATATTCATGTAAATCAAATAAAACCTTATTAACTATGGCATTAGGTTCATACATATCACCGCTAAGATTTAACAAAATTTTAGCTTTACCCATTTGCCATATAAAAAACACTTAACCTCATTAGTTTAATAATTGAGATATTGACATGTATTGCGAAATAAATCATTCCACCATATTGCAAAATCAATATTTTTATATAAATTCGGTCATTTGCTAGGAGTCAACGTAACTAATTGAGCTTTTAGACAACTAAAAAAGATATGCTCAATCAATTATGTTGCTAAACTACACACCTTGCAAACATCACACATATGACTCAATCCCTTAGAAATATTCACATTAACAGGTAAGACATTAAAAATACATTTTTCGAGGAAATATTTATATTTATTTTTATTTTCATTGACCACAAAAACTTCCAATTATTTTTTGAACATTCAATTGGCTTTAGGCCTATGAATAGTAGTGTCAATACAATTAGCAAAATCATTTGCCAGATGATAATCAGGTCGGACCTCATACTTATTCGAATTAGTATAATGCCAATTTTTTTTATCTTAAGTTCTAATAATAGAAATTGAGATGGATAAAATCGAATTGATATCACTAGAATCAAAGTATTTATAAATCTTTTGAATACTTCATATATGATTATGTTGATCTATAAAAAATATTGACCTTTGAATTAGGAATTCATGAATCAGTTAAAATCTTAACATATTTTTCATTTCCAACTCACCATCTAACTATTTGTATTAATAAATCTCTTTCCAAATTCAAGAACTCGAGGAAGGACATCCAATATTAAGGAAAGAAGTATTTTGAAAGTATTTATTTTTTAGCATCTTGTGAAGTAAAGGAATCTTCTTGACTTAAAAATTGTAAATCTCGAAAGCTAGGACCTCCTTTAGATTTTGCCTCACGAAGCTTTTGTCATTTTTCATAATGTATTTTCCTTTTTCCTCATTTTGTCCCCACCAAAAATCCAAGAAAATAGTAGTGATCTCTTCACACAAGTTATTAGGAAATCAATAACCCAAATCAGAAAAGAGTTATTAATTTATCGATAATGGATTATTGATTCAGCAATTTCGATAATAATTTTATTTTTATTTTATATTGAGATATTGGTTCTTAATAGTTTGATGTTTTTTCTAAATGGATTAACTAATAAACCAAGGGTAAATTAATAAATTATAGCTATACCATTCAATATATAGATTCTTTAACATTTTTAGTTTCATACTTTCATTTCTGATTGTCTCAAATTCTCGATTATTTTACAAGATGTCAGTATTTATTTTTGAGGAAGCTGCAACATGTCAATTAATGTGCAAGACTTGTTTAATTTGTCTCCTCGTTTTCAAGTGATTTATTTATACAAAATCTTGACGGGTAACTAGATAACCAAATCGATAACAATCAATAACCGTTATCTTAATGGTTCTATAATAATTTTTATGTTTACAAATCAATAACCTATAAACTCCAAAATCAAACCGAAACAACCGATACACAAAATATATAAGGGACTATTTAGAGTCAATATCCAAACTCAAGGGACTATTGTTGGCTTTCCAACCTAAAAAGGCATTTACTATAAACTCGTAACCAAAAGAGGCAAAAGACACATGTCATTATATGATATTATTATATTGTGTAGTCCTCCTCTGTAAATTCGTCTCTTTACCGGCAACCCCCCTGTCGCTGTTCCTTTTACGGTAGAACTCCATTTTCCCCTTCAATTTGAGAAGAAATATTCCAAAAGAATTATACCTTTTCGCCGATTACCCCACTTCCTTTACTTCTCCTCATACACTTCACTGTAGAGTTGCGATCCGTTTTTCAGCTACTACTCCTTGAGTCTTTGACTGACTGAACCTTCGGAAAATGGCGTCAACGGATGGGCTGATGCCGATAACCAGAGCTTTCTTGTCTTCTTATTATGATAAATACCCATTTTCCCCTCTTTCTCAAGATGTATCGCGCCTTACTGATGAAATTCATTCCATGGCTAAGAATCTGCAGAAAGATGCTCCTTTAACAGAAGGTAATTAAACTTGTTCGTCAAATTTAGACTATGGTTATGCTTTCCTTGCTTGCGCATTTCTTTACTCAGTTGATCTTTCCGGAAATTTGCTTTACTGATTATGGTTTCTCACATTCACTATTGTTGATTACTTGGTTTTGTTTAAGTGGGTTTGTATTAGGTCCTTGTAGTTTTCTTGTTTTGAGTTTACAAAAATCTCTCTGGCTAACTATACAAATTATCTAAGCCAGAACTGGTGAGTTACTATAAAGTCCTGAAGTTGTTGTTCTATGGCTTTTGAGTTTATGCAGACTATTTACAACTATGAATATCAACCTCACAAGAAAATAGCCTAAAAGTGTTGATGCAATAGGTAAAAGGAAGTTTTGGATACATCTCAGGTGGGACAGTTTTGTGGTCCCCTTAATTGAATTGCATAGATAGAGTTCAATGCCCAAGGATGTAGCGTACTTTTAGGACGACACTGTGTCATAGAACCCATTTGTTCCTCGGTTTGGGGTGGCTGGAACATGTTATAATATGAACTAAAGGAGAGAAATGGAAGATTCAGAGAAGAAATCCCAAGAGAACACAGAGCTATCCATTTAGGATTGGATAATATTTCTATAGTACTAATTTTCAAAAAAGATTGGATAATATTTCTACAAGGCAGTTAACTCTGAAGAATATTATCCCCTAAAAGATAAAGAGAACTGTGCTTATTGCATTTACTAATCATAAAGTGATGCATGTCAAGCTTCATTCATGTGGGTCAGCTGTCCTAGTTCTAAGAATATGTGGTTCTGACCCTGTTGGTGGAAGGATTGGATGGTCAATTAAGAATCCGACTGGATGCTGCAATGTTAAAGTGGCCCCTGGGACATGACATACTATATTTGTTTGTTTAAGTTTCAGTTCGCTTTTACTAATTCTCTCAGTAATTTTCTTAGTATGTTCCGGATGACCTTTTTTTGATAACCGTGGAGTTTGGGCCAGCTTGCATGCACCTCGACAATTCCATTGGTGTTCCGAATAATTAGTTATGGAGGATCCGTTTGAATCTTCCCCCCTGATTAGTGTTGACTGCTCTCTGATCCAGCAGATACTGAAGTTATTATGAGATTACGTTAATGCAAGCAGACTTGTATTTTGTTTTCAGTTGGTGAGCTCCACTTGTGAGGCAACTCACATTTGATTTGTTTTGAATTGATAGGAGAAAGTTCATTAGTCCTTGAAGCGGAGAGTCACCCTCCTCACAAAGTTGACGAGAATTTGTGGAAGAACCGAGAACAACTTGAAGAAATACTTTTCCTATTGGAAAGCTCCAATTGGCCACCAGCGGTGAGAAGCTCAATTTTCGGAGCTCAAGTTTTAGCTTTTCTTTGAGACCTCAGTTGACTTCCAGTAATGTCATTTGGTTTTGGATTAGTTCTAACCTCTATGTCTCCAGGCTTGCTTGATTTTAACAGAAATGCTTTTGGTGTACTCACTAGTATTCCTCACACAGGGTTGAGCAAATATCACAAAATTTCTGAATTGTCTCAAATTAATAGAGAGTTGTTTTTCTTCTCTGTTATTCTTCAGCTTCAATGGCAGTCAACCACTGAAGATGTTGAGCTTGTTTCTGTTCTTGGACGGCTAGGAGAAAAATTCCAAAGTACATTGAAGACTTTGCAAACTTTCCAGTCAAAGAATTCCGAGTTTGTATTCAACACTGGTTGGTCCTTCTATGCTTCTGAATTGTTAAGCTGTAGCCAGTTTATGAAGTATATTCAGATCTTTTAGTTTAATTGCTTTTATTCTGATTATGTTAGTTTATAACTTTATATCCCATCATCACTCTATGTTCATGATAACTAAGTAAAAGAGTGTCATCACCTGAGTGCTCTTTGTAGAACCGGACTGAGCTGACAGATCTTGTTTGCTGTAAAGTCAAATTCCGTTAGTCCATTATATTAAGAGGAGTCAAATGTAGGATGAGTGGTCACAACTTCTAGGGTTCAGTAAAATAGGTACGCTGATGAAAAGGGTAAGAAATATTTGGTATGTCTTACGTTGGTGGATTTATACCTTAGGAGTGCTTTAAGTGTAAAAGGGATTTATACAAAACATTAGATGATTTGTTCTGTTTGTATAAGTCTTGGTGCCCGGAGTTATTTGCTACCTACGCTGGTCGGAGGTAGCATATACCTCGTGAAATAGGCGAGGTGCATGCAAGCTGGCCTGAACACCACTACATAAAAAAGGGGCACTCATCTACAATCAAAGCCCAATCTAAGCCCACAATGACACATCCAACCCCATACAATTTGAAATCAAATCAAAGAAACCAAGAGTCCTATGCCACCTAATGCTAATTGGCAACCAATCCCAAAGGTATAACTGAAAAAAACAATACCCAAGAGTCCAAAAACCCAAAGCCAGGAGACACAAACTAAGCCAAGTCAATATGAATAATAGTTTATGAGAGGAGCTTATGAGGATATTGTCACAACTATTAACACTACCTTATGTTGTTCAAAGGCTGCTAATACAGAGCATATCGTCAAATTTTGAAAAATGAGAACTTTGTGAAGTTAGAAGAAGATCGCGATGAAGAGTGGGAGAGCAAAAATTAAGATAATTGACGTGGTACCATAGAGGCATAGACCATGCAAAGAGAGAAACTCTCCTTAGTCCCCCCTCTATAGAATTTGGATATACAGTATATCATTTCAAAGTTCACACTACTTATCCAAGAAAAAAAGTAATTCAAAGTGTGTCTCACAAACTAGTTTAATTCGATTATACCCACTAATGTAAGTCTTATTACTAAGAGAAAAGTAGAGCGGATATGAATTTAGACTAGTGGGGAATGGAATAATGTTTGTCGTATAAAGTTGTATATGCTTGGTCGAAACTATGTCTGAAAGATGAATGTTTCTAGAGTTTAGTAGGAGATGAAGTATTACGCTGGGTGTCAAGAGGGGGAACAGATAGTAGATGGTGTTCTTGAAGATATATTTGTTAGGAGATTCGATAGATGATTAGTTCGTGCAGATGACGTTAAATGGGTTGTCCGAGCATGATGTATGATAGCTCGGTTGAATGTTCTAGAGTAGGTGATGTTTTGAATTTATTCAGTCAATCAAATTTGGGGCCTATCGAGTTTTAAGCAGGGTAATTGATGGGTTAAGGATTCCCTTTTTTCCTGGATTTGGTAGGCTGTCAGTGTGAAACTGTGAATATACAAGTTTGAAAAGAAAGATGAATTTTCATAGTGGACTTAGTCGGCATCCGAACACCTTTGGTGTCTGAATCTTTTCAAGCAGATAGGTGTTTTATATGTCATAAAAAAAATAGATAGGTGTTTTATGTGGTTGATTTTGAATATCAATGAGTTCAGCTACCACATCAACAGTGAAGTTTATGTCAAGTGTTGTAGCAAGATTTTGGCATTTAATTATTGGAGATGGTGATTTTTGTTACAAATTGTGATGGCCCTGATGACTTATCTACTGAACATGACGCAATTGCTGCCACTGTTTCTCTTCAGAAATAGCCCCTCAACTCATATTTGCCATTTCCCAGTATTTCTGCTCGCTGCCACACACCAAAATTCAACTATTCATACTTCTAATAGATTGAAAAGATCCACGAAGTCCATATATCCCTGCCTCTAGGGGGCCTATAGGCTATAAACTGGAAGGACGAAAAGAGAAAATATGCCTAAGATGTCTTGAAAGTAATAACTGTTTCAGTCTTGCTATGTGTACTGCCAGTCCTACTCGCACTCTCTTCAACCAAATTGTTTCCTCTTCAACTATTTTCACTCTTAACTGGTATAATGTTTAAATTCTTTAAAACTCATTATTGCAATTATCTTCTGCAGTTCCAACTTTTCGTAGTCCATTATCTTCAGTTTCTCATCCAATCCACCATTAGAGGTTTATTCCTTTGTTTGAAATGAAACTACTATACGCTTGATTGAGTTGTCTGCCCATCAAGCTTATACCTTTGAAAGCTATATCTAAGCTCCTTGTTTTCAGGCTTCAAATATCATCATATACACTACCCAACATGCAAGGGAAGAAATCGAGGAAATTTTGGAACTAAAAGTACTTTTGCCCAAGTTATGGGAACTTTTTTTGTACATTTTTGGAGCAAATGTAGTATTGCGGTCATCTATGGTGACTGATTGCTCTTACTTATTTCTTAGAGAAAGGGGTTGCTCTAAGTACAAGAACGTGTTTTGGTATGATATTTTTTTCTACTTTGTATTTATGTCGTGTGCAGACTATTTCCCCCCATGTTGACAAAATATTTATGTTATCAGAAAAAAAGTGTACTTATTATGATGATATGATTTGAGCTTAAATGAAGAAATGAAGATTCATATAGCCGACCCCAACCTATTTGGGACTGAGGCGTTGTAGTAGTTGTTATCAGGAAAAGTATACTACCCTAAATTAGGTGCCCTTGCATGTATCATCAACTACTAGAGAATGTGCTTACTAGAATCTCCAACAAAGGCATGCACTCAGCTAAATGGCAAGTTGAAGAGCTGTGCAGTATATCTCAGCAAATCACTATTGCTTTACATGGTTTAAGGGCATAGATAATAATCTAGATTCTTTTATTCTTTTGTAGTGATGACCTACATGCCACAAGACTTTCGTGGTACACTAATAAGGCAACAGAGGGAGCGTTCTGAGAGAAATAAGCAGGCTGAAGTTGATGCTCTAATCAATTCTGGTGGAAGTATTCGTGATCAATATGCTCTGCTATGGAATCAACAAATGGAACGGCAAGTATTGTTTTATCATTCTCTTCGTGATGGTACATCCAGTATATAATTTGATTCTGACTCATGCCAAGATACTTTCACACAGGAGACGGCAACTGGCTCAACTGGGTTCTGCTACCGGTGTCTATAAGACACTGGTGAAGTATTTAGTTGGAGTGCCACAGGTATGTCACAATGCATATAGTAGAAAATAATGGGTTTATAACTTTGCCTAGCAAGTACTTGTTAATGTTTATAAACTAGGCCTATTTGTTTCTTTGCATTAACCTTTTGTATAGAGCAATCATCTCATGGATGCCAAATTACCCATTTTGAAGCTCTATTCTTCAATTAAGTAGTTCAATTCAATCTAAATTCATGCCAGGGATAGTACATTGATTTTCTGGTCTTCAGTAAAACTATTTACGTGCAATTTATCTTGCAGGTTCTGTTGGATTTTGTTCAGAAAATAAACGATGATGATGGGTATTATTTTCGCTGCATTAATCTTATTTATTCTTTTTCTATTTGATTGCATTCTTTATTTTGCTCATTTTTCAAGGGTTGGGTTACCCAATAGTGATCCTGTCAGCTGCTTTTTGATAAATGTCTACCTCTAGGCCAATGGAAGAGCAGCGACAACGTTATGGTCCACCTTTGTACAGCCTCACAAAAATGGTGCTCAACATTCGACTTTTTCTTTCTCTGCTTTGGCGACGCTTTGAAGCTGGAAAACTGTAAGACTTTAGACGTATTGTACTTTCAAATGATTGAATTGAGAAGCATTTGGTTATTTCTTTTAATGTCTGCATCCTTGCTCCACAGTAATAGCATTTTTTTCACCTGAACCTTCTAGTTGTTTCAATTTGGGCAGGTCAAGGAGTCAAATTACGGTCTTGGAAGAAGCAGTAGATATCTACACATCTGAGTTCCAAAGATTCATCACATTCATTCGGTACTTTATGCTTCTGTAACTGTCATTTCTAATCTTTCTCTTGTCCCTACTCATGTCATTCAATATAGATTAGCCTAATTTCCTCTGTGTTTAGTTATTGCTCTATTATGTATTTCATAATATGATATTTTTATCTCACGGTCAATAAGATAAAACATTCAAGTCGCTTCATGGATGGCATTCATGTCATTGTAGGCAACTTAGACCATGTGTTGAAGCTATGACAGAAGAAAAATGAAGGGAATCTTTTACAATGTTCTCCTCTTTCTTTGTTTTGTTTTAAAGTGGTGGAAGGAAAATATAAGAGGGAAATCTTTCTTACCTTTGTGTTTTACAATTTAGTCCAGTGTTATTAAAAGCAAAAAGCGCACAAAAGCTCTTAGCTTGAATTGCCTTAGCCTTATGGAAAGAAAGAAATACTAGATGTTTTGAGGATAAGAGCAACAACCTGGAGAAGATCAGAATGAATAGCCTTAGCCTTTTGTATTTTTGGTAGCTCCCTGACTCTTAATTAACAATGTAAAGGAAAGCTGACCTTTTGCTACTAAGCTTTTGTAACTATTATGCATCTACTTGATGCCAGCAATAGAACTAATTACTTCATAAGAAAAAAAGGCTATGAGGGGGGATATGGGACTTTTTGTTGATTTCATATGCAATTTGTAATCTCTCTAGGGGTAGTTGATATGCTTTGATGAGATTGTAAGTGACCTATGCTCATCATTTTCTGATGATGAGACTTTTGTGAATACACAGTTACCCTTATCTCAAAAAGCACAAAAAAACTCTAAGGTCTGTTGGGGCTTTAAGCACAAATAAAGCATGGGTTTTGTGAAAAAAGGCGCAAAGGGAGAAAAAAATACAAATATATATGTTTAGTCCAAGACTTGATAATTTATAAGCATGAACGGCTAATATATGAACAAAGAAATAGAAAAATAATTACGATAAAGTAAAATATCAATTGTTTAGCGTCCAATCTTCAAAAGAGGTTCATTGGCAAGGAAAAGTATGTCTTAGAACCTTGATGATGACACTGAAGCGGGCATTAAGTGAGGTGAAGCGCTCAACACGTTTTGAGCCTTGCTTCAGGGCTTAAGCACGCACACCTTTCATAACACTGATTTAGTCTAAGAGAGGAACTTTTTTCTTTTGAAATTATAACATATTTGTAATGAAACCAGGCCAAAGTTACAACACAAAAATTTGTTAGATAACTATAGACTCTTTGAACTGTACGAGAGTCTCTGCCAATTATATACTCTTGTTTACACCACAAATGCAAAAGCAGAATACAATTGAGCTTTATCTTCTGGATAGGATTCCTTTCATCTCAAAACATCTTGAATTTCTTTCCTTTTGGATAGTCCACCATCTGCAGCCTGGGATCATACTCCAACTGCTTTTTTGAGCTTTTGTTCCTTGTTACCTACTCCAGTTAGATAGCATATCTAGTGTATTCATTGGCATTGTCCAGCTCAAACCAATCATTGCTAGAAATGTATCCCACTGTTGAGAAGTCACCTTACAACGCAAAAAAAGATGACTATTTGTTTCTGCATTTCTTCCACATAGATGGCTGCTAGAGGAAAGGTGTATTCCCCTTCTCTTCAATCTTGTCTTGCGTCAAGCGAGCCTTCTTAACTACCAACCAAACAAAACATGCCACTTTGTATGGTATCTTGGCCTTCCATAATTGCTTCCAGGGCCATTGCACACTAAGATTATTATTTTGGTTCCACGTATGATATGTTGTCTTGACTAAAAAAGCTCCTGAACTGTCTCTCAATTGCCATTATCTATCTTGCTCTAGTGAGACTCCATTGAATAGATTGAGAGTGTTGAGGAGTCGTATGAATCTGTCCATCTCCCAATTATTTAAGAGCCTTCTGAAACTGAGGTCCCAACCTTGATTATTCCAGACTTCAGTAATATTAGCTCTTTGTTGTTGATTCAGTAAGAAAACATCTGGGTATAGAAGTCTGAGGGGGCCAGATCCTTACCAGTTGTCTTCCCAAAGAGAAATTTTGTGACCATCCAATATTGTTACTGAAAATCTGCCATAGGTTTCTAATAGTTTTCCAGACACTGACGCCAAATACAGTGTTAACTGTTTTGATCTTCCATGCATGATCTTCTCCATACTTCTCTTTAATCACCCTCTTCGAGAGTGATTTGTTTTCATTTGAATATCTCCATAACCACTCCATGAGCAAACTTTGATTCTGCTTCCTTAGATTCTTTATACCAAGCCGCCCTTGTTGTTTGTTGAGTGCCAGCATTTTCCATTTGACAAGATGGATTCCTCTTTTATCCTTGTTTCCTTGCCACAAAAAATTGCTTCTCAACATATCCATTCTTTTCAACCTTAAAGGGGAAAAGGGAAAAGGGACATCATGTAGGTAGGTAGAGCATCTAGGACACTGTTTATGAGAATTAGCCTGCCACCTAAAGAAAGATACTGGCTCTTCCATCCGGTAAGTTTCTTTTCACATTTCTTTAAAACCCCATTTCAAATGTCTATGAATCTGCTATAATCACTGATCTGTTCCCCCCCTTGTAATGCAATAAAACTGGAAAGTAATCCCAACAGACGCGATCTCAATAAATTATGTCGAAATCACTGATCACGAAGCTTTGATCAACGAAATCAGCACAGGGAGACGGTCAAAATTCCCATGCAATTCGACATCATCCATCCCACAGCAGACACAATCTCAATTCCCGAGGTAATTCATCCCCCGACTGCCCGACCTCAGAAACAGTGTCGAAGTTTTCCATTCTACCTGTTTGGTTTTTCCCTCTGAAAGGGGCAGTATACAAGGAGATCCACTATCCCCCTTCCTATTCATTATTGCAATGGAAGGCCTGAGCAGCATGGTGAGAACAATTTTCCAAAACAACTGGTTGAGGAGTTTCAAGTTGAATGATGGGGAGGAGCTGGTGACAGACCTCCAGTACATCAGAGTGATGCTAGTGGTCTTTGAAGCTGTTTCTGGCTTGAAAGTAAATTGGAGAAAGAGTAACATATCTCCCATAAAAGAAGTGAGTAGTATTCAGACCTTGGCTGGCATGTTAGGGTGTAGGGTGGACAAATTACCTACTGTCTACTTAGGTATGCCCCTAGGAAACAGGCACAAAGATGTGGAGATCTGGAACAGTATTATAGAGAAGACAATGAAGAGGTTATCCCAGTGGAAAACACAATATCTATCATTAGGGGGAAGAGTTACTCTAATCAACTGTCTTTGACTCACTGCCCACCTATGTGATGTCCTTGTTCTCTATGCCTTCCAGTGTGGCAAAGAAGCTTGACAGACTCGGAAGGTTTTTTTTATGTGTGGAAAGGCAACAAGGGTAAACTTGTATGCCAAAATGTGTAGATATTGACTCACATCACAAGAGGACCATTTGTTATTGAATTTGAGGGTGTAGTAAGTAACATAATTTGGTACTTGTTTAACTGGATTTACCAAACTCTTGCAGAGACGTATTTGCAAATTCCCCTTTCTTTATTACTGCAGAAGAAGCTGGTACATTAGAAGCCAGGTATCCAGAATTCCTCTCTATGGTGGCTTCACGTACATTTTGTTATTGTTGGACTAAATGTAAGACAATAATTGATATGATTTTCACAACTTGATCTAGAGCTTTCTTTTGGTTTCCAAATGCAGAAAAAGTGATGAGTACAAGGAAGTGAGTGTTCCAGCAGGAAAAACTCATGAGGTTTGTTTTTACTTTGGGAGGATTGCTTTCTCTTATATCATGTGTCTTCTTATATTGGTGTTGCTAGTTTTGTAACACTTAAGCAAGTCGTGTATCTGTAGGTGTGTGCATATTTATATATTTATATAGTCGCTTAGTACATCTGTTCCACGTGTATTTTATGTTGATATTTTTGTACCAAATCTGATAAAAATTTAACTGAATACATATTCAAATAACTTACTTTGAGTTGTAATGGGACTAAATTAGTTTGTGAGATAATTTTTGTAATTAGTTACTTCTGTTTCATGAGGTATAAAAATGGTACTCACTCCATCCCATTTTATATGAGTTAAGTTTGACTTGATACAGAGTTTAAGAAAGACTTTTGAAACTTGTGATCTAAAATAAGCGATGGATGTTTGTGTGGCTGTAAATCATTTCATTAAGGTGGATATTTTAAAGTTAAATTGTTACTTAATATAGAACTGTGATTCTTTTTGGGACGGACTAAAAAGGAAAGTAATTGGGATAGAGGGAGTATGTATTTGTATCTCACCTAATAATTCTTTGTGATGTTGTTCTTGGATATTTCCTTTTTGGTTTATGTAGTCATATGGTCAGAACTCCAAATCTTGTCTAAAATTTTGAAAATGATGTTGACTTGGTCAATTTTCAAAGGGAATTTGCACTTGTAGTTCCTCAAATATCGGAAATTTCCGACTATGGTTCTTGTGATATTTGCCTAAACACATTCAATCTTCAATTAATTGAAATTTACACTTCTGATTTGTTTTCTTGTGAATCTTCACAATTTACTGAATTATTAACAGCCATATCATTTAATTACCCTTTTGTCATGTTAAATCTAAGGGTAATATAACATTTAAAAGGGAATTTACATAAGTTGCACCTAAACTTGTGAAAAGTCATTTACACACCTAAACTTTGAAAGACCCCTTACTCCCTTATTTTTTGCCTGAACTGGAAATAATACCACCTCGTTGAAGGAGTCCCATAGCTATCTTTGGTGGTATTTTACACGCACCTGACACATATATAATACCCAATTATTTTAATTTATTTTGAACTTGTTAGAACCTTCTTCCTTCTTTTCTTCTCTATTACTAGCTTCGTCATTTCTCCTCCTTTATCTATATATCTCACATGAAATACGAGGTTCTCCACAAACATTTGATTTTTCAAGAACCAAGAGCTAGTTTAGAAAGCTACGTAGAAAAATGGTTGTGGGTTGGAAAAAACGATGGAACTTGAAGGACTACTTTGTTTGTCTAAGACTGTTAATAAGTTCTGTAACTAAGAACAAATGTTTTCCTTCTTTTCTTCTTCTTCCTTTTTTCTCTTTATTCTTCAATTTGATGAATTGGAGGGGGCGGCATTTGCTTTTCAAAAATAGACTTCCAGTTCTGAAAGTGAAATTTTCATGTGTAGGTAGTAGGAAAGAGTTGGATGATTAACCAAGGACAAAAATGGAAATTGGAGGCAGATTCATGGAATTACATAGTGCTAGTGAATGGATCTGTAGGTCTTGGGATGCTATGGGGTCTAGTAATTGAATGTTAATTGGCACACTTAAGCTAAAAAAGGAATTATATATGAGTGAAAGCTGAAGGAGATGTCGGGAATGGAAATCAATAAAGAATATAAGTAAGGCAGAGGAAATGATGGAAAAGAGAGTGGTGGGATGGAGGAGAACGGGGAGGTGGGGTGGTGGAGGGCGGGCTTGGTGAAAATGAAGAGAGAGAAAGAGAAAGAGAAAGAGAAAGAGAAAGAAGAAAAATAAAAAAGGAAAAGGGAATAAGCAAAGAAAACATAAAAAAAGAAAGAGATTTTTAATGTTAAATGTAATTAATTATATAATGTCCAATTGGATAGTGACACCTGAATAATTTAGTTTTTAGGTTAATTTTTCCTCTCACGTGCTTCCAACAAAGTGATCTCTGCCAAATCATCACTTGAAAGGTAATTAGTTCCACTGCGAATAAGAATAGGGGATAAGATTCTGCCCACAAAGTTTTGGTGCGCAAATGACTTTTTTGGTCAAGATTGAGGCATAACTTATGTATTTTCCCCTTTTAAAATAGTCTAAATATAACATATTTACTCCATTTAGGCTATGCAGTTTGGATCCTCCAAAAATGCTGCTGCACCGATGTCGTATCCTCCAAAAATGCAAGATGTACCCGAATTTTAAATCCTATGTGATGATGAATTCTAGCTCTAGATTTGAGAAAAATACTATAAAGGGACAAAAACAGACATTTGAATTAATTGAAGGTTAAATGTGCTTAATATCATGTATCAAAAAACGAAAATAAGAATTTACCAATAATTGAGGGACCAAAAGTTTTGTTATCCCATTTCCGAAGTTGAGATTATTATCAATGACTAAATCTCGTAAACAATGGCTAGTATTCTTTTTTTTCCATGAATAGTTTGGATTCTTTTGTCATGGAACTGCTGAATTTGTTAAGCTTGGTTTTGTGATTTTCTAAATGATTATTTGCATTTTGTGTCCACACATGCATCAATATGATTGCTTCATAGTGTTGTTAATATTATTTGTTCTCTACTATTTCAAGACTCCTTCCCTCCTAAATTTTGGGTTGGAGTTCTTCACTCTGTAATCATATTTTAAATATTCATACTCCTAAACTTCAATTGGAACTCCTTTTGATCTTCTTTTTGGCAAATTAGCTAGCTACCTATGACAATTCAAGGGTGTTTGGAGCTCTTGGTATCCAAATCTTAGTGATTGTTTCTTCTCATAAATCAAGTACAAGATCTATATATTGGTGTTGGTGTTTCAATTCAACAATGTTTAGATTTTATGTTGCAATGCCTGTTCCCCGTAGGTTTTGGTTAGAGATGGGGATGGGGGAATTGCATAGCAAAATACATTGTCTATTCGTCTCTGAAAGACCTGGTTCCTGAAAGTTTGTACTTTAGAGCTTCATTTGGGGTAGTTAAAACTGTGTACAGTTGATTGATATATCTGTTATGTCAATGTTATTTTAGGTATCACTGACAGTCGATGCCATAAATTCATACATTGCGTGGGATTTCTCTTTGGTTCAAGGCAGAGTGGATATGGTAATATCCTTTTATCTTCCTATAGATGTGCCTATTTGGGTATATGGTTTGCATGTTCTCTTGAAACAGCTTCCCTTCTTGTTTTGATTGATTTTTTTTGCTTTATACTGTCAGCTTTAGATTCGTGTCCATTTGTCAGAAGTTGATGTCCAACTTATGTCCTGCTTCTATTGGCTTATGTCTTTTTTTTTTGACAAGAGAAACCCGCAGCCGCTACCCTTTGGGTGCTTTACCCGCTGCAATAGCTCGCAAACCACAAAAGAGAGGTAATCCGCACTAGGCAAGCCCAGTGCGACGAGCTCGACCCAGAAGGCAAACCCCTTGCTTTTGCTGGCAAGGAGTTCCGAACTTGAGACCAATATGAAAGTCCCAAGCCAAAACCACTGAGCCACCCCGAAGGGTCTTCTTTTGGCTATGTCTTCGTGGTGTATGGGCTATTGGCTTTCTTTCTATCCAAGAAACATATTCTATTTTTCCAAAACGAAAAATTGATCTCCTCCCTATTTATGTTGTTGGAGGAAACACACAAAAAGTGCCTATTTTTTTGATTAAGTAGTTTTTCATTATTAACAAAACAGGCAAAGAGATGCTTGTTTACGCAGAACAAAAATCCCAATTTTTTTTAGTCAATACACAAATAAAGTCTATCAAAACGATTAGACTCCCTATCTTTTCCAAATTACACCAGAAGGCAAGATTCTATAAACACTTGAACTCAAGTTGTGGGCACACTCACAAACTCCATTGAAGCACCTCTGATCTCTCTCTCCATAATCTTTGTATGTTTCACTCCCCTCTATAAAGTCCACATAATTCAGGCTGGATTCATGTATTGAATTTTTCCAAAGGATTTTCTATGGTGGTCTTCTTACCCAACTAATATGCGACTCAGACATATCAGTAGTTTCTCTAGTCAGAGGAGTGAAAATTCCAGCAGACATGATCATGTGTATTCTTTCTCCACATCAGGCTTACACATACCGCCTGCTCCACCTTGCTTCCATCTCATACTAGATATTTATTTGGCAGCGACTACTGCATTTGTAATTTGTCTCTTCTTTATCGAAGTATTCTAGGATTCAGGAATCAACTTGCAGAACATTTTTCAACCTCCCTGGCAGCTGTTTGGCAATGAGCAATGCCTACCAAACTTATAGGCCTAAAATCTTTGACTTCCATTGCATTAAAAGAAGCATCAAACTTCTTTCAAGTATAAAGTAGACTGTTTCTCGATTGACTTGCAGATTTTCCCAATGCAAAACTGCATAGTTAAATTTCTCTCTTGTGGAGCATGAAGAAACTATTTCCTTTTCCACTTCACTACCTTTATGTCTTGTTATTTCTTTTCTCTTTGTTCCTAGCAACTTTAGCTGCACAAAAGCGGCACCAGTTAAGAGGAAAAAAGGACATCCCGGTGTACTAAGCTCCTGCTATGCGCGGGTCCTGGAAAGGGTGGGACCAGTTGAGAGAATAATGCTAATTATTCTGTCATTTACATTTGGAGAATGTGCTGATAAATCCTTGCATATTAACATATATTTTGTCATCTTCTGTCAACATCTTTCATATTATCTAGTTTGTACTTGCACCTATCCGTATGACCTGTGAAGCAATTATCCGGTGGCAGGAAAAAATGATAGAAAATAACTCTCAAATTTCCCAAGAGACTACATGAAGCACCTGTCTTCTTTTATTCCTCTTTTTGTCGTTCCTTTTCTTGTTCATTTTTTGGATCTTTTAATGGGTAGGTCATCAAATATGAGGTAAAATCTGAATGAATCATTTTTCATTTCACTTAATCAAAAAATCATTTTTTATTTCAGTAAACTGTCAGATAACACTAGTAGATTTCTGTAACCAAGTCATCTGGGCTTCTTTTGTTGTGACAGGACATTGGCTTTAGCATGGAGTATACAGATCCTTCCGGACAGAAGACGGTATGAAAGTGTGCCATGTCGACTTCTTGTCATGTTCTCATAAAAGTGTCTGCTGCAATTTTTGGTTTAAGATAGCGCCACATGCTTTATTTAATCTTCTTTCTCTTATGATATAACTTCTCCTCTTCTCTTCTCTTCTCTCACTCACATTGCTCTGGTTTAATTTTTTTGACTTGTCCATCAAACGCCTGACTCGCAGCAAATCTTACCTTATCGACGATATGGAGCTGACCAAGTGAGTAACTACTTTGCTCCCTTACTATTCTAGTAAGTAAATTTGCAACCTCACCTCCTTAATGCTCATTTCTTCCAGGGGAACTTCTGTACGTGCCTGTCTGGAAACTACAAACTCATATGGGATAATTCTTATTCTACATTTTTCAAGAAGGTGAGTAATACATTGTCGAACCTTATTTTATTGAGGTTATAATTGTCTCCTTTGAGGTATTACACCATTTCCTGTTGGTATATCCAACAATGGTTGCTTTACGCTGCCTATAGGTTTTCTTGTTTCAGTAGAACTTGGTCTTGTGAAATTAGTAGTTCATATAACTATTCTGTTGTATTCTTCCTTGCTCACGAAATAGGTGCCTGTTAATCTACATTGTCATGAACAATTGATTGCTTTACTGTTTTGTCTAATCGAAAAAGGAACATAACTATCTTAGGGTCATTATTTTGCTTTGATTGGCAACAGGTCTTGCGATACAAGGTGGACTGTATACCTCCAGTTGTAGAACCAGAGCTTTCATCTGATCAAATAGATGAATGAACAGACGTATTTGTTCAGATTTGTGACTGCTGCTAATTGTCTATTTAGATACATCGTCTCATTTGTTTGTATTCACGGCAGTTTTTTGTTTGTTTGAATTGTAAAAATCCATCCTATGCCTCTTAGTCCCGATGTCATGCTGTAACCGCCTGTTGTATTGATTGGTACCCGGATTTTGATGAAATCTCAGCATTATTTATCCTCATCAGACCTCTAATGTTGATCTTAGATTGAGATCCATGAATAGGCTATCCTCCTGATTAAGCGAGTAAGATTTTCTAATCGTTTGGTTGCATTTCGAAAGAAAAAGGATTTGCAGTTCAGAGGAACTTTATCAAAGCCTGAAAGCTAGAGATCTGATGCCTGACTACATGAAAATAGATTGTATTTTGAAGAAAATCTAGAAGATTCCTAACGACGTTCCTAGATAACTTCGAGTGTATTGAAGAGTGACCTGAACTGGAAAGCTATATACTTGATCTCTTCCTCACAATAGGTGTCGTAGATAGTCTATCACAGAAAGATGTGTGGCTTATCACTCATTTTTTCGGATGAGAGTTGCTGTAGATGTTGCAGTTCAGAATCGTAGAGCATCGTTGTAACTACCAATTGAGGGGATTTTGACTGCAGTTCTTGATGTGCCTAAAAGATGAACTCCATGAATGGCATAAGAGCCATTTTACTAAACTTTACAGGCCCAAGTACCACGTCTAGGACTTGGAGAGACATAAATAAACCATTCAGAAAGGAAGAGAAAAGCTCTTGTGGTCCTTTACATAGAACAATAATAGAGATGTCACCTTAGTGAAGTATTGTTGATTGACCTATGGGCTATGACAGACTAATGAGCAAGCATAATTGGTCAAAGTGTTGTGCCAGATGAGAGGTTAGTGACCACAATAAGGTCATAATGAGAAGTTGAGTAAGGACAAATGTGACCCTTGTCCGCCTTAACACAAAGGGTGCACTAAGAGTCTGTTTGGATTGACTTAAAAGTTGGTCAAACTCACTTGTAACTAGCAAGTTATTTTTAGCTTTTGGAAGTGTTTGACAAATTTTAAAATAAGTTAAAAGTCAAAAGTATGATTCTCTCTACTTTTTTTCTACTTAAAAATCATTTAAGTTTGACCAAAGATATTAGCTTAAAAGTAATTTTAAAAGCTATTGTTTTTAAGCCAATTCAAACGTGCTCTAATACTAGAAAGAAATAAAATTTGATATCGCTTAACGGATTTTTGAGTCCAAATCTCACTTGAATCCCTCAAACAAGTCCCAAATTGTAAATATGACTTGCAAGAAGTTCCAGATCACAAAACAGAGTGGGTTGGAGGTCTTGTTCGTGACTACTTTTTCTAAGTAATAGGGAAGAGGACCAAATGCCACCAAAAAACTCTATTGAGACAAAGATCACTATCAAAAATGTAGAGAAGGTAAGATGGGCAGTTTGTTCTATTCACAAAACCAATGTTCATATCATCGGAGTATATATACTCTAATGGAATCTATATAATCTGATGATATCTATATACTCTTATAGTATCAAGTAGTAATTGAACAATTTTTTCACTGAAACACTGTCTGTGTCTCTTTCTCCTTGATGCCATCAAAGTATATATACTCTAGTGGTATCAAGGAGTATCTAAGTAGTGTTTTCACTAAAGCACTATTTCTTCCTCTTTGATACCACCAGAGTATATATATATTTTAATGGAATCAAGTAGTTAAAAGTAGGGTGTATGTAAGTAAAAGGGTAGCCATTTATAAATAGTTTACCTTTTTGGGTTTAAGTGTTTTTTCCTAATCATTTATAGGATGAATTAATCAATCAATATAAAGCTGAAAATAAGCACGCTGATGTGGCATAGCTCATTGGAGTATTACTATTCATCTATTTTCTCAAATTTTATTTTATTTTCCTTCATTTTTTGTTAAAAAATTCCTACAAAAAAAATACTCTCTTTCCTTATTATAGAATTTATTGCATTTATTTAAAATAACTTTTCCTTCCAAATGTAACAACTAAGTAAAATTACTCTATTTCCTTATTAATAACACATAATTTCTCCAATTAAATCATTGTTGAATAGTATTGGAATTAAGACATTGATTCATTAACTCCATACAAATGACAGTAACGTTAATTTGCTATTATATTACAAAATAAATGGATTCAAGTATATATTTAAAATTAAATTACCAGTAACACTAACGTTAGCATTAATTGCGACAGTTCAATTTTTTTATTTTATAATTGCAACATTGATAATTATATTTAATTTCTAATAGCTATTTAAACTCTGTTGATCCTTAATATTTTCCTAAGCACATTTTCCCTACAACTAATTAAATTCCTTCTACTTATTGTTACTTTGAAAAACTAGAGGTTATTCCTTAAGACTTGGAAATTACATAATCATTCTTTATATCATTAATAACTTTCCTACTCTCTGTGATTTCTCTTCCTTTTTAAATTTTTTTTTACTCTAATTATATATGTCAAAATTGTGGAGTGATATTCACTTGAAAGTATATATTTATATTAAGTTATTACTTTATATTCTATACATAATTATATTGTTACATCAACTTTTTTTTAGTGTTTTGAGCTTATTATGAATTTTTTGTGCGGAGAAAATGTATCGAATGCACAAGATCGAAAAAGAGGTGATTTTGGCTTCTTTTGAAGCAAAGGAACGCAAAATGAAGGACGACTAGGTCCTCACCTCACGAGACACACATGTAAAGAAAAAAACAAATATATTATAGAATTTATCTCTGCTCCATAATAAATAAGCTTAGAGAAAGACATTGTTAGTTAGCTTAATTTTAGCCATAGGATAATAACTAAGAAAAGGGTTATAAATACTTATGATTAATTTTTTTAGAAAAAAATAGCCTTTCAAGTTTTTAATCTTATAATTAAAAGAATATGTAGTCGATACCTTTTAACTGTCTAGTTGAAGAGGAGCAATCCCATTGAATTATAATGTTTCTACTACTTATATTACTTTTTCCCTTATATGTTTAGTTTCGTTTCTTTTTATGATTTTATTCTTAATGAACATTTTTTTGGAAAACAAATATTCTGTACTATCTAATGAAAGAAAGAAACCTACCACTATTAAAATCCTATACACAAATTCATATTTAAAAATGAAAATCTTTTTATATATTTTAATTTTTAAAGAAGATATAATAATAAAAAGAATAATATTCATCTAACTGTAAGTTTTACAACAAAATTATATGATAAGAATTTCATGAATATTTATAATTGTTTTTTATGCATAAACATGAAAAGTTTTATCAAATTTGTTTGACAAAATTTGTATTTTAAGAATCTTTTCTAAATTGATTAATGCAGATACGTTTCCTAGTTTTTAATAGTGGTTAATTATAGCTGATCTGCTTTTCTTCTCTATTTGTTCAACTATGCATTTATTATTGTTAATTGAAAGTCCTCAACTAACATTGTTAGTATACCTTGTATTGTTTGAGAAGCATTATAGGATTAAATTTTATTTGAACAAAATCACTTATAAGTTATTAAGAGCTTAATTACTTAAATTTGAAAGTTGTATTATAGATGATGAAGCTTTGATGTAATCTTGTGAGTAATTTAAGTAGCTAACTTTGGTTAGTTCAAGAGGATAATTCTAGAAAATTAAAATAATTGATCGAGAGATAATTTTAGTAATAAGTTAAGAGTCACGGTCGATAGAAAATAACTCAACAAGATTATAGTTAACACATTAGGAATTTGATCTGAAAAATGAGCAAATCATTATCCTATAACTTTTATTATCGAAAGAATTTTATTTTTTTTACCTGATAACTTTATTACTCCTTTTATTCATTACTAGTATGCTTGCCCGCGCGATGCGCGGATAATATTAAAAAAATAATAACGTTATATTTATGCTTGAATATATAGTATACACTTGTATACATGAAAAAAATCATTTAAATTAGTGTATTAACTATTAACACGTATTAACTATTAACACGTAAATCAACTTTTATATATAAATATGTATAACATAGTTTGATCCCATTAATGACAATAGATTCATGTCAGCAAAATTTTTGCTTGTTTTTAGAGTTTTTTTAGTTGCTTCACGTGTTGCTCTTCAACATTTTTCTTTGTTTTAAAATTTTATTTATTTATGCTCTTTCATTCTATTAATTAAATTCTTTCATAATTTGAATTTGTTAATAATAATTTTAGCATTTTTTTAATATGCATAAAATAATAGTGTATATAATAGATGAAAATATGCATAGAACTTTTTAAATGTAATATTCAATTATGATAAAATCCACTTAAGTACAACATAAGTTAATATAATACAAATTAATCTCACTTTACATATAATACAAACTAATCTAATAAAGTATATGTTTTACAATTTATAGTTATTTTTTTTATAATATTACCCATTAACTCTACTTTATCAAAAGAAGTACTCGAATGGGTATCTATTTAATATCACAACTATAATTTTATTTAGAGAATCTTATGAAAATGTAAAACTTGTCTCAAATCATTTTATTCGCAAATAATTTCCTTGTTTATTGCATTTAAAATATGATTGATACTCCTTTGTTCTAAGAAGTCCACCTATAGGTTATTAGATTTTATTGCAAGTCATCAATCAATTACAAACAATATCAAAATAATACATGAGTTAGAATCACTCTACTCTGTTAATTTGAACAAAAGTATAATTCAAGTCATTTAATATGAATTAGTTTGTTTAAAGAAGATTAGTTTGTTGTTATATTTTACCCTTGAATTTTCTTAAATACAATGCATTATTTTTCTTATAATTTATATATGTTTGAGTTGAGAGAAAAATAATAAATGAAGAAGATCAATACAAAAAAAATTGTAATTAACAATAATTAATAAAAGATGATCAATTTGTTATTCTTATCCTTATCCTTTCTATTTTACCCTTTACCTATATTTCGTCCCTTTTATTCGTTTTATCTTCTTTTCCTTGTTTCTTTCTTTAATTCTCTTTTATTTGTTTGTTAAATTGAAAAAAAAACTATTTTTTAATAAATGTTAGTAAGGATAAATAAATAAATTGCGAGCAGATATAGGTCAATTTCCATTTATATTACATAGAGAGATAGTATTATTATCTTCCTTTATATGTAAATTCAATGTAGTTAAATATATTTATAACATCTGAAAAAGATAAATTTGTGAAATAGTAAGAGTTTATTCAGAATTCCATAATCATGAGTTTCTAGTTTTAATTAAGTTAATAATTTAAAAATATAATATCTTCAAATTTAAATACTTCTAATCTTTTAATTCAAAATTTCCATCATAGTTTCATCATTCATTTGCAAATTAAAAAAATAAGATTAAAAAATTATAAATATGAAATATGCAGTAAACAAAGAATCATAAATTATATGTAAATAAGTTCAACACAGTTTGATTTTGAAACAAAACATAAGATGAAAATAATTAAAATATATTATATGTTTGGCATAGTTATCGGATATAGTCTTAAAAGTGTTTCTCCTTCTTTAACTACATATATTCATCACAGAACTGGCTTGATCCTAACTTCATCAACTGATCATCTTCAACATCTAGAACTTCCAAAATAAAGTACAGTTATTGATAATGTATACCACATAAAACAGAAGAATAAGAGAGGAAATATGATAAAAAATTACCTTTTCATGAATGGTAAGCATTATTATTGCTTTGAATTTTCTTTATTGAAATGCACTTTTTCCCCCAGAAAAACTAAAGAAAAGACTGTCCTATTTAAATTTACTAAATTAATACGATTGAGTTTTTTTGGGGTAGGAAGTTAAGAAGTCAAGTGGGTGAGGAATTTTAGGGATAATTATTTGTAGTTGGAAGTTTCTTTTTATTTTTCAAAAACAAAATATGTTTTTTAAAAACAATAAATAATTAGATAGCGTTAAAAATTGTGTAGCAATAGATGTGTATTGGACAGTTTTGATATAATAATTTCTTATATTTTTCTGTTTATATAATAATATTTTCATTACTATTATTTATATTGCTTAAATATGCTTTAAAGTTATTTAAACGTTAAGTTTCAAAATATTTTTTTTTTAAATTGTTCTATATTGTTATTATTTTTAAAACAGAATTTAAAAATTAAGTTCCAAAACTACTTTTTAAAGAGCTGTTTTATATTGTTATTTGTTTTCAAAATTGAATTTAAACGTTATGTTTCAAAACTGTTTTTCTTCTAAAACTGTTTTATATTGTTGCTTGTTTTTAAAATTGAATTTATTATTTAAATTAACTAAGTATATCATTTTTAAAACTAAAAATTCAAGAATAATTGTGGTACTGACATGTGACATTTTTTCCACTCCTATTATATATAGATAGATATTCGTACAATTATATTATCTTCCCAAAATTTCAAATTGAAAAATAAAAGTTATTTGTTAATGAACTTTATTTTGGTACATATATATATCACAATTAAAAAACAACTATGTTCTACTATATTATAAAAGGGAGTTTAGGCCCAAGTATAATATATAATATTTAAGATTGGGACTTTCTTGAATATTATATATTATATTTATTATATAGTAGAACTTGGGCATAAACTCCCTTTTAAAATAATATATGTATATATATCTCACAAATGGAAAAATCCCAATCAAGGAAGCAACATCTATCATTTACAAATGACTTAAAAAACTTTAAAATATTTAAAAGCTATATAATAAAATAGGTTGACTCTCAGAATTCTATCAGGCTCACATATATTGGGACAGAAAAAATAACACATATCATTTTAATATTACCAAAAAATTATTATAAATAATAATAATTAACAACTTAAAATATCTAAAAGACATTTTAAAAGGGTTAATTTTGTAATTTTATCCATATCACATAAATTAGGACAAAGTGACCAGTAATGTACATTATTTCAAAGTTACATATAAATATTATAAATCACAATAATTAATAACTTCAAACATTTTTTTTTAAAAAAAATGAAAATTTGGCTGACTCTCCAAATTTCATTTGTGTCACATAAATTGAGACAATAAAAATAACATCTATTGGGTCCATTTTAATTTATTTGTCTTATTTTTTTTATATTTAAAAATTGCGTAAAAATACTATAAATCATGATAATTGACAGCATAAAATATATTTTGAAAAAAATACAAAAAATTCCACTGATTCTTGAAGTGAATCTATCGTAAAAATACTATAAATCATGATAATTGACAACATAAAATATTTCAAAAATGTTGTATGTGGGTAGTCTTATTATGCCTTAAATAGCGTCAAAGAAAGTACATGTTTGTGATAAAAAAACTTATTCCTTTATCCACGCAAACAATCGCTTCAAAAACTCGATTATTAGCCCCAAAACATACCATTTATATTATTGGGCCCGTGAATAGCACGATATGTGTATATATATATATCACAAATGGAAAAGTCCCAATCAAGGAAGCAACATATATCATTTACAAATGACTTAAAAAACATTAAAAATTACAATAATTACCAATTTAAAAGCTATATAATAACATAGGTTGACTCTCAGAATTCTATCAGGCTCACATATATTGGGATAGAAAAAATAACACATATCATTTTAATATTACCAAAAAAGTATTATAAATAATAATAATTAACAACTTAAAATATCTGAAAGACATTTTAAAAGGGTTAATTTTGTAATTTTATCCATATCACATAAATTAGGACAAAGTGACCAGTAATGTACATTATTTCAAAGTTACATAAAAATATTATAAATCACAATAATTAATAACTTCAAACATTTTTAAAAAAATATGAAAATTTGGATGACTCTCCAAATTTCATCTGTGTCACATAAATTGAGACAACAAAAATAACATATATTGGGTCCATTTTAATTTATTTGTCTTCTTTTTTTTATTTTTAAAAATTGCGTAAAAATACTATAAATCATGATAATTGACAATATAAAATATGTTTTGAAAAAAAATACAAAAAATTCCACTGATTCTTGAAGTGAATCTATCGTAAAAATACTATAAATCATGACAATTGACAACATAAAATATTTCAAAAATGTTGTATGTGGGTAGTCTTATTATGCCTTAAATAGCGTCAAAGAAAGTACAAATTTGTGATAAAAAAACTTATTCCTTTATCCACGCAAACAATCGCTTCAAAAACTCGGTTATTAGCCCCAAAATATACCATTTATATTATTGGGCCCGTGCATAGCACGGGCAACATTATCTAGTATATGTACAAAAATAAGCTTTATGACTTTTAGTTTCCAATTTTATACTTTGCAAGAGAATATAATTATTGCAAGAGAAGATAATTACACAAATACAATGAATGAGAAAAAAGATTATAAAAATAAGTTCATAAATTTAATATATTAATAAATAAATTTATATTTATTAATATAATTTATTGTATTTTATGAATCCACATGAACTATTTGAATATTTTATCTTTCTTATTTATTACTTTTATTTAGGAAATAATACAAATAGGACTCACTATTTTATGCGCCAAAGCCAAATACATAGCCCATTTTAACTTGCCTTCATATTTTTATTTTGTTCTCTATCTTAGTCTAATTTCATTTTAACTCTTTAACTCTATTTTTTATGTATTATTTAAATACAAAATGCTTATTGTATGACTTCTTTATTTTTATAGATATACTCTTCAACTACAATTTTACATTTTAAAAATTGATGTTCGCCCGTTCGTTTTCGTAAAAAAAATTGATAAATGAATATTGATTTCTTTAAATAACAATTTCTTTTTTGAGAGGTTCTCCATATTTTTGTGTGAAAAGTAATCGACGAAATTTTAAAATAATTATTATTCGTCTGATAATCTTTGTTTTTTGTTTTTTATTTTATAAAAACTAACAGACAATTTTAAAATGCAAAATTATAATCAAAGCATATATAAAAAAAAAATTAAAAATCATAAAATTAGTATTTTATGTTTAACTGGTACAAAAAATATTTAAAAATTAAAATAGAACATGACTAAAGTAGAGCTTCAAAATGAAAAATAAAAATTAGTTAAAGAGAATGTAGATACATTTGATCGTGGGTACTTTAATTGATTGGTAACCTAAACTCCTACCTTATTGGTGAGGATTTGATTCCCCACACTGTAATCCCCTCTCCATTTTTCCTTTCCCTGCCCCCATTTATAAGAAAAAAAGAAGTTACTAAGAGATTAACTACTTAAATTTAAAAGTTGTACTAGATATAATGAAGCTTTGATGTGATCTTGTGAGTAGTTTGAGTTGCTAACTTTGGTAAGTTCGAGGCGATAATTCTAGAAAATTAAAACAACTGATAGAGAGATAATTTTAGTAAGTTAAGACTCACGATCAATAGAAAAGAACTTAACAAGATTATAATTAACACATTAGGAATTTGTTCGGATAAATAAGCAATCATTGTCCTATAACTTTTATTATTGAAAAAACCTCATATTATTTAAGTGATAACTTTATTACTCCATTTATTTATTATTTGATTATCTAAGTTACAAAACAAAAATACTATAACTCAAAAAAGTTGATTAAATTGATGTTCTCGGTGATATGAAAGTGAAGAAACATGCATCACCTATTTGATACAAGAACCTGGTCCTTGTAGTACTTTAACATAACTTCGTAACACAAAATAACACAAAGTTTTATCGAGGAAAGTCTCCTTGCTCAAGGGAAGAAAAATCACGACCTACATCCAGGGGCGGAGCTACCCTAGGGTAAGGGGTGTGACACCCCTTCGTCGGAAAATTACATTGTATATATAGGTCAAAATTTAATTTAATAAATATATATACAAGTGTTACACCTCTTGACACAAGTTGAAGGTTTAGTGTAGTGATCAAGGGTGCAAAAATTGCTTGAGATTGTGTGTTCTACCCTTGATAGCAACACTTATACATTTTTACTTTATATTTTGACACCCCTTCATAAAAATTCTGGCTCTGCCACTGCCTACATCGTGTAGGATTTTAAGAAACGTCTCACTAACTTCAAAGAGTGACTTTAGATTACAACTCTATAATTTAAGGGACTAACTCTAAAACATTAACTCAAACGATTAACTATAACCATTATCTTTACTCTCCAAGAAGTCACAACAAATTCTTATTACAACTCTCACAGACTTGCTTTCAAACTTAAAATTATTACAACATAATAATAATAATTCCAAGTTACTTTAACAAAATACATACTTTAGAAAGAAAATCTAACTAGTCCTCTTTCTTTTGTCGTTGTATGCTCCTTCTGCCGCTTCTTGCCTTCTGTTGAAAACAACGATATTCATTGTGTGCCAAATCTAAAGTCTCATTATGCAACGTTCTTCTTTTATAGTCATCCTATTTTGTGAGTTCTGAAATCTCTAATTGAGTCCGAAAGTGGTTTTTCAATAAGTCAGCTACTCCTTTTATAGAATCTTACGCGAATTCTAATTTATTCTCACGCAACTTTACTTTGCTGCTCATTTTTAGAATCTGATTTACTTTGTCAATCATCAAAAACTATTTTTGTTGAATATTGACTTGTCATCAGCCTCTTATCCTTTTTAGGACAAATTGTGTGTGTGGGGGGAGGGGGTGCGTGGGTGCGTACGTGCGTGTGTCTGTGTTTTTCATGCAATACTAAGAGCTAATTTCGTTGTTTGTTGTAAAAATTACTAAACGTTTGAAATTTCTTGAACAAATTAAACTAATCATAGATACGCACTCTTAAACTCACCCAATTGGTGTTCTAATTTGGTGATTAATTCATGTGACTAATGAGATACTTTTTTTTAATGATTTATTTTGTCCCAATCAATTTTTTTATTACATAGGGGATAGGGGAAGATGAAATTGGGGAGGGGATAATTACAAGGTGGAGAATAGCTAGATACCTCACCAACAAAGTGAAAGTTCTCATATCAAACTAATTGGGTATTATCAAAATTTCAAGAAATTTTATTGTTAACAAGAAGTAAATTCATACCTGGATATAAATGAAAGGACGCGAACAACCCCGTTGATAGAAGATGATCAATACGTCACATTTTCAAAACATCATTCAGGCTTATACAAAAAAGCTAGTAAATTAGAATGTAATGTTAATATCTGAATAATATTATTTTCATCAAACAATTTGAAATTATTGATTGATTTTCAAAACGTAATATAATGCTAAATAAAAGTGCTCATCTTGTTGACTTGAAACAAAGTGAGCAAGATCAACAACAACCTTAAGAATTTTGAAATAAGCGATAGTAAAATGAGTACTTTCACTTACTATAATATCAAGATTCAAAAAATTGATCAATAACTACTTATAAATAATACCATTTGATGAAAATAACATTATTCCATCATAAACATCAAATTCACTAGCCTTTTGTATAAGCATGAACAAGTTTTGAAATGTGACATATTAACACCTTCATTTATATAAAGTATTGATCAATATTAAGATGTTTATAAGAAATGAAATATCACGATTATTTGTAAGTATCACAATTTTTTTTTACGACGAAGCATTAACTTTCTAATCTAATACTGTAGTTAAATCAATTCTTTTTCATGGAAAAAATTATAGAAGCAAAATGAAATTGATATGATATTTGTAATGAGATATGCACTTTAAATTTAAATAGGTAAAATATTATTGACCATATATTTCCAAATATTTTGGGGGTAAAATTTTGCCATGTGTTTGACCACAAACTTCTAAATCTTTTTGGCAAGTCATTTATGGGTGAAGTTTTGCCCTGTGTTTGGCTACAAATTTACAAATATTTTTGGCAAGTCATTATTGGGTGAAGTTTTGTCATGCGTTTGGTCATAGATTTTTTGGGGAGATATATTTGACTTTTATTAAAAAAAATATATGATTTATACCTATAAGTTTTAAGAATTTATTAAAAATACTCATAAGTTTGTATTGTCATTTTAAAATGAAAATATTTCGTGAAAAGCAATGACAACGAACATAATTAATATGAATTCGAAAAAAAAGGGAAGAAAACAAAACGAAAAAACCATGTATTTGTATACGAAAAACTACTATTACTACTTATAATTGGAAGTGACTTTGGAGAGTAAGCTCGGATAAAAATTATATAAAATATGTATGTAACGCTATAAATTTTGTACAACAAACTAGGAATGAAATTTAGTCTAAGTTATAAATGTTGGGTGTTTTATAAAATATAAAAGTTTAGGATAAAAAAAAAAAATTAAAAAAATTCTCGAATACTAAAATTTGGCTCAAATTCTATGTTTTTCTAGAACTTGGGAACTTGGAATAACCAATTATATGACAAACACTAGTTACCAATTTTTTTCTAAATTTTTTCCAAATATAATCTTCTTACTTTTGGATTACTAGGTTATGATTAGCAAATGAAAATGTAATTGGAAGAAACATTAGTTAAAATATCAAAACCTTCAAACATTATTTATAGCAACCAAATCAAAGTCTCAACTTATCTTTGATTAAAGATTGTTAGGGTATATACTATTTAATCATGTGTTTAGACATAGTAGTGTAACAATTTTCAAGATTAAATATCTAAGTGGGAAATTGTTAGGGTATATACTATTAACCATGCATTTAGATATAGTACATTATAACAATTGTGATGGTTAAAAGTCTAAGTGGGAGATTGTTGGGATATATACTATTAACCATGTGTTAAGAAATAATATTTATTGTAGAATAAATATTTGCTCAATTTTAATAGATCATATATTTGTTTATGGTGTCTATTTACTTATATAGTAGATGATTTAGTGTGTAGAGTTTTAGCTTATATACAGATGATTAAATCATCAGTTCTTATAAGTATAAAGTTTTTTTGTTCACAATCTAGGATGGAAATTGGACATGCCATCGGTACGATTGTAGCACAAGATTATAGGTAATTTATCTTGATTATGGGAACGGTATAGTTCCAACTTCTTGTGCTAGTGCATTTTGTATGTATTGAACGGGACCGAGTAGAGATAGTTGTTTTAGACTGACTGACAAAACATATTCTCTAAACTATTAAATGTACTTATATTCTTAATCCTGATATAACTATTATGATCTGTATATATTAATTATCGTTTTGATTTATTAAAAGGTGAGATTCTGAGATGGGTCAATATGCCTGGTAAGTTGGATGATAATAATATATATTGGTGAAATAATAAGTTAGTTGATGAAATCCATGTCTCGTTATAGAGATTGATTGATATGCCTTTTTGAGAAACTTATAAGTTTTCATCGTGTCAAACCTTGCAAGTGGATTTATGAATCTGACACATGAAATAAGTTAAGTAGTGCTCTAAAGGAAATTAATCATTAAGTTAAATTCGTCAGTAATTTAATTTATTGATTAATATCTGAAATCTTAACATGGGGAATTACATAAGTGTTTAATGGGGAATTACGAAATATAAATAGAGGAGTGCAATTACGAATTTCTAGTGGAATGATTTGTAATTTATTATGGTGAGAATAATTCAAATCAATTATTTGGAATTATTTCCATAATAGGAAGCCTCAGTAATTAATTCTGTGGTCCCTCCAGTGTCCATATTTAATTAGAACTCGGAATCCTAATTCTAAAGGGAAAAGGGGAGAGGCGTTAGTTTTCTTATAAAAAGAAAACTAGCGTGTATTTTTCGGTTGAAGAAAAATAACGTATGTTTGGTTCTCCTCTTTGGACTTTGAAGAAATCTCTATAATTAGAGATTATTCTAGCCCTAGATTGATTAGTTTTCTATTCGATACTTGCCCACCCAAGTATTGAGAGAGTTCAGATGTGAACTTGGGATCACTGTAGAAGATCATGGCTATCTTGTAGATTCACTTGGAGGACTGTCTAACTTGGGGATTCGCTTGAAGGTATCTGTTCATGCTTCAAGAGGTATTTATCGAATTAAATTTCAGTATGTTTATGTGTTCTAGCATAAACGGTATTGATTATCTATTATTCATGTAAGCAGTAAGATTCTAGTATACTTCCGCTGTTCATATAGTTTTCCAACAAAGGTATCCCATGAGATTAAAGATTTATTAAATTAAATATTCCTCTAATATAATCTAATTTCTAAATACATTTCTTATATTTTAAAATATAAACACTTACACCATTTATATTATGAAAATATCATACATTTATATTCTCTATGAGTTATAGCCATGACTAAATATATTAGTGAAAGATACGAGTAAAATTATTAATAATACAAATTACTTAATAGGATGTTTCAATTATTATTAGTAACTTTCTCGCACTTAATTAAAGCATACAAGTTATTTTATTTTTATTTAGTTATAATATTTTATATATAATATTTAAGGGTGTGACTTAATCATCAATAAAGTGGTTGAAAATCACGTTATTTATGATTTTTCCCCATCTTCTAGCCTTGTGAATAGAGTTATCTAGTACTTATTATTGTATAAAGGAACATATATTCCGTGAAATTAATCAAGATACACATAAAACTGACTTGGACACCACAATTATCAAAATATATATTAATAAAATATTTAAGGATGTGACCTAGTGATCAAATAAAGTGGATTGAAAATCATGAGATCTGTTATTTTTCCCTAATCTTTTAGCCTTGTGAATAGAGTCATATGGTCCTGTTATCGGTATGAGGTAACAAATATCAAAATATATATTGTATTATATATTAATTCTCATTTTTACAGCGCTATCTCCCGTTAAAATTTGTTACGCACATTTGTTTGGTGTTATAACTCTACTTACAATTCAATAACTTTCTTTGGTTTTAATTTATACTTTATATTAGTGTTAAAAAATTCATTTAATGCATATAAATAATTTATTAGAACTAAATAAAAGATTTTTTCTAAAATCAAAACTTCATAGGGTTGCTCTCGCATTTGCCTGTTGGTGTACAGTGTACACCAATTGAGTCCACGTACCAAACAAAAGAATTATACATAAAATAAAAATAAAATTGTGATTAATTTTATCAATTACATTATTTATAAAGGAATGAAAGTAATGAACAAAAGAGATAAAATATTTATATAATTCATGTGAATGCATCAAACACAATAAGTTGTATTATTAAATAAATATAAGTTTATTTACTTGTATGGTAAATCTAAATGTAACAAATTTATGAACTTATTTTTCTTGCTCTTTTCTTTTTCTAACATTATATTTGTGCAATTAGCTTCTCTTACCAAAATATCAAATTGAAAAATGAAATGTTATTTGTTAATGAACTTTATTTCGGTACATATTTATCATCAATAAAAAAACAACTAAGTATATGTACCAAAAAAACAAGGTTCAATGTCGAATATCTTTTGATTAAAGATTAAAAAGTACTTATCACTCTATTACAACTCTTAGGGGTTGTTTGGTGTGAGAGATAAAAATATATAGTCCTGAGATAAAAAATTAGTATTGAGATAAAAGTTTGATGTCTTGTTTGGTTGATATATTTGGAATAACTTATCCCACCATTTATATCATAGTGATAAAATAAGTTATCTCACATATAGGGTGAGATAAGTTATTCCAGAATAACTAATCTCAAAATAATTAATCCTAAAATAACTAGTTTTCAATCAAACGGCCCCTTATTCATACTTATGAATTCTTTTCTACTACTATTATTATGTTCAAAGATATAGTAGGAGTAGTAGTTGTAGTACTTTATTACTAGTATGTATATGTATAATATATGTATTATTAAATGAGTTTTGCAATAGGTAGAGTAGTGGGGCAAAGAGTCAAACAAGAAGAAAAGCAAAGGAAGATCCAAAGAGGGGAAAAAGCATAGAGATGATGATGCCGTTGAAAGCAAAATGTCAAACACTAGCTTGCCTTTTGGGGACTGACACCCTCCGCCTCGACCTTAGCAACTCTTTTGACACGTCCTCTCACTTACCTGCCCTCTTTGAACCTATCTCATCCTTCTATTCACACACCTTCATTTTTTTTATTTATTTTATTTGAAGTTCGGTATTTTTATGAGATTTTGATTATATTTAAATTTATATTTTTTTTGATTTCTTATTCAGTATCTGATATTTATATTGAAATTTGATTAAATTTAGATTTGCGTTAGAAAATTTCACATTGAAGGTAAACGCTCTTTAATAAAAATGATTTTGTATTCAACAGATTCAATTTCGAGACCTCTTAATTAAAAATGAAGGAGTATTAATTACTCCACTACAAACACTTTTGGTTATTTGGATTTATGTTATGTAGTATTCGTTCGACGAAAAAATGCTTTTTATTACAGATTTTTGGAATAGCCAATTCAGTGCACCACAATCCACATTCTTTAATGGTACTTTGTTTTTCAATTTTTTCCCTACAAGTCCACATTTTCCTTTAGACGAGTTTTCTTATTATTTTTTTCATTTGAAAAAACAGAAAAGTTAATTTTTGATAGATCCTGAATTTTAAATAATTGGAAAAACATATAATAGAAGTGAAAACTGAAAAGCTTTAACAAAATACTAGTAGTATATTGAAACATTAACAAAAATGGAACTATCACAAAATAATAATTCAAATATAAGAAACAAGGATAATAACACAAATTAAAGGATAAGAAAAATGATAAAAGTAATATTACAACTATTAATATAGGAGAATATATTCAACAATGTTGAACTACATACTAATCTACTACTTATTGAGTTTAGAGCCTTACTACTTATCGAGTATAGAGTCTTGAAAGGTTCATTCTGACATGAGCCTTACACATGAGTCTTCTCTTTAAAACAAAAGGGGACTGACTTTAAAAAAAATTAATATTCCTTTTTTATTATTTATTTAATCATTTTATTATTGTGTTTTCGTATTTTTTTTCCTATTTTCATTATTTAAATTTAACTATTACATGATAATTTATTATCATACAAAAATAATTTAAAGTGTAATGTAAACTATTTTGTAGACAACAACGTGCAAAATATAAAAATTACTTTGTTGACAATAGCATGCCTCTATAATGATTGCTTTTTTTTAATAATAAATGCGTGTTCTTTTTGTTAACATAAAAAATATATTAAAAATGTCCTCTTTATTTTTTTATATTCATATATTTTGTTCTTAATATTATCAAATTATACAAAAAAAAAAACTATTAACCTTGATCGTATCTTTTATATTTTTATTTACATGTAAAGATAGTGAAAATAGAATAAATAAATAAATAAGAAACACAACAACGATTAAATAAATAATGAAGAAGGAATTATTTTTTTTAAGTCAGCGTTGACTCAATTTTGTCTCTCTTTTGAAAGTTTTTCTCAATTTAATTATCTTTTGACTCTGGATTCCTAATTATATGTAGTTTTCCCCTCAAAATATTTCCAGGTTTTTTGTTTTTATTTTTTCAGAAGCTGCGAATTCTTTAAATTTCAGGTTTAGTCTTTTTCCTTTCTTTTTGAGAATGTTATTGTAATTTGTTTATTATATATATTTTAAAAATAGTATTTGCTTCTTCTTTCAAGATTTGTTTTTATTTTTCACAAGTTACGATATTTTTGTCCTAATTGGGTGTAAATTAAGTTTTATTTTTGAGAATATTATTTTTATTTTGTTATTAAATGAATAAATAAGATAGGTTTTTTCCTTTTTAAATTGAAACTGTCACATGTAATAAACAGTGAGTGTACCTCCTTTATTTTGATTTTTTCTGATAAATTTAATATAACAAAATTATTCTATATATTTTTAGTATAAAGATTATAAGACAGCTTCACCCACTGGTTTTATCGTCCCGTCGACAATTCCATTGAAAGCAATGCTGAGAGTATCCGATCCCCAACGACCTTTTTGGCTATCTTATCTCGAGCTGTGAGCTATCATAGGAACCACCATATTTACACCTACTCGCAAAAAATCTAGTCGTTTGGTGTTGGTGTGAATAATTAGTATCGGAATAAAAGTTATCATTCCTCGTATAGTAATCTCGGGATAATTTATCTCAAAAATTAAGTAAATGATAAAAATATCCCTTTAAATCCTTTTTATACATCACTTTTCATATTCATGAAGGGAGTTTTTGTAAACAAAAAATTATGCATTGCATATTATTTTGAATACAACAGATCAAACACTCAACAAAACTAATTCAATCATAGCTTGAATTCAAACCAAACAATTCCTTAGGTTTTTTCACATTTTTTAAAATTATATTTATATTTAAACACAACTTCGATATTGCAAAAATAATAATATATTTTTAATTATTTTCTTCAAATTTTACATTTTTTTTATGTCGAAACGCATACTTATTTTAAATCAAATCTAAGGGATCGTTTGATTGTGAAGAAGTTATCCCGAAATAAATTATTTCAATACAAGTTATTTTATTATACATATGGACTAAATTATTTCATCACTACAATATAAATAATCTAAAGATTACTTAAACTTTCAATCAAATGTACGATAAAATAATCTTATATTTTAGGAAAAAAGGACAAATATATCTTCGAACTATCGTAAATGCTATGCAAATACCCTCCGTCATACTTTTGAGACATTGGTGCCTCTACCGTCCAAAAACTAGAGCATATATACCCTTTATACTAACGGATATACACGTGTCATAATCTTATCCACCCACCCGATATTTATTAAATATCATATTAACGGGTAAGATTGTGCCACGTATTCCTATTTAGTCTTCCGTTAGAATGAAGGGCATATATGCTCTAATTTTTTAACGACATGAACACCAATTTTCCAAAAAATATGACGGAGGATATCTGAATATTATTTATGATAATTTAGAGATATATTTATCCTTTTTCCCTATATTTTATCCCAAATTTGCTATTCTATATATCTTACAATGACCCTAAAGTTAAAAATTCATGTGGACCGGACATGTAAGTTGATGAAGAAGTAATAAGTAGCTAAAGTCAAACGGACGAAGACGACCCACTAATCGAGATGAGAAAGAAAGCAAAGAAGAAGAAAACAAAAGTTTCCATCATTTAAGCCAACACCTACCCTTAACTTGCCAGGGAAAGGTACCTATCTCCACTGAACCACTGCTCAGAAAAACTTGAAAACCCCTCGTGGACCCAACACTTTCTATCAACTCTCTTCATTCCATAACTATAAAATATTTTTTTTAAAAAAACTATACTATACTATATTCACAATATCAACATTGCAATATACATAGAAAAATCTAGTGTCATAGCACTAATAGCCGCAATAATAATTGAAAAGCAATGTTGGGGAAAAAGAGGAAAAGATAGCTCATGGATTACAATTTTTTTTTTTTAATATGATATGATTAATAAGTTTTCAACAACTTCGGTACTTTATGTCGTCAATAAATTTCATTTTTCTTAGCCTCTTTCTCATTGGCAATACTGAAATTGCATATAAATCCAAAATGCAACCAGTCAAGTGTTTATAAACAAGTATAGTAGAGTTGCCCTAGGTGAAGGACGTGTTGTGTTGCATTATGGTCTTTGATTGAGAAAAATTAAACCACAGAATCCCAATGCTTGCTGTCTAAATCCTTTCACCGCTATATGTTTGTATTCTGGTAACTGATTTTATTAACCCGGATCCCTCTCACAGTATATGATGGAGATGAAACATTTAATAGAGTTTGAGAATTTATTTCATATATCATGGCGAAGGCTTTACCTGTGAGTGGTGAGAACTGCACCGGTGTAAACGTTGTTGGTGATAGTAGTGGTGAGAAACTGCAGGCTACTACAAGCAAGGAGCTTTTTCACTGTGAAAACGGAAAAATGGTTAGGAAGAGAGCGGCGTCTGACATGGAGATCCAGACCGGCGCCGGTGAAGAGCATAGATATCTACGCCGGCCTGCTATAATAGGCGGGTCTCACTCTCAGGTTGGTGATTTAAGGGTTTGTGGCAATAGTAATTTTGGTCATGGTATGAACAGTAATACGACGACGATGACGACGACCCAGGTTTCTAACTACTCCACTATGCAAATGTTACCTTCTTCCACGAACTTGTGCGGTGTGACGTCAAGAGGAGGGCCTGGGATTGATACTGGATTTTCTAATTCAACCCCAAACCTAACTTACACAGACGCCATAACATCGCATCATCAGCCACCACAAGGTACTCAAACCCAGAACAACAACAGCAACAATCAATCCCCATCTGTTTGTGTTTTCTCCGGTTTGCCCCTTTTTCCTCCGGATAGAAACCGACAAAACAGCGGTTTACTACTGCAGCAACCTCCTGCTGCTGCAGCAGCTGTTGTATCTTCACCTCTTACAACTGGAAGAATCGATTCCATGGAGGATAGCACGTCGGCAACGGCATGGATTGACAGTATTATAAAGGATTTAATCAACAGCTCCGCTCAAGTATCGGTGCCCCAACTCATCCAGAATGTAAGGGAGATAATCCACCCTTGCAATCCGTATCTCGCATCCCTGCTGGAGTACCGGCTTCGCTCTCTCACTAGTAATAATAATGGTGGTGCTGATCAAAATGACCCCATGGAGTGCTGGAGAAGAAAAGAATCGCTGCCGCCACAGCTCGCTGGTTTACAACAGGCCCAAAATAATGCCAATTTATTACAGCACAATATTTTATCCCTTCCTGATTCCTCAAATAATCAATACTTAAACTGGGAAATAGCTAACGCTCCGGTGGCGCCTTCTCTGAACCAGCACCAGCAGCTTGGCGGCAATAATCCTACTGCAACAGATCTTTCATTTGTTACACTTTCTCCTCAAGTGCAGCAACAGCAACAACAAGAATCTCCTCATTCTCGTTCTCATTCTCAGCAACAGGCAGCAGTAGACTTAGAGCAACAACAGAAGCAGCAGCAATCTTCTAGTTCTCTATCTCCAACGTCTGTAGCTGACAATAGTGCCAAAACAAAAACTTCAACACCAGCTCCACCAGTCCCGATCAACACATACCGAGAAAAAAAGGAAGAAGAGCGACAACAGAAGAGGGATGAAGAAGGATTACACCTTCTGACCTTGCTATTGCAGTGTGCAGAAGCCGTATCCGCTGATAATTTAGAAGAGGCAAATAAAATGCTATTAGAAGTATCCGAACTCTCCACGCCGTTTGGCACATCTGCACAGCGTGTTGCTGCATATTTCTCAGAGGCCATGTCAGCAAGGCTGTTGAATTCATGCTTAGGAATATACGCAGCCCTACCAATGACTAGCGTCCCCATGCTTTACACACAGAAAATGGCATCCGCTTTCCAGGTGTTTAACGGAATCAGCCCCTTCATTAAATTCTCACATTTCACCGCCAATCAAGCTATACAAGAAGCTTTCGAGAGAGAAGACCGGGTACACATAATCGACCTTGATATAATGCAAGGTCTTCAATGGCCCGGTCTTTTCCACATCTTGGCTTCCAGGCCCGGTGGACCTCCTTTTGTTCGGCTCACCGGGCTTGGAACATCCATGGATGCTCTTGAAGCAACCGGCAAACGACTATCCGATTTTGCCGAGAGATTAGGCCTTCCTTTCGAGTTTTTACCAGTTGCTGATAAAGTTGGAAACTTAGACCCTGAGAAATTGAATGTGAGCAAGAGAGAAGCTGTAGCGGTTCATTGGTTGCAACATTCCCTTTACGATGTTACTGGCAGCGACTCTAATACACTCTCCCTCTTGCAAAGGTACACAATTTCTATGTTTGGATTTTTTTTTTTGAATTCAAATTTTATTCTTTTTTTAGTACTTTATAAATATACTTTTGTAGCTCCAAAAAAAATGGCTTTTAAGATATTTGAAATCACCAAATTCAAAAATACTGTTGCTGCTATTTTCCATGCGTTTTCATTCCATGTCGTCTAGTCAAATACGTATACCTTCAGTTATCACTTTCCATGACTAACTATCTGCACTTGAAATTAAAGAACCAACATGCAGCTTTAACGTAAGGAAAAAAGAATCTCTTCATGATATGAATATTGTGTTGTAGATGATACAATTGCTAATAACAATATTGTAAAAAAAAATATGTGATATATATTTAATTAATTACAAATAAAATGATTCGTACTAGTATAGATATTTATCTTTCCTTTATTACACGGCGCTTCTCTTTGACCAGCGGTGATTCTCTTTTTCAGTAAACCTGAAAAAAGGAGGAGAAAAAGGCCAATCACTTTTTGAAGCAAAAGCTGTCTTCTCTTTGAATTACTGAGTCCTTCCTGCCTAATTAATTTTCCGTGAATTCTCTTCTTTTTAAAAAAGAAGTTCAAATATGTCAAATTTCTGGGGAGCACGCCCCAAAAGGATAGAAAGGCTAGAGAGAAAAACTAGTTTCCAGTTGGTGTGAATTTTGTAATATAAAAGTAAATAATGTTAAAGGGTGAAATAAGAAGAAAAGAAAATTCTCTTGATATACATAATATCATAGTATTAGTTAATGTCTAATATCTTTTCGGTTCATTTTTATTTTCCTTCATGTTTTATTATTAGCATTATTTATTCTCCTAAATAATTTTTTTCAAAACCTAATACTTCCTTCCTCTTTTATTAATTGATCACTTTTCATTTTACATGATAACTAAAAATATTAATTAAAATGGTTAATTTTACTAATTTATCTTTTATCTATATTGATGAACATCAAGATAGAATATGAAAAATACGTTTAATAGTATAGGAATAGAAATAATTGAAATAGATAGAAAGTAACTTGTCTTTCTCAAAAAAAGATAGAAAGTAACTTGTGAACTCTAGGAAAAATAAAATTTTGGAACTTTTAAATTTTTTTAGGCTTCCATATTACCTATAGAGATAAAATGAGAATTTTAATTAATTTATTTGATTTAGTAAGTGAACAAATAATTTGGGACATTATTTTTAGTAAGGTGATCAGTTAATATAAAACGAAGGGTACAATCAGTGTCTTTCAAGGGGAGTCCAAAATTCAAAATGGACAAGTATCATGAATAGAGAAATATGAAGTATTTGTTGTAATTTTACCTCATCACTTGTGCTCTACATCCTACCACTGTATCTGTATCTGTATGTAAGTTTGATTAATTTGCTTTACTTCAGGTTGGCTCCGAAGGTGGTGACGGTTGTGGAGCAGGATCTGAGCCACGCGGGTTCATTCCTGGGGAGGTTTGTAGAGGCAATACATTACTACTCAGCTCTATTTGACTCACTGGGCGCATGCTACGGGGAGGAGAGTGAAGAAAGGCATGTGGTGGAGCAACAACTATTGTCTAAGGAGATACGTAATGTACTAGCAGTAGGAGGTCCATCAAGGAGCGGGGACGCGAAATTCAACAACTGGAGAGAGAAGCTTCAACAGTCTGGATTTCGATGCTTGTCTCTTGCAGGTAATGCTGCTGCACAAGCTACTCTTTTACTCGGAATGTTCCCGTCTCATGGATACACTTTGGTTGAGGATAATGGAACTCTTAAGCTTGGATGGAAAGATCTTTGCTTGTTTACTGCTTCTGCATGGAGGCCTAATTCATTGCATGCTGCACCAGGTTCTCGTCACTTCTCTCGTCCTAATATGGATTAGAAGGTCTTTATGCAGTCAAGTCAGTAAATTTCGAATATTGAATGATTAAAAAAAATGGAATGCACGGTCCGAAAATGCGTCTGATATCTTTCTTCCCTTCATTTGGTAATGTTGTTTACACGATCATCTTTTCTTGTCATGTATGTCTACATCGCAAAGGTGGTTTTGTTAACTCCCTTTTCTTTAACTAGTCATTAATTTTTGTTGCTTCTTTTTCTCTAATTTATTCTTCAATGCATCTGATAATGTTGTCCCATTCTATTTATATGGCTCATTGAAACATCAAAAAAAATTATGAGAATTCTTGAAAAGTTCAACATGTCTGAAGCATATAAAGGCTCTCGGAGTACTTGTTCAATAAATCTTTATGAAAATTGAAACAATCAGGATGAATGTGGTACCATCTTTTTAAAGAAAATTTGCTAAAGGATTGTTACAAAAACTATCCGATTTATCGCACTTTTATAAGGAAGCTTGAAGCTAAATTCGTCATAATAACTGTAAGAACTTCCAAAGGCAATATAATATTTTTAAAAATAAATTGAAATAAAGGATTTTGAGAAGATAAAATTTTATCTTGGATTATAAATTGAGCATTTGATAAATGAAATATTTATATAAATTGAAAAGATTCTAAAACGATGTTTACCTGAATGAACTATGTTGAGCACCTAATGGTTATAAGAATGCTTGATATAACTAAAAGTTCATTCCGGCCTAAAATAAATGATGAAGATCTCCTTAGTAATGACTAATGAGACTCCATATCTTGTGCAATTGGAACATTAATGTACTTGTTAATAATGCCATATCAGATGGAATTTTTGCAGTAATAGATTATTTGGGAGTTGGTTAGAGTTATATATGTATTAATAATGTACTTTAGGAATGAATTACGAGTGAATCGATGTATTATTTTATGTGTATATTACTTATGGATGAATTAATTATTCATTTACTAGTTATTTCATATTCTATCTTATATATACATAAATCTTACATATAATACATATAGATTTCTTCATTATGTATATATGTATTAGTTATACAGGCTCTTGCATTGTCAATCAAATGTTATATTAATTTTATACACAAATAACTTATTTTCTATTGGAAAAATTACGCGGTTAAGCAAACTTATACTACTTAATTACTCATCATAGCTATAGTTTGCTATAATTACCACTCGCGACTAACATTATACATTAATTACGCGGGTTGACTTCGAGTTTGTATAATTAACCACGTTTGTATATGTATAATTCGCCAGAATATACAAATACATAAGTATAATATACATATACAATTCATCTCTCTCCCACTCTCTACCCTCTCTCGCTCGCCTCTCTCCTCCCTCTCCCAATCTCGCTCGCCTTTCTCGTATCTCTCCCATTCTTGCTTGCCATATATAAAAATGCATATGTATAATATACAATTATCTAACCGATATACATATACAATTCACCTCTCTCCACTCTCTGCCCTCTCTCGCTCGCTGTAACACCTCACTAATTGAAAGAACTACAAAGAGCTAGAATTATAAAGAGTCATTTTCAGAAAGAATGAAAATCTGGAAATTTGACAAAATTAAGTTAAGTTTGAGTTTTGGGTCAACTTCAAATGACTATAACTCCCAGCTCAGGATGAGTTAGGTGTGCTACAAGATACCGTAGGAAAAATCTTTGAATTATCTTTCCAACGCCGCCAAGTTTTCTCAATTCCAAGTTAGTATGAATGAGATATGCCCATTCGAAGTTGGGCTGTCTAGATAAGAAAAGTCAAAACCGAATTTTGGAAGGGTATTTTGGTCTTTTCCTTACCCAATTGTTTTATTTCGTTTTTAGCAGTTTAATTGGAGTCTAAACTAAACTTGGTTAGTTTACGCTTTTGAAAACTAAGTTAGGGTTTTGAGAGAAGAGAAAAAAAGAGGAGAAGAAGCAAGGAAATTGCCAAATCTCGAAGCTAAGAAATGTGGTTTTCGTCAAGGGGTGATCCCTACGAGGTATGTGAGATCATATAGCGTTGAGTTAGTTCACTCACGCTCCAATCATGATTCAATTCAGCGAAGTTGTGTTGTTTTGAAAGCAAATATTATGAGTTCTTGATAATAATTCGTTTGAAATCTTATGGGTTATTGTTGTTGAAGTTTCTTGAGATTGATTCATGAATTTAAGTGTGATTTCGAGTAGAATCTTTCGTATATATAGATGATATGGTCGATTCTAAGTGTTTGGGGAAAGAACCAATTGAATTTAGAGGGTTTAGAGTTGAAAAACGAAAAATAAATTTCATCAAAAATCTGGGGAAGGGGTTGGGGTGTCGCACCTCTCAGCGCGCCCCAAAAGCAGTCTCTGAAATTTGACCTCTGGGGCGCAGCGCTAGCCAGAGCGCCCCAAGTCAGCCTCTAAAATTTCAGGGCTGGCGACCCGCGCCTCTCAAAGCGCCAGGAACGCCAGTTCTTCCACCTTTTTCCACTTCTTTCCGTATTAGTTCCCTAGCAATGTACCTATGTTTTCTAGTTGATTTCTACACTCTAAGGTACATCTAAACATCATGAAATCATCCATAAACATGAGATCATAAACCTTGAATCCATAATTCAATTCAAGGAAAGTTAAGAGTCAAGTTAAGAAGTTAAGAGTTGAGTCAAGAGAAGTTCATAGAGTCTTCCAAAAGTTACAAACGTTTTAACTTTGTTTTAAGACTTAAGTTTTGAATTGAGTAAAGAGTAAAAGTAAAGTTCCTTTCTTCAAAGATTAGACGAGGACTAAGTATTCCCAAGAGTTAAAATGTTTTCACATTTGAACAAGAAAGGAAACATCGATTTCTAAGAGTCTTTGAGCTAGTTTTTGAGTAATTATCTCAAATCACATAAAAAGTTTTGTTTTAAAACATATGAGCTGAGTATATTTTGGGAGTAGTATTGAGCACCGATATGGGGACACGAGTTCATAATAACTCAAGTCTCCATAAACAATGTAGCCATCATGGGTAGAAATGATTATACTTTTTAGATGATTCCTTAGTGTTTTTTAGCATAGACTAGTGAATCCGCTTAGTTGAGGCGTTCTATATGACGGCAAAGTATATGACAATTCTGACAGCGTGAGCGAGATGTTGTATCATCACTTAGGTTTATAGTGGTGGTTGTCGGTTAGAGAAACTCCCACAATATTATATTACTTTATATGTAAACTGAGTTGTTATTGCATTTCTTTAACAAATTGATCTGCTATCTAGGGGTGTGCAAAAACCGAAACGACCGATAAATCGAACTGAAAAAATGTTATTGGGTTAACAGTTATTTAATGGTTTTATAAAAAAAAATTATTGGGTTATTAGTTCGATATTGATTTTTTAATATTAGATTATTGGATTAACCGATAACCCATTAATAATATAATAATTTACTATTTTAATTTGTAGTCATACATTAGTATCAAACAAAAAAGATTAATATAATCATTATATTAAACTTTAACTATAAGGGGTCGTTTGGTGTGAAGGATAGTACCAAATAGTCTCGGGATTAAATTATAGTACCGCTTATTTTGTTGTTTGGTTGGCAAGTTCGGGATAACTTATCCCGGGATTAATAATTAGTACCGGGATAAGTTATCCCTCTCCTTGGGTGGTATAGTAATCCCGGGATAACTTATCCCGGGATAAAATAGGTAAATGACAAAAATGTCTCTTTCAACCCTTTTGTTCTATCACTTTTTACATTAATGAGGGACATTTTTGTAAACAAATAAATTATTCTTAAACTTTATTATTTTGAATACAAACCAAACACTCAATAAAAAATAATCTCAACACAACTTATTCCATCATAACTAATCCCAACATAACTTATCCCAACATAACTTATCCCATCATAACTCATTTTCAAACCAAACGACCCCTAAGGATCCTACACAATTAACATTACTTAATTAACTCTGCTCTTTGCATTTATTCTTTAGATTTTAGTATTACTTTAGTCTTTTAGGCAACGACTAGGGTTGTGAATTATGAGTATTTGCTATACTTTTACTACACTAAATTTTTGCACTCAATGAGTAATTAGATTTCTCTCTTTCTTATTTCGCGTTAAATTGTTAGACAAGTCATATATTTGTTTTGAAATCATTTTCTTATTGGTTAAATCGAAAATCAAATTGTTAAAGACTAAAAACGATAAACTGAAAATCGATAACAAATATCTTATTGGTTTGGTTATCGGTTTAGCATATCTAAAAATCGAAAACCGATAAATTGAATCGATAATACTTAAAATCGAACCAAATCGACCGATACACACCTCTATTGCTATCTACTGTTTTAAATGCTTTGTATAAACTGCACCCTTATTGTTGTTTTTACTTTGCATTTGAGTTGAGTATTCATGAGTTGAGTAAAGCCAATGTAATTGTTCCTTTCTTTTCAAGCTTATGTCATGTTTAGTTTTCCCTCGCATACTCGTACATTCAATGTACTAACGTCATTTGGTCTGCATCGTTTTATGATGTAGACACAGGTAACCAGGATCAGGATCAAGTGCCTCGTTGTCCAGTTGAGCACTCAGAGTCAGTTGGTGAGCTTCCTTGCTATTTAGAGGACCCCTTTATCATTTGATTTAGTACTTTAGTTGTTAGGATGATTGAGGGTCTTGTGCCGACATCCCTCTTTGTTTTAAAGGCTTCATAGGCAGTAGTTGATGTTAGTTCTTGAGTCTTTCCATTCATGTTTTGATGATTGAGACTTGAGTGCCATTTTGGCTAGTGAATGTTCTTTATACATTCTAAGTTTTATTGAGATTTCAATTGGCTTTTAAAGTATTTTATCATGAGTATGTCTTCCGCAGAGTAGTAGGTCAGGTCAAGGGTTCGCTTGAGGCCAACAATGGTTCTCGAGTGCTAGTCCCTCCCAGAATGTAGGCTCGGGGAGTGACACTTGCATCTCTCCTCCCTCTCCCAATCTTGCTTGCCATATATACAAATACATATGTATAATATACAATTATCTAACCGATACACATATACAATTCACCTCTCTCCCACTCATTGCCCTCTATCGCTTGCCTCTTTCCTTTCTCTCCCAGTCTCGCTCGCCTCTCTCCTCCCTATAACATGTAACTACGAATTGTAATTATCAAACTATAACTATGAAGAGTAATTAAGCTTTTTTTGAGTGGCTATATGTGAAAATTCCTCTTTTCTATTTGTCTACAATTGTCGTTATATGAAAATTAATACATAAATAACTTATTTCTTATCTAACTATCAAACAATCACTAAGTATATTAGAAAAATTCAATTCCTCTCCGGCAAAAGTAATTAGAAAAATGTTAATCATATAGTTACCTTCAAGTACCATTGATATAAGTTAATTTATTGTAAAGCAATTCACAAATGATTGATTATGTTATTGTGGGTTATTTGTTTGGTCCATATAAAATTTGTTCCAAACTATCTATTTATAAGTACTTTCATGACATTAAACACAATTAAATATTAGGGAAACTTACATAAATATACTATAATAAAAAATATTTACGTAATAACATTTTTTTCACTTGATCACTTTTAATATATTTATAATACAATTTTAATACATATTACAAAGAACAATTTATTATTCACATATAATACAAGTTTTATTGATGGATAAAATATTTATTACACATTTAATACACTTATAATACAATGTGCCAATTTTTTATCAAACAACCATAATATATTTTTTAAAAAACAGTTGTAATACATATATATTGCATACATAATTCACTTTTAATACATATTGCAGATTTAACATAGTATTGTTATATATTACTATAAATGGTAATAAATAAAAAGTATTGCTAAAATCAGTAATTATTTATTAAAAGGCACTCATCCAAATAATTTTTCCTAATTATAACTGCTACAAATTATCCAGAAATAATACTCATTCTTAAATATAACTGAGTACTCATATAGTTGAGGGTAGCGACTCAACACATTTTGAAAACGTGTAATACTTCTTTGAAAAGAATATTCCAAAAATATTGTATAAACAAGATGGTACTTATATTTCTAGAGGGAAAGATACATTAGAAGAAAAAAAGATATGGAGCAATAAATTTGTGTCATTTCAAGTTTTTTTTTTACTAATAATTTTTAACATGTGTTTTTTACCAATAATTTTCAACATATTTTAACAAATCACTCTCAGAAACGGATGATTTACATTCACGTCAAGTTGCCGACTTCAACTCCATTCCGACTTCGTCTCCGTCTTGCGCTATTGCTAAATTGATAAGTAGCAGACATTTTAGTGATAATAATATAAGTTCTGCTTGTGCTTGTGCTTCCACTTCCACTTATGGTGAGATTGCCGATTCTGTTGTAGCAAAATTAGATACTTTAGTCGGGGCTCAAAGAGACTCGGACACCCGGTGCAAATCAAAAAAAAAAAAAAATTAGATACTTTGCAATCCCAAACTACACAAGGCTACTATCATTTGGCTCCATGACCTTGGAGATAATAGCTCAAACTTGACCCGCGCTTTGCCAGCATGAATTGTGTTGGTGTTAAATGGATCTGTCCAACTGCCCCTCTCTCACCAGTAGAGTTGTTGAAAGACTCACCTTCCACTGCTTGGTATAATATTACAAAACCTTTCTGAAGATGCACTTGTTAAGGAATTGGATAAGATAGCAGAATATATGGCCAGTATTCTTGTTGGCAAGCCCTTCCGACATCAAACTTGGGATAAGAGACTTCAACATGGTTGCAAGTGTCGCTCTGTATTCTGCAAATTGCTATGCACGTGGGAGTTTCGGAAATGGCAAGGACTACCTTGTCAAATTAAGCGCAATAGTTGGATATAGTGGCTGACTACCCTGTTCAAAGCTTCTGGAGGGGACAGAAAAGGCTGCAGGTCCTTCTCGATCATTGCCCATTTTCCTTTCCATGCCAAAGATGATGGTCTCGTTCCAGATAGATATACTAAGGAGACTCGTCAGAAGTTGAAAGAATTCGGATTTCAGGATCTGACTGTTAAACTCTACAATCACTCTGGGCACTTCCCATATGTGGGGCTACAGCAAGCACAGACCATTTGGAAATGGATAACTGATAAGATGGAGATTGGCTCCATATGGGTAATACGGAATTTAGAGGAAACACCAGAAGATGAAACATATGTAGAAGAAGATTTCCTACCATAACTTTCCATTTTTAGCAATTTCTTGATGGGAGGCATGGTTCGCGTGGAAACCTTTTTTGGGTTGAAATTGAATGTTGTTAGGAGTTGAAGTCAAGAACTCCCTCCGTTTAAATTTATTTTACCTACTTTCTTTTTTAGTTCAACAAAGAAAGAATTATCCTTTTTTTTAGTAACTCTTTAATTTAAAAAAAAATTAAAAAAATATGTATATATTATAAAAAATTCTTCAAGTGACAATTCACATATTTGTTTACTAAAGCATTGACAACATTAATAATTGAGAAGGTGATATATAGATTTGAATGTGTTGCTTTTGAGGATATCATGAAAAAGTTTTTCATCGAGAGAAGTAAATGTGTCAGTACTTTTTTTTCTTAATTAAGATTGTCATATTTATAGTTTTTTAGTAAGGTTTTTAATGAGATAAATTTCAGACATATTACAAAATATGTATATTCTTTTCTTTTTAGATATTTTTTCTAAAAATATTTTAATAAGATACATTATTTGTGAATATTAAAAAGAAAATATTATAAATTCAATGAAGTTAGAAGTTTCTTTCTTAATTATTTTTACAAACTCATGTACCAATTGAATAAGGCAACATAATGTATAAACAAGATCCTTAACTATGACCTTTTGTAACACCTCGCTATTTGAAAGAACTAGAAAGAGCTAGAATTAGAAAGAGTCGTTTTTGGAAAGAATGAAAAACTGGAAAATTGGTTATGTTAAGTTTGAGTTTTTGGTCAACTTCAAACGATCATAAATCCTAGCTCAGGATGAGTTAGGTGTGCTTCCAGGTACCGTAGGAAAGATCTTGGAATTGTCTTTCCAACGCCTCTGAGTTTGCTCAATTCCGAGTTTGTATGACTGAGATATGCTTATTTGAAGTTGGGTTATCTAGATAAGGAAAGTCTAATCCAGATTTTTGAAGGGTATTGTGGTCTTTTCACCACCCCATGATTAAATTTCGTTTTTTGGTAATTAGTTGGGGTCTCAACTGAATTGCTTCAGTGAACGCTTTACAATATTGAGTTAAGGTTTTTAGAGAAGAGAAAATAAGAGGAGAAAATAGGAGAAGGAGAAAGAATCGTCAAATTCTCGAAGGTAAGATCGTGGTTTTCGTCAAGGGGTGATCCCTATGAGGTATGTGAGATCACATAGCATTGGGTTAGTTCACCACGCGCCAATCATGATTCAATTCAGCGAAGTTGTGTTGTTTTGAAAGCAAATAGTATGAGTTCTTGATGATAATTCGTTTGAAATCTGGTGGGTTCTTGTTGTTGAAGTTTCTTGAGATTGATTCATGAATTTAGGTTTGATTTTGAGTAGAATGTTTCATATATTGAGAGGATATAGTCGATTCTAAGTGTTTGGGGAAAGAACCAATTGAATTTAGAGGGTTTAGAGTTGAAAAACGAAAAAGAAATTTCGTCAAAAATCTGGGAAGGGGATTGGGTGCTGCGCCTCTCAGCACTCCCCAAAAGCAGTCTCTGAAATTTGACCTCTGGGGCGCCACACCAGCCAGAGCCCCTCAAGTCAGCCTCTGAAATTTCAGGGCTGGCCTCCGCACCTCTCAGAGCGCCACAGACGCTAGTTCTTCCACATTTTCCCATTTCTTTCCGTTCTAGTTCCCTAACAATGTACCTATGTTTTCTAGTTGATTTCTACACTCTAAGGTACGTCTAAACATCATTAAATCATCCATAAACACAAGATCATGAACCTTGAATACATAATTCAATTCAAGGAAAGTTAAGAGTCAAGTCAAGAAGTTAAGAGTTGAGTCAAGAGAAGTTCACAGAGTCTTTCAAAAGTATTTTACAAATGTTTTAACTTTGTTTTAAGACTTAAGCTTTGAGTTGAGTAAAGAGTAAGAGTAAAGTCATTTCTTCAAAGATTATACGGGAAATAAGTATTCCCAAGAGTTAAAATATTTTCACATTTGAACAAGAAAGGAAACATCGATTTCCAAGAGAGACTTTGAGCTAATTTTTGAGTAATTATCTCAAATCACAGAAAGAGTTTTGTTTTAAAACATGTGAGCTGAGTATATTTTGGGAGTAGTATTGAGCACCGATATGGGAACGCGAGTTCATAATAACTCAAGTCTCCATCAACCATGTAGCCATCATGGGTAGAAAAGATCATAATTTTTAGATGATTCCTTAGTGCTTTTTAGCATAGACTAGTGGATTCACTTAGTTGAGACATTCTATATGACGGCAAAGTATATGACAGTTCTAGCAGCGTGGGCGAGACGATGTATCATCACTTAGGCTCATAGTGGTGGCTGTCGGTTAGAGAAACTCCCACAGTATTATATTACTTTATAAGTAAACTGAGTTGTTATTGTATTTCTTTAATACATTGAGTTGTCATCCACTGTTTTAAATGCTTTGTATAAACTGCACCTTTATTATTTTTTACTTTGCATTTGAGTTGAGTATCCATGAGTTAAGTAAAGCCAAGGTAAGTGTTCCTTTCAAATTCTTTTCAAGCTTGTGACATGTTGAGTTTTCCCCTCGCATACTCGTACATTCAATGTACTGACGCCATTTGTCCTGCATCGTTTTATGATGCAGACTCAGGTAACCAGGATCATCATTCAGCGCCTCGTTGATCCAGTTGAGCACTCAGAGTCAGTTGGTGAGCCTCATTGCTATCCGTAGGACCTCTTTATCATTTGATTTAGTACTTTAGTTGTTAGGATGATCGGGGGTCTTGTCCCAACATCCCTTTTTGTTTTAGAGGCTTCATAAACGAGTAGTTATAGTTCTTTAGTCTTTCCGTTTTCAGTTGTATACATTATGACTTGAGTTGCCATCTCGGCTAAGTTTAATACCTCTTTAAGTTATTGTATGAGTTATATCTTGAGACTATTTTCTTGTTGTTAAGTCTTCCGCTATAAGTTAAGCTAGGCCAAGGGTTCGCTTGGGGCCAGCAATGGTTCTCGAGTGCCAGTCCCGCCCAAGGTGTAGGCTCGGGGCGTGACACCTTTAACTTTGGGTTTGCACAAGTAGACACTTAAAATTGTATAAAATTGAACAAATAGACACATTCGTCCTACATGACACCCTACATGACAATTCTGTATCCTACGTGTATTATGCCATGTAAGACACGTGCGTCTACTTGTTCAATTTTATACAAATTCAAGTGTGTATTTATGCACACTCAAAGTTGGAGGACATAATTATCCGTTGAAGTCAAGTTAAGGATCATGATTATATATCAATAATTAGCTCATTAAACTTTGTGATGATATTTTGTACTGTATAGATAGGATGTCATAGACTTATGAAAGACACAATGGAGAACAGAGAAATAAAATCTTTATACTTCTCTCTCAATTTGTATATTCTCTTTTGGAGCTTTACGTTATAATTACAATATTTATATAAAATAAAAATAATAAAAAATAATAAAAAATATATATATATATTATTATTATTATTTTAAGAATGAGCCCTTTCACGTAGTTTCTTGATCGCCTCAAGGAGGGACTTGCTAGTGTAACCTTTTCTCTTGGTGTATGTGAAAAAGAGTGACAAACTCATTTTTGTTCGGTTATAGATTGGTCCAAAGAACGAGAGTCGGCTTCCAACATTAAGTTCGTTGTTTCTCTGTAGCTCAGTGGTAGAGCGGTTGGCTGTTAACCGATTGGTCGTGACACGTTGCATAAATATGATAAACATTTATTCGTATTTTGTGTTATTATCAAATTAAATTATTTTAATTAAGCGATTTAATAAAATAAAATTCATATCAACTAATTATAATTAAATGAAATAAATATATTTACAAACACAAGAGTCATGCATTTAAATCGTCTAGCTAGTTTACACACATAATCGAAGTATACACAACTTATATACTTTGGTTATATATGTTGTGTGTATATATATATATATAACGTATATACTATTTATATATTGTGTATATAGTTTTTAAACTAGATGTACAAGTTAGCAATATATGATAACTATCACTAATAAAAAAAAATGGGACATGGATCTCTAGATGTGCTTAAACGCAAACCTACTTTTGCAGGGACAAAATTAGACTAACATGATCACAGCCATGTGAAAAAAAGGAAGTTCATCATTTTATTCTTCGAATTAATAATTAACCTTTTGATAATTTGAGAAATGATAGCAACTAGGCAATTTCATAATGTGATTTACTATACTTTATTTAAATCATGAAGAAATTGGAAAAGTGAAAAGAAAAACGAAAAAAAAAAAAAGGAAAAGGAAAAGGAAAACCCTACAAAAAGAAAAAGAAAAAGAAAAAGGAGAAAAGGTTATTTATATTTAATTAAATTTGGTTTTATACATTTAGCATATTGATATAATTAGTATAATTAGTTGAATAAAATCAATTCAAACAGAATCAAGAACACTACAATTATAGGTCCTATGAATTTCAGTTGGTTGACATTTTCAAACATTAATAAGACGGTTGAACAATATTTGGTTGAAGTTGATAAAAGAATTAAAATAAAATATTTGTTAACACATAAGATTAGTGTGGAAGTAAAGCTTAATGTACAAACAATCCTAAAATAGAGATTTCAAGTATCTTGCAGTCCTATTATCTAAGGAAATAAAGGAGATTGATAATGATGCCATACACTGTAATAATGTTGGATTGATAAAATGAATATTTGTTATAAAATATTATAGTATGGATATCTACTGCATCAAAAAGTTACTTTCACCCATTATCTCTATTACTTTCCTCCATTATGAAAATAACCATAACCTCCATAACCTCCACCTTTATAACCATTATTCTTGTAACCTTTCACTTCCATAACCTCCCCCCATTATATTCATGTTTATGACTATCATTTTGTATGCTTCTATGTTACACTATAAATAGAGGCATAAATGTTCATATTGTATACACTTGAAGACAGAGGCGGATCTAGGATTTGGAGGTAGTGAGTGTCACGTCGTCCAAGTAAGATAAACGGGTCGGTTCCTCCATTTTTAGATTATAATTTGGGTTATTTATCTTTTTCAATTAAACAAATTGATCAAACATGTATGTTACTTCTTAATAATATTTTCTTTTAGATATTCTGAGGTTAGAGATTACTAAACAATTCAATTTTTTATTTTAAGGAATTAGAGGCCTTATTCTCTAAAACTTTGCGGTAAAAAGGATTTTCCACATTAAAAATTTGAACTTTTATAAGTTGTTGAAATATGGTAGAGAAAGAATAAAAATTATAGTTTCAATCCCGTCATCTTACCTAGCAAGAAAGTCGATGAAGATCGAAAGAACCTATAAATTAAAAGAACTCTAACATAATAATATTCATCTTTTTTAAAACTTAAAAAAGATACTATTTAAATATAATCTTAGTAATATTTATGTGACATTTATAATTCAGTTGTCATTAATTGATAAAGAATACACATGTAATACTCACATCAAGAGATTAATAATTAGTGAAAGAGAAAGTATAACAAATTAAGAATTAGTTAAAGCAAAAAGGAGTCGATTTGAATTATTAAAGAATAGCATATAAATAAGAACCAATGGAAGAAAAAAATAAATACTAAAACCCTTCCCACATTAATAGGGAAAAAAAAGATCTGAAAAGCTCTTCGAGAAAGGCAAAAAAATTAATGCCCAAAGCAAGGTTCGAACCCGCATTGCGAGTGTGGTAGACCATATCTTCTGCCAGCAACACCTTTCACATCTTTATTTACTGGGTGGCAAAGTTAATAAATATTGATATCTTATATGTATATACATATATATACAAAGTTTTAACCGAAATCTCTGGGTGCCGTGGCACCCCCATCGTTACACGTAGATCCGCCCCTGCTTGAAGATTTGGTGAACACTTGAAAGAAGGTTATCTTATATTGTTCCTCTTGTCTTATATTTTTCTTGTCTTCATCTTTATATTATTCTTTTATTCTTAAGTTTTACAACACGTTATCAACACGAATGTTCTATCATTACAGGATTGAAACAAAGTAAACAAAAGAAGGTAAAATAATTGTGTTTATTTTTCTCGGGAACAAGGTAATTAAATTATTGTGGAATCTATTCTATATTTTATTTGTGAACAAGGTGAATGATTAATATTGTTGTTATTGTGCATTTTTTTCACTTATGACTATATATACTTTCTTTTGTATGTGAAACTTATTTTATATTTTACTTATGATTATGCTCACTGTTTTGGTTATTACATAAGCTTTTAATTTATTTTGTTTTGTGAGTGAAATATTTTGGGTTCACATGGAAATTGAAAAAAGGGTGGTGGTAGTAGGCAATTTTACTTTAGTGTAATTGGAATTATTATTTTCTTAGTGTGCAATTGATTCTTTGATTTATAACGGTAATTCACTACCTTAAAAATTATGCACCAAACATAATATAATATAATGTTATATGTAACTCTCTGTTTTGACAAGTTTAAAATATTAGTACATACTTTGTTGAGAATATTTTTATTGTGTTTTTTTTTTTCTATATTTTATTATGCATGTTAATCACAAAGTGACAATTTGCTCTATATTTTATTGTGCATGTTAATCACAAAGTGACAATATTTTTTTAAGGCTCAATGGTGAGTCCTATTATATTTGGCTTATTATGTCATTGATTGAGGGTAAGACGAAGGATTCAAGTCCTATTGCACCAAGAGGGCAATACATCAGGTGAGAGTCCTGATGCATCAAGATAATAAAATGTTGGGTTGGGTCCCAACAAATAATGACCTAAAATGTCTTCTTATGGGTAAGACGTTGGGTTCAAGTCCCAACGTAAAATAATGACGATGTAATGATGACTGAGCAAATTGATATGCTCTTGATAAAAGTCATGAAATTTGTCCAATTGATTTGTTTCATTCTCTTATGTGAATGTGGTAGTAGGACATAATGTGTCTGAAAATGACAAGTGGTTAAATGTATGAATATGAGTGTGGTAAAATGTTAATGGTCATCATTGTGGTAATTAAAAGGAAGAACATTATGAGTTCTTAAGATGGTTCTTCAAATATGAAGGTAATTTTTCTCCATCAAAGTGGTATGAAAAGTTATTGGGCACATTATTGTTGATGCAACCCAATTTGAAAGTTCTGTAAATCCTCCATCAAAATAAAGAAATACAAAGTGGTAATACATTTAGTACTTTTAAAGTGATGTTAAGGTGGGCCAATAAATTTGATAATGTCAAAGTATGATTAATAGAAAACTTATGGAGCATGTACAAATGATTATGGTCATTTCTTGAAGAGAATGTGACTTATGTTTGTATGGTTAAAGACATGTTCATGTATGGTTGGATAAATGTCACATAGAGGTCTCACCTCCATGTGAGGTTTGAGATATTGAAAAAAAATATTTTGACATAAATGGTCATTTTGGTCATATACTTTGAGTACATCACAAATATTGTGGTATGTTCTATCATGAACTACTGTAGGACAAAAGAAAGAAATAATTCTTTCCTATAAAGGTTGTGGCCATGACCAAAATAAATATTATTGTGTGGCAACACAAATTTGTCATTGGTTGTCAATAAATAAGCCTTGCAGTAATAATTTTAACCATGACAATAATAATAATCTTCTCCTTGAAGGAGATGGCCACCATAAGAATGATGTTGTGAAATTTGTGGTAGTACACAAAATTAATTGAAAGTTTCGAAAGAACTAATTTGTTACTATCTAGAAAATGAAATATTTCATAATATTGAGGTTGTAGTAAGTCTCAAAAGAAACTTTTTAAGTTTCGAAGGAATTGAAAAGAAAAATTATTATATTGAGACTTTAAATTATTGAAAGATTAAATATCTTCAAATTACTACAATCAAAGCGGGTTATGAATATTTACATAAAAGGTTACCCGTCTTTCTATTGTTTGTTGTATAAAGATATGGGCATGATGAAGGAATCACATGAAAAAGTAAACTAGAAGTTTACTAGAATAAATATCAGTTAGCATAACCTGTTGACCATTCTGGTTCAGATGTGATGCAAAAAAAATTGAGAATTCACGTGATTATGTTTGAAGAAATAAAAGATTCTTCAAGAATTCTCTTGTGTTGCTTGTTCTCATGATAAAATGATCATTGTACCAGCTAAGGTTGAGATTGTATCCCCTGAAATTAATTGGAACATATAAAAAGGTGAATATGGGCCTGTTCACCTGCAATGCAGATCGCTTACTATTATGATTTTATAGATGCATCTATGGTATGGTCACATGTGCATTTGTATCAACTTACAAATTGATTTTTGTAAGGTTGTTTGCTCGAATTGTTAAATTAAGAGCACAGTTCCAAATTATAAAATTATGTTGATAATGTTGGTTGGTTTAGCAGAAATTGTATGCCTCCAATTATAGCTAGAGCAATGATTATGAGAACAAATCTCTCAAATAAAATTTGGTATGAGATGAGTTTATTTAACATGTATGCATCAAGCTAGCAAAGTTCTCCCATCACAATTGGTTTAGGGTCAGGAACCAAATAATTTCCATCTAAAAATTTGATGTGTGCACATATGATTTTATTGCTCCACCATGCACAAAGATGGATCTCCAAGTGAGGTTGGGGGTAAATGTTAGATTTTCTAACATTAAGGGGAGATATGATTAGCAGCTGGAAATTATGTGTGGGGTGAATTATCTAGATCCTCGTTAAAAAAATGTGAACTTGAAATTCAAGATATAATTTATTTGCAAAATGTTGCAAATAATTTGCCAAATATATTTGCTGACCCAATATTTTAATAAAGCTGCAAATGCTCCAATAAATAGTCTTTGAAAGACAGAGTCTATGGTACGCCAGAAGTGTGATAGACCAATCGATTCCAAACGTAAAACTTCTTGAGGAAGGATAGGAGCAAATTATCAAAATGGTCATGATAATGAGGTAAGTGCTTTGAAAGAGCACTATGACATAACACTTCATAAAACTTTGGCAAAGGTTCAGGTACCTAAAAATGATGAAAAATGAAGAGATCTCGATAAGTATTGTCGTATTGGAATCGAGTCAAATGACCGTCGACAGTATCTTTGATATGAAGTAGCACTCAATGCTATAAGTGGTTACGAGGATCTTAAATTTGAATATGTCAGATAATGTGGATAGATAAATGATTGGCCAAATAAAACGCATTATTCAAGTATATTTTGTTTCACTTAGAAAAGTGATGTTTTTGAACTTGTAGTTCATATATCAAAATATATGTCAGTGAGGTACAAATGAATCATTGTGCGAAAGTATAACCGTAAAATATAAAGTACGGTTTGTGCCTCAGGGCATAAAGGGTTTTCGCAGAAGTCCTGACATTATTAAATGGATATATGTTCTCCAGTGGTGGATGCAATGAGACTTATTTCAGTATGACAATAGATGAAATACTTGAATATGTATAACGACTGATTATCTTTCTAACTAGACGATGACAGTTATATGAAAATTCTTGAATGATTTAAAAGGTCTTAAAACAATTTCATTGAATACCCAATGGTTCTTAGATTGCTTAACACATAGCAAGAATCTTTTCAATCTCATGAAAATGATTAAAAATGTCATGTATTAGTGCAATTGGTGCACTTACAGATTGTTGTTTATGGAAATGATAGAAGATTATTTGAAAAAAATAAAAAAAAATAATTTTAAATATATATATATATATATATATATATATATATATAAAGTTATGTGAGGGATTTTCATATTATCATTCAAGTTATGCCAAGAAACTAACAAAGCAAGTGACTCAACACATAGAAGATGTGTGATTTTCTTTGAGAAGAAAAGACGAGCTTCAATAAAATTGAATTGATCAATCTCTAAGTAAAAAATGATTTGATTATGTAGATGCAGAATATTTATTTGATCTGCATAAAGCTCGATCGCAAATGAGCTATTTGTTTACATATAGAGGCACAACAATATCTTGGCATTCATAGAATCAAACATTGGTAACCACTTCTTCAAATCATGCAGAAATAATATTTATCTATGAAGTAAGTCAGGAATGTGTTTGGTTGGAATCATGATCAATCATATTGAGAAAATATATGATTTTCCTTTGGCAGAGGATATTCCAGCCACCATATACCAAAATAACATATAGCTCATTTGAAGGAAGGATACAATCAAAGGAAATCGGACAAAACATATTTCACCAAAAGTCTTTTTTCACACATGATCTTCAACAAAATGGTGAGATAGACGTCAAAAACCCATTCAAGTGATAATCTTGTAAAGTAATTCACTAAGGATTGCCAACATCAATATTTGAGAAGTTGTGATATAAGATTGGATTGGTCAAGACCCAACCCACAGGGCCGTGCGGGCATCCATTCTAACATCTAAGTAGGAGAACCCTCATATCCGAATAGTATAAACATGAAGAAATTTTTGGGAAAACAGAAATAAATATAACACTATGATTTCTAAATAAAATCTTTGGTCACACTATTAATTAAACTCGAACGGTAATTTACACAACTCACATGGATCTAGTCTAAACTGGTACAAAAGCTACTAAGAGTACAATCTGGACAATTAAATAAAGACACAGTTTCCGCCATGCGAAAAGAAGAATGAAGCTGCTGGAGATTTTCTTCGTCTTCACCTAATGCAACGTCACCAATTCTGCATCCAGACTATGTCAAAAACATAGCAAGAGTAGTATCAGTACAAAACACACGTACTGGTAGGCATCATCGGTCAATCCGACCCCCACCACATAACATAAGAAACCAACAATTAAGATCATGAAATAAACCACTCGCTTCTCCACCTTTACTCTCTCTTGGAGACACCTCCAATATACACTAGTATTCTAACTACTAATCCCTTTTAATCTACCCACTTATCGGATTCTAGGGAAGGTCTTAACCAATCTAAACTCATAGTCAACCCCCAAGTACCACCACTGCCAATTCCACTAACCACTCACGTCATACCCTTGCTTCCTCGTCACATTACCCACCATAGTCACATAATACAATAGTTCAAGCTTCCTTAGCACTAACCCAATCTCCCCTCCCCGCCAAGGTGAAATCCATCCAATAATTTCCTTCACCTACACTATATCTACTCTCGCCATTACAACCCACGACAGCCCACTATAAATCGTTATGACATGAGTCCACTAAGTACAACATATACAAACCAATATAATACTTTACTTACAAACGTATATCAATCATATACAATATTGTCAACAAGAGTAATCAACTACGCATTACTCATATATATATCACATCATTGGTCCTCTCACGGAACCCAAACCCAAACAGTTAGCATGCCAGAACGTGGCAATCGATCCCAAGTTAATGTGCCGGAACGTGGCAGCCGATCCCATGTTTATGCAGAAATGTGGCAACCGATCCCATACTTATGCTGAAATGTGGCAATCCGATCCGAGTTAGTTATGCTGGAACATGACAATCTGATCCCATTCACACACCACAGTCACAAACAAAAGTACATCATCAAGATCATACATTTAAGTCATGATTTCATGGAAATGATATTCTTCTATCTCATTTACAACAAGTGTGATCAACATTTCAACAGTCATACATACACAAGTATCACAATGAAGCAAGAACAAGCATACATCCCACAAAAATAGAATCACAACCATCACCTAAGAATTACTCCTTAATCCCTAACACATATGTAATAATTGACCATACTCAGCCCTGGCTTGTCGGTAAGATTTCTCATTAGGTTTTAATCATCATTCATCATAATTTCACAATTTCATCACTTTAATTATCGAATGTAACATACATTCATAAATATAGTTCCACTCTTGATTTCATGTCCTCATTCTTGACCCAATTCTATCCATGATAGCAATTCTAGATTTTTCTAACAACTCATCAATTCCTCCTCACAAGGCATAAACCTGCATACTCTGAATTCTAAGGATTATTTATGTAATTTACTCGGTGCACGAAGGTCTACACACAACCCTACCATTGATTTACATATATCACATAGTAGGCACAAATTTAAAACTACTCAACTGTAAAACTTAGCCTACGTGGGCACCAAACAGTTGTACGAAGTTTTGGACTTTGATTCGAGTTTTTGGGACTCATGACGGTGAATTTAGCCAGAATTCGTAAGATTTTGCTATCCCCATGCTAGAAATCTCTTTATCCTTCATTCCCAAGCTTAAAACAGCTTTATTAGGGTATTTTACGACTTATTTATGTATTTTAGGAAGATGGAGAAAATATGATTTCTCATAATTTATGTTATGTCTCGCTTATCCCGCTCTGGTGCCAACTTACCCCGCCCTGGCGGCGGGGCCCCAGCGGCACCTGGCCCTCCCTGGCAGTCATTGGTCCAGATTTTCTCGAATCTTTGCTTTTCCTAATTAATGACGGTTCAGATCATTACCATAGATACCTATTTACTCTTCATTCATCCTCGAATGACTAGGCTACAGACATCACACGCTCTAGTTTCGAGACACTTCCAACTACCAAATTGATCAAACACGAAAACCATTATGAATCGTGACTTTTCAGTTAATTAACACATGAAAAGGTACTTTAACCCAAGACTAGAAGGAACTCTGTTGCAACAAACGAAGATCGACATGTTTTTAAAATTACCCAGCCTGGCCTGCTAGGGCGGCATCCCTCCCGCTGAGGCGGGCTGCTGTGGTGATAGATCTCCCGCTAGAGCAGGAGATCGGGAACTAGTACATGGGGGCAAGAAAAGAATGAAACTTCCCCCATTTCCTCCTATTCTCCCAAAATTCTTCCCCAAAAACCCTCTCAACCCATTGCTCAGAATGTCAAATTAAGGTAAAAAATCTCGTTCTCCCTTCACTCCTTAGTTCATTACTCGATTAACGATAATTGCATGACGATTAATTGATCAAAAATAGATGATGTTTGGGGTAGTTTTTAAAATTGAACTAGGTTGCTAGATTTATTAGAAAAACGTAGGATGGTCACTTACCTTACGTCCCCAACGTTTGCACAACGTCCTGGGCGTAAGGATTTCATAGAAATACGGATAAATCGATGCAAAAACGAGTGGGGGAAGTTGAAAAGTTCCTTTACTTAAAACTCGAATTTGAGGGGTATTTAAAAGTTATTCCACTAATATAATTGCATATATAGGTTCTAAGGTAGTTGATATACTCTGATCTGCTGAAATTCTAACGAAACAGGGATTTTAGGACGATAATACGCCATTGTCGCGCTGGTGTTTGTCACAAATGCCGGCCGCTCATCCCGCTGTGGCGGGATTTTGGCCACTGTGGCGGGATTTGCCAGACCAGTGGCCTGTACCCTTAACACCAACTTTTATCTCTTTTTGTTTTAACCCCATCCAATTATCCCATAATGTTCTAACTAGTTTTCAGCCTATTATAGGCTTCTAAATGGCAGGACAAAATGATGAACACTCGCCTTTCATCCGGTTTCCCGATGCTGCGTCGGGAAAGGCATCATGACCACTGTAACACGGGGTACTATTGCGAGAGTGGTTTTGTGCTGCACATATTAGAGGAGAAGGAGCCTGCTTTCTATGCTTGTCTCGTAGAGTTCGGATGGGTCCCACTGACTGAGGCTCCCCAGATGCACGCTCCACCTGGGTGAGAGAGTTTTANTTTAGGACGATAATACGCCATTGTCGCGCTGGTGTTTGTCACAAATGCCGGCCGCTCATCCCGCTGTGGCGGGATTTTGGCCACTGTGGCGGGATTTGCCAGACCAGTGGCATGTACCCTTAACACCAACTTTTATCTCTTTTTGTTTTAACCCCATCCAACTATCCCATAATGTTCTAACTAGTTTTCAGTCTATTGTAGACTTCTAAATGGCAGGACAAAATGATGAACATTTGCCTTTCATCTGGTTTCCCGATGCTGAGTCGGGAATGGCATCATGACCACTGTAACACGAGGTTCTATTGCGAGAGGGGTTTTGTGCAGCACATGTTAGAGGAGAAGGAGCCTGCTTTCTATGCTTGTCTCGGAGAGTTCGGATGGGTCCCACTGACTGAGGCTCCCTAGATGCACACTCCACCTGGGTGAGGGAGTTTTATGCTATCATCCCCACCGTCCGCTGGGATGTTCCTTACCCCGTTATCCGGGTTCGGGGAGTCGATATTCCTTTGAATGCCACCACCATAAATGAGGTACTAGAGGTACATGAGGTCTCAAATGATGATTACGAGGCAAGACTAAGAGAGATGGATCTAAAGTGGCTGAGGGACACACTGGTTGAACCCACACACAGGGACCAGGTTTACTAGGCTACTGCACAGGGCATTACTAGCACGGACTGGTCACCTGATGCTAAGAGGTGGCTACACTTGGTGTGACTAGGAGGATCCGCCCGTCGGGCAACCGTACCGACGTGACCTTTCCCCGGGCCTTGGTAGTGGCGTGCACTATACAGGGCATCCAGTTAAATGTGGGGGCACAAATCATCTCAGAGTGGAAGATGTTCTACCGGGGTAACAAGAAGGCTTTCTTCCTTCCAGGACTCATCACTGCGTTGTGCAAGCGAGCGGGAGTGCCGCTCATCAATGCTAATGAAGTATTTCCCATGGATCCCCCCTTCACCCTCTTTTGGTCAGGTCAGGTTCCACGTCTAGGGGAAAGATGAGGAGAACAAGCAAGGCTAGCAGCAACAAGGCGACCGTGGATTTGGACAACGAGGACCCACTCTCAGGTGCACGGATTGAGGAAGACTTAGAGGTTGTCCGGGAGAGAATGGGGAATGCCTATACTGAATTTACTTCGGTTCCACCCAACGCTGCCCTCGAGATCGAAATGCTCCGTCGCCAGCTGCGCAAAGAGAAGAGAAAGGGTGTGGTTAGGAATCGTCTGATGCTTCGGATGTGGAAGACTATCAAGACCATATTTACTTGTGTGGCTCCCGGCAAGGAACTTCCCCGACTCGAGCCGCCGGACTTCAAGGATTTATCTATGCTGAATGAGGCTTGGAATGGCGTGACATCTCAGAGAACCTTGATTCAGACATCGACACCACCCAGTCCGAGAGTCCTTGATCAACTTTCCCTTTGCCCCTCTTGGGTTTGTAATTTAAGACAACCTGTTTTTATCTTGAGACTTTTTATGTTTTGGTAGCACATGGATGCTTGTTTTGTTGACTGATGCAGTCTTTTATTTAATCCTTACGATTTTTTCTAATCTATAACTCATGTTGTTAAACACTGATAGGCTGGTAAGGATTTGTGAGGATCTCATTCAGGGTTGATAAATGAAATTAGGAAAAATAGAGGAGGCTGGGTTGAGGTTATGCCTCGCCCTGTCCCGCTCTAGCGGGAGTATCCTGTTTTGGCTACCTCGTTATGGCGGGATTAATCCCGCCCCAGTGGCTCAGACGGAACCAGAGCCCAAGCTTATAATTTATTGGTTGTTTCTCACTCTTCTATGTTTTTCCCGATGTTCTCATTTTATCAAGCCATCAAATTTAAAACTCCAACTACGATATACGAACTAGCTTAATCAACAAGCTAGGAAAATCATTAACTAATCCGAATCAGTCTTAACGACATAGTACCCTACTAGTTCTCATTAATTCAACGTTACACCCACACATCCTCAGAATACACCTAGACATTACAACTTGCATAATTTACACTCATTAGTTAATTTGTTTCAAGATGACCATTATTAGTCGTCCATGCTCATTTTTCAGCCCATACGGGTAGTTACCAATTGGAACCTTCTTCGTTCCAATTAACCTATTGGTGTACCTTTGTTGAGATACCAATTGGAATCGGGAGACCAATTGGACTCAACTCATACCTCAAGCGACACTTCACACGAAAGGAGAGAATAAGTGGAACGACTTCTTAGAATGCTTCCTAGCCTCTTGTAGATTAAATGTGGACGTCAACACACCAATCAACAAGAGTCTAGTTCACATTTTGCTCTTGCACGGGGAGACCGATAACCTAAGCTCTGATACAAATTAGTCACGACTCAACCCACCGGGCCGTGTGGGCATCTGCTCTAACACCTAAGTAGGAGAACCCTCATATCCGAATAGCAAAAACATGCAGAAATTTTTGGGAAAACAGAAATAAAATAACACTATGATTTCTAAATATAATCCTTGGTCACACTATTAAATAAACTCGAAAGGTAATTTAAACAACTCACATTAATCTAATATAAACAGGTACAAGAGCTACTAAGAGTACAATCTGGACAATTAAATAAAGACACAGCTTCCGCCATGAGGAAAGAAGAACATAAGCTGTTGGAGATTTTCTTCTTCTTCACCTAATGAAACGTCACCAATCCTGCATCCAGACTATGTCAAAAAGACATAGCAAGAGTAGTATCCGTACAAAACACACGTACTGGTATACATCATTGGTCAACCCAACGCCTACCACATAACATAAGAAACAAACTAGTAAGATCATGAAATAAACCACTCGTTTCTCCACCTTTACTCTCTCTTGGAGACACCTATAATAAACACTAGCATTCTAACTACTAACCCCTTTTAATCTACCCACTTACCGGATTCTAGGGAAGGGCTTAACCAATCTAAACTCATAGTCAACCCCCAAGTACCACCACTGCCAATTCAGCTAACCACTCACGTCATACCCTTACTTCCTCGTCACATTACCCACCATAGTCACATAATACAATAGTTCAAGTTTTCTTAGCACTAACCCAATCTTCCCCTCCCCCCAAGGTGAAATCTATCCAACAATTTCCTTCACCTACACTGTCTCTACTCTCGCCATTACAACCCACAACAACCCACTATAAATCGTCATGACACGAGTCCATTAAGTACAACATATACAAACCAATACAAATACTTTACTCACAAACGTATATCAAGCATATACAATATTGTCAACAATAGTAATCAACAACGTATTACTTATATTTATATCACATTATTGGTCCTCTCACGGAACCCAAACTCAAACAATTAGCATGCCGGAGCGTGGCAACCGATCCTAAGTTAGTGTGTCAAAACGTAGCTGTCGATCCCATCTTTATGCGGAAATGTGGCAACCGATCCCATACTTATGTCGGAACGTGACAATCCGATCCAAGCTAGTTATGCCGAAACGTGGCAATCGATCCCATTCACACACTACAATCACAAACACAAGTACATCATCAAGATCATACATTTAAGTCATGATTTCATGGCAATGATATTCATCTATCTCATTTACAACAAGTGTGATCAACATTTTAACATTTATACATACACAAGTATCACAATGAAGCAAGAACAAACATACATCCCACAAACATATAATCACAATCATCACCTATGAATTACTCTTCAATCCTTAACACATATGTAATAATTGACCATACTCAGCCCTGATTTGTCGATAGGATTTCTCATTAGTTTTTAATCACCATTCATCATAATTCATCAATTTCATCACTTCAATTATCGGATGTAACATACATTCATAAATATAGTTCCACTTTTGATTTCATGTCCTCATTCTTGACCCAATTCTATCCATGATAGCAATTCTAGGTTTTCTAACAACACATCAATTCCTCCTCACAAGGCATAAATCTGCATACTTTGAATTCGAAGGATTATTTATGTAATTTACTCGGTGCACGAAGGTCTACACACAACCTTACCATTGATTTACATATATCACATAGTAAGCACAAATTTAAAACTTCTCAATTGTAAAACCTAGCCTACTTAGGCGCCAAGCAGCTGTATGAAATTTTTGACTTCAATTCGATTTCAGACTCATGACGGTGAATTAAGCCAAGAATTCGTAAGATTTTGCCATCCCTACGCTAGAAATCTCCTTCTCCTCCATTCCCAAAAGCTTAGAGTAGCTTTTCTGAGGTTTCTAGGGTATTTTACGACTTATTTAGGTATTTTAGGAAGATGGAGAAAATATGATTTCTCGTAATTTATGTTCTGTCTCGCTTATCCCACTTTGGCGCCAACTTACCCCGCCCTGGCGGCGGCGCCCCAGCGGCACCTGGCCTGCCCTAGCGGGTCAGTGACCTAGATTTTCTCAAATCTTTGCTCTTCCTAATTAACGATGGTTTGGATCATTACAATGCATCGTTTCTGAGATATCAAGTAAAGTTTTTATCAGGAGAAGAAAAATACGTGTTGTACTCTTTTCCTTAACCATGGTTTTATCCCAATTGGATTTTCCTGGTAAGGTTTTTAACGAGCCAACATTCAAAGGATATTAAAAAATATGTGTACTCTTTTTCCTTCACTAGGATTTTTTCCCAAGGGGTTTTTTCCTAGTAAGGTTTTAATGAGGCATATTATCTATGGACATCCAAGGAAAAGTGTTATAAAATATTATAGTGTGGATGTCCACTACACCAAGAAGTTACTCTCACCCATTATCTCCATTACTTTCCTCCATTATGAAGATAACTATAACTTCCATAACCTCCACTTTTATAACCATTATCCTTGTAACCTTTCACTTCCATAACCTCCCCTATAATATTCATGTTTATGACTATCCTTTTGTATGTCTCTATGTTACACTATAAATAGAGGCATAATGGTTCATATTGTATACACTTGAAAGAAAGTTATCTTATATAGTTCCTTTTGTCTTATATTCTTCTTGTTTTCATCTTTATATTGTTCTTTTGTTCTTAAGTTTTACAACAATATTAAAATTTAAATATAAGTTTTACGTGGTGATAGTTAGACCTATTATGTTGTATGGGGTGAAGTGTTGGTCAGTCAAAAAATCTCATGTTTATGAAAATGTTGGTGGATGTGCGGCCTTACTAGAAAAATAAATTAGGAATAAAGATATGGATTAGGTGGGAGTGACCTCGACTGAAGGCAAGATACGAAAAACAAGATTGAGATGGTTCAAGTTGGATGTGTGAAAAAATAGTTTTGGATGGTTTCAAGAGAGGTAGAGGTAGACTCAAGAATTATTGGGAAGAGGTGATTAAACATGACATGACACAATTTCAATTTACTGAGAACATAACTTAGATAAGAGGTAGTCGAAAATACGGATTAGGGTGAAAGATTATTAGTATGTAGTATGTTAGTAGTATAGTAATACTCATTCTTGCACTTCAATTATCGTATTATTTTGTCGTGGTGACGTTTTCTCCCCCAACATGCTTTGACATGCTCTTTATATTATTTTGTCTTACTTTCTCTACTTGTGCTAATTTTTTCGGAAATAATTTCTTCATCTCCCAAGTAAGACTAAGCTTTACATACACTTTATTCTTCTCATACTCTATTTATAAAATTATATTATGTATGTTGTTGTAAAGTTAGTTTCAAAACAAAGTTTTCTTAACAAAACTTAAATTTTGTGAACTAGAGAGCTTTCACCAATATTGTGATTGTTTGCAAAAATTTTAAATATATGAAAATAAATCAACCACAAGCAAAATCTGAAGAAACCAAAATATTTTATTGGTAAATTAATGTGGGTACAATTTTGTCATATCTTGATCTCTTTATAAATATCCCATCCGATGAATTTGTGGAACATTCAAAATGTATTTTGAAGAGAATACTATATAATATTTCATTCGTCCAACAATAGTTGTCCATTATACTATTTTGGGATGTCCAACAATACTTGTCCATTGAAGGAGTTTAAGCTTCAAGAGATGGTGGGAGGTAGTGACTTCAAAAATGGAGAAGAAGAAGAAGAGAAAATAAAATAAAAAATAGCTACGTTGAGCCTTTCACGCTCTATTGTTGAGTGTATCACACTCACTTTGACATGTCAGGAAAAAGTGTCAAAATGACACAACAGGACCCTACATGAGGTGTCTAAAATGAACTTTGTTCAGTTAAAGTGTCTAAGTGAAATTTAGTGTCAACTTTAGGGGGTTATCGATGGATTTGACTTTAAGAAATCAATGGACAAAGTTAAACTTAGTTCCTAATTTACCCTTAACATTAATTACAATAACTTTTCCTATTACATTTTTCAAGACATTGTATTTATTATATTCAAAGGGTGATATAGTAAAATTACCCTTTTATTTATAGTTTCTTAAGGGATGTGCCAAGTCAATAGTGGACAACTATTGTTGGATAGAGAGTACCTTTTACATAGGCATGAGTTAGGGTTTAAAGTAAAGTAGTCTTCAAGAACCGTAACTGAAATAGAACTCCTCTGGTAGAGGCCTCCAAATTTTTGATATCTACAATGATGTTTCAAAATATTAAAACTCATATTTACAAATAGTGATAACCAGGGGCAGAGCCAGCCTTCAGTTAGGGGGTTTATCCGAACCCCCTTCGGGGACATATTACTATTAATATATGGTTAAAATTATTTTTTATGTATATTTAGTAAATGTCGAACCTCCCTGAATTAGTTCGTGTGTTTAATTCAAATTTTGAACACCCTTATTAAAAATCCTAGCTCCACCACTAATGATAACAGACAATTACTTGCAAATATTGAAATTAAAATATCTACAAATAATGAAATACTAGTAAGTTTGTAGGTTATTTAAATATTTTTCAGTTTTATGTTCTTTATAAGCAAAAGTTTATTTTTACACGTAACAAATTTAAAAAGAATAATTTTTTATTTATTTTTATGAAATTGGAGGAGTAATTTTTTTTCCTATTATATAAAGCCGGGGACTATTTTGGCATATCCAAAAAGCTTCCAAAATAGTTAGTGACCCTCAGATCTTTACGCTTTGTTATTTGTTTTTTACTTTTTCTAATCAGATCGATCTCTACTTCTCGGCTCCACCCACCGGGGCTCGGCCGGACGATTTTCCTTCGACGGCGCCGGAAAACAGGCTACCAGAAACAGACATTGTCGTGCTGTGTAGATTTGGAACAAACGCTGTTGGCAGTTGAGGAAAGGAGAGCAAATCAAAGCGAATTGCGAAGGTGGAGAAGGCAAACGAGGGAGAAGGAGGAGGATTAGGCAAGGGAGGAAGAGATGAAGGGTGGCATACTTCCGGCGAAGAGGCGATGGAAAGGTTTGGTAATTGCGGTGTTGGGTCTCGTTTTACTTTCATTACTCGTGCCTCTGGTGTTTCTGCTTGGCCTCCATAACGGGTTTCACTCTTCGGGTAATAGTAATGAACCCTGGTTCTTCGCTTGTTGAATGCTAAAAACTTTTGTTCATTGCAATTTGGATCCATGATTGTTGTTTCTAACCTGCTCTCTTCTAATGCAAATCTGTAGTGCAATTAGGCAATCTCTATTATTTTTGGGCAAATTTCAAGTTTAAATCCTTTTTTCCATATGTGGTAGGAAGAACATTCAAGTTTAGCCATCCAGACAATAGCATTTTTAGTAACTTTGATTGGTTTCCCAGATCAAAGAAAGGTTCCTGATCCTCCTCGGCCCTGCTGAAAAGAGAACACCAATATGTATAAAGAGAAAAGAAGAAGAGAGATAACAAAATGTCATTATGGATAGGAAGAAGACATATCTTCATGAAGCTTTTTAGTTCTAGCCATTTTTTTAGAAGGATTTGCTTTAACTTGATCTGGCATTTACTTTTTGCAGGATATACAACACCACAACACAGTTCAGCTTCAGTAAGTAACCTGCAGCATTTTAATGATATTGCTATTTAGTAATTACTTATTGATCTAATAACTGGGGAACTCCTGATGGAATCAGGTGGGACTTAGAATCTATGGTCGACATGGTACTCCTAAGATTGAGAATCAGTCGGAGGTAATTTCTTCTCTATAATCAACCTCATGAGCTGCCTTATCATTGGTCATTTTGAAATTTTTAGCCAGTAGAAGAAGTGGACTACCTTAATTCCCGATGCTAGGTCTCTAACTAGGCAACATATTTTTGTTCATTGTTGCATTTTGTGTGTACACAGAGAAAAAGGTGATCATGACTTTTCTAACAGTCATCCGGTATCTTGTTGCAGGATGATGAATCAACACATGTAGATGACCTAATGCAAAGATTGGAACCAACTTTTCCCAAGGTTCTTTTTTTCAATTTTTTTTCTGATTATGTTTGTTAAGAGTTTTAGTTTTGCAATTTGAATGGACTGTTACTTACTGGGTGAATTGCTATAATGGATGTTTTACCTTGAAAATGCCCATACACATACGTAAAACTTACTAGTTGGGCTATTCTGGAAAGTTCTCCTTAAAATTGATTTTAACGGTTAGCAGAACTTGTGATGTGTGTTATTACAACCTTTCATATTGTTAATGGTGTGCCCTTGCTTTCCTTTTCAAATTAAATTCATCCTCATATTTGTTGGTCTTATTGGCTGCTATTTTTTCTATGAACAAAATTTGTTGTTGCAAATAAAAAGTATTTAGGCTTGGAAAACTCTCTGTGATGTATGACTGAAGATCAAGCTGAGAAAGATAGGATAGTAGATGTATTGAAGCATAAGAAGCAATATTCAAATCTCAAATCATGATTTTCCAATATCCGTTGTTACCTCAATTGATAAAGTAATTTTAATGGTCATATGAACAAAATGCTGTAATCATTAACTTAGTGAATAAGAAGGATGGTTTTATGAGTATGTGACTGACTACTGAAAGTTGAATAAGGTGATGATCAAGAAGGTTTAGGATCTATACATATAGGACTGCAGACTGCTTGATTTGTGCTAATCCTTGTTTGTTAAACTACTTGAGATATGCTATTAAACCTTTCAACAGATGCATGCCATTTTTTTTCTTATTTCTCCCATTTTCTCAATATTATAACACTGATAATTAACTTAATTTTCAGACATTCAATGATAACTAATAACAAAACTTCATATGTTGTCAATTAGTTGTACTTAACATGGCAACTGTAACTATCATACTAATGCAAATGCAACTTCCATGATTTAAGAAAGTGGTCCTGCCACTATTTCTTTCCTTTTCCATTCCATATAGTTTGCTGTTTGCATGTAGGACTAGATCTAGAGCTAATATTGAATCAAGTAGCAACCACATTCCATTTGTCATTCCATGGTAAGAACTGATGATTAAAACTTGTGTGGTTTTGTCTAGTTTATAGTCGTTCCAGCACAAGTTAAAGACTAGTAATTATATATTTGTATCTGAAAAATGCATTGAGTAAAAAGTTCATGTTTGAGAGGATGCACCTAACTGCTCCTTGAAATACACAATTTTGCTGAAATCTCCATGGTACTTCCTAGGGAACCTAAAAGTATTCGCTACTAGTGTTGTGTCTTTCAGTTTTAGGTGTAATTGGATGTATTTGTTGGAATATGAATGGAACAAAAAGAAGACAAGGATAAGTTGAGGGGAAAGAAAGATATGTCATGTCACATCTTGGTTGGAGAAAAAAGATTTTGAAAGGACTGAAAATAATATGTCTCATTTGGAGAACAAGATTTTTTCCACCATTCACCTAACCAATCAACTTGCTGATGACCCGAGAGAGTTAATGCAATAACTTTTCATGTTATGAGTCTCCATATAGCATATATTGATATCTTTTGTCATGAATCTTCTATTGGAATATCATTTTATTGATTGAAGCTTGTTTGATTTGAAGACATCCGCTTTTCTTTTTTCTCTATGAAGAGATTTGAAGATGCCCCTCTTATTCCCTTTGATGCGGGGCACATATAGGAAGTGTCCAACCTTTTATTTCACTTGGAGCTAATTTTAAAGCAAAGCTTCTCAATATCACTCTTTTAGTACTACTTGACCCCTTGTATGAGCCGAAGATATTTTAATCTTCCAATTACCAGTTTTATCAAAAGCAAAAAGCACAAAAAAACTCCTAAGGTCTGTTGGTGCCTTTTTTTTTTTTTTTTTTTTTTTTTTTTTATGACAAGGGAAACCCGCAACCGCTACCCTTTGGGTGCGCACAGGGTAAAACCCCCGCTCCTATACAATAGCTCGCAAACCACATAGGAAAGGTAACCCGCACTAGGTAAGCCCGGTGTGACGAGCTCGACCCAGAAGGCAAACCCCTTGCTTTCGCTGGCAAGGGGTTTCAAACTTGAGACCTCCAACATGGAAGTCCCAAGCCCAAACCACTGGGCCACCCCGAAGGGTTGGTCTGTTGGTGCCTTAAGCGCAAATAAAGTGTGGGCTTTAATGAAAAAAAGGTGCAAAAGGAGAAAAAAATACAAATATATATTATTAGTCAAATTATAAGCAGTAATGACAAATACATGAAAAAGGAAATTGAATTTTTTTACAATAAAATGTAATATCAATTGCTTCATGTTGCCTCTTCAGAAGAGGCTCATTGGCAAGGGAAAGCATGCCCTTGATGATGACACTGAAGCGCACATCAAGTGAGGTGAAACGCTCAACACGTTTTGAGTCTCGCTTCAGGGCTTAAGCACCTTTGACAACCCAGCTAATTACTGTCGGATATGGTTAGTGTCTGAAATCTTTGGGTCCTAGATGTTGGCAGTTTAAATGATAGATCATGAGCATACATGTAAAGACGATAGATGTACAAATTTAATGTTTCATAATGATGGCCCCCAAGGCCTAGCTCGAGTGACAAAAGGTGGAGGATTTGTGGCTTAGATCGCAGGTTCAAGCCCCACACCATGCAAAACGAAAGCCGGTATTTTAAGTGGAGAAGGGTAGATGGGCGGGTCCATTATCCACCGAGTTTAGAAGACTGTGATTGGTCCAAAGGGTGGATCACAGATGGATTTCTCGGTTATCAAAAAAAAAAGTTTCATAATGACGTGATTTTGAACAATGTAGAGGCTCCTTTCTATCTCAATGTTCCCCTTTAGTTTGTTTTTTCTCCTTAATAAATGTTGAAATTTTCAAGTAGTACCTGAAAATTTCAGACATGCAAGCTTTCCCTACATTTACATTCCCTTGTTCCACCATTGACATCAATCCTGATACCTTCAAATTTTAAGTCACGGGCAATGGAGTATTCTTGTCATTTCATGAACATATGAAAAGTAACACCACTAGGATCTTTTATTTGGTTCTACTTAGTTTCATTGTCTCTTGTTGTGCGGATTTTGTGCCCAGTGTATTGCAACAATAGTCTATATTATAGGAAACCTATTTCCAGTTACCTGTCTATCTGTTTTAACACTTCTCTAGAATGATTTCAAAGGTAACATTTCTGTATGTAATTTTCAATCGGGATAAAAGATACTCTAAAAGTTTCTTTTTGGCTTGACTGTTGTGATAATTCATTTACATATTTTGAACTTTGAAATACTAGGCTATAATTTACCTTATAGAGTTGAAACTACTTCACAAGCAATTTAAGACAATAAGACATAAGATAAGCAATTATGGAGGAATCAGGAATGAGAGGTTGCCAATGTGCTTATTATAGTAGCAAATAATGGAAAACTTAAAAGTATAATGTTACAACCAATTCAGGCAACCATGCAAGTGAATGCTCTAGATTTATTGATGCTTTGTGTGGATAGATATTATGAGTTTTAGTATCCTCTCGTTGAACTTGCATGTGATTTACCTATATAACACAATTGTGGACTCATGCATAGGTACTAATCTAACTAAGAAGCATGCAGTTTCACATGAATAGACATTTGTAACACTATCATTTTCGTCAATCAGCATTCAGCAGTAGCTCGTTTGGGTCTTCTTACTCTAATTAGTTTGCTGTAGATGTTTGATCTTGTTTATCACCCATTTTGCTTTCTTATTCTACTTTTTTGATGACAAGGGAAACCCGCAGCCGCTACCCTTTGGGTGCGCACAGGGTAAAACCCCCGCTCCTATGCAATAGCTCGCAAACCACATAGGAGAGGTAACCCGCACTAGGCAAGCCCAGTGCGACGAGCTCGACCCAGAAGGCAAACCCCTTGCTTTTGCTGGCAAGGGATTTCGAACTTGAGACCTCCAACATGGAAGTCCCAAGCCCAAACCACTGGGCCACCCCGAAGGGTCTTTCTTATTCTACTTCATGATACCAATTCTTCACTTAGAAGTTCTAAAGTACCACACCCAAGGGTGTGGCATAGTGGTCAATGAAGTGGGTTAAGAACCATGAGATCTCAAGCTCGAAATCTAGCAGAGACAAAAATACTATGTGATTTTTTCCCATCTGTCTTGGTGTCTTGGCCTTGGTGGACTGAGTTATATCTGGTACCTAACTCTAGTACTTGTTGTTGGTTAGAGGTGGTTGATATCCAGTGGAATTAGTCGAGGTACACCGCAAGCTGCCTAGACACCACGGTTATGAAAAAAATAAAAGATACTGATTTGACCATACTATCAGATGAGGAAGGAGAAAAAGAAGATGAGTTTTATGCTTTATAAAAAAAGAAGAGAGAGAATGAAGCTTGATGTTAAAAATATCTATTATTGAGAAGCTTGAGACATGTGGACTACATTAGTTGTTCAATGTTCAAACTTCTGTTGCCTGTCTCAATAATTTTAGCTTCTTTTTGAAAGAAAACTGACATTATTGAGACACGCAAAGGTAGTTTGAACATTGAACAATTAAGTTAGTCCACATGTCTCAAGCTTGTCAATAATTTCGGGCTTTCTTTTGTCATTTGTGTTTTTGATCTTGGAAGAAATCACATCTTACAGTTAAAATGGGTATAGGATACGTCCTCCAAAGTTTCAGTCTGTACTTCACATATAAGTTATTTGACTGATTTTTCTTCACCATTTTCTCAGGATTTTGGGGAAAATATTGTTGTCGGTAAAGCGGAGAACAAGACTGCTGGTAGGATATTCCAACTTAATTCTCTAAAGAGGAACATGTCTCTCACTTTATAATGAGTAACTATGTCTATGCATGCTACATATTCAAACAATTTTTGTCAATAGAAATAGACAAATTCCTATGAATATGCACATTCACGTAGCAATTACGGTGTGTTTGATATCACCAAAAATACTTCCCAGTTTTCCCATGTTTGGTTGGTAAAATTTTTGGAAAACAAGTTCCTTAAAAAATGAGGAAAATGACTTTCCTAGTGTAAATAGAGTTGACAAGTTCCATAAGTGGCATTCCACATTAATTGTCTCTTCTCCACCCTCCAACACACTCCACCTCCAACCCACCCATAGCTCTCGCTCCCACCATCCCCACATTCCTACCCTTCACTACCACCCCCATAGTGCTTGCCGATCATATAAAATGTGTTTAGGACAATACATTCTTCTTACTCGGCAAACACCAAAAATAAATAAGAAATTCATTTATCTTCCATGGAGAACATTTTCTTTCATACTAAACACACCCTTGGATGTTAAGCTTTCTCTTTTTATATGATCCTGTCTCTTCCCTTTTTAGTGGATGGAGCTAATAATTTTAGAGATTTGCTCAGACTAAAAACAAACACATGTAATTTTGGAACAGAGGAAATAGTTGATTAGTTTTGCATCAACCATGATTAACTAATCGTTAGATCTATTTAGATTTTTAAGCTATTCCTCTTTGCAATATTGTTTTTCCAGGATTTCCTTTGTTGGATGGATTGCCCAAAGAGCGCTTAGGAGTAAATGTATGTAGATCTGCAACCTTATGTTTTTACATGTTCTCATCACAAAAATGAATTTTTACACGTTTTTTAATTCTTTTTGTCTCCATCTGATACAAAATAAGATTAACCTTTGATATGTGTAACAGAGCACAGGTGTTGGCGACTTAACAAAAAAAAGACAGAGCACAGGTGTTGGTGACTTGGCAACAACAAAGCAGAGCACAGGTGTTGGTGACTTGGCAAAAGCAAAGCAGAGCACTGGTGTTGGTGACTTGGAAAAAACAAAGCAGAGCACAGATGTTGGTGACTTGGGAAAAACAAAGCAGAGCACAGGTGTTGGTGACTTGGCAAAAGCAAAGCAGAGCACAGGTGTTGGTGACTTGGCACAAACAAAGCAGAGCACAGGTGTTGGTGACTTGGGAAAAAAAAAGCAGAGCACCGATGTTGGTTCTACGCCTGGTGCCACTGAGAATATCAGAGACATTGATGAGGGTGAGAAATTATGTGAGCTAAAATTTGGGAGCTACTGTTTATGGCGTCGCAATCATAAGGAAAAAGTGAATGATTTCACTGTTAGAAAGATGAAAGACTTGTTGTATGTGGCTCGGGCATATTATCCTAGCATCGCGAAGCTTCCGGCTCTTGACAAGCTGTCGCATGAAATGAAGCAAAACATTCAAGACTTTGAGCGGGTGCTTAGTGTAACTACGGTGGACAAAGATCTTCCTCCTCTGTATGTACAAATAGATTCCTTGCAACTATGCAACAAAACAAATGTTTGGACTCAGTCTTATTTTTTAAATGATCATGTAATGTCAAAATGTTTAATCTTATCTTTTTGTGATTAAGATTGTGAAATGTGTGTAGCTTTTATATGTTTTGGAAAGAGTCTTTGACCTCTGTTGTTGGTTAGTGCTGTCTAGATGTTATGCCTTCATGCAATTTAGACTTAACTTCAGCTCAACTCAAATAGACCAGGAGTGAATGTTTGATACTAGATGCAGAGTTCAACATTCCTCAGTATCCACTTCTCAGGCTTGATTGTCTCCTTTCCATCTTCTCCCATCTCTCTCCCTCTCTGTTATTCTCTTCCTTTAGTGATGCTAATAGAAGTATAGAGGTAACATACGAAGATCCCTAACATTCACCTCTTTGAATCAAATTACTTTTAGCCTGGCCTAGCTCGAACTCCAGTAGTTGAGCTTCGCTTTTAATCTGCCTTCTAGTCTAATTACTTTTGTTGCATTTGTTTGTTAGCTTTAATCAGGCATAGAAGTATCTCAACTACTTGTTTCTTGTCTTTTACTTGTTCCTTTGCCTGTAGCTAGAAGAAATTTGTAATTGCATCTTTTCATTATATTCCGTAAACCTTTTACGGAAAAATTCATGCTTTTGCTTGTTCACCAGGATTGATCAGAAGCTACCTAAGATGGAAGCTGTAATTGCTCAAGCAAAGGCATGCCGCGTAGATTGCAGTAATGTAGACAAGAAATTCAGACAACTAGTAGATCTTACTGAAGATGAGGCTACTTTCCATATGAGACAGAGTGCCTTCCTCTACCAACTAGCAGTTCAAACCATGCCCAAGAGTCATCATTGCCTGTCAATGCGATTAACTGTAGAGTATTTTAGAGGCCCTCCTCCTGATATTGATCAGTCATTGGCAGAGAGACATTTGAATCCAGATCTGCACCACTTCATTATATTCTCCAGCAATGTGCTAGCATCGTCTGCTGTAATTAACTCCACCGTAACACATGCAAAAGTATGGTTTGTATATTCTCTCTTCAATTGCAATTTTTTTCTGCTGTTAACGCTTAATCAGTTTTTCTGATCGTGTTTTCTTCTATATGCAGGAAAGTGAGAATCAAGTATTTCATGTGGTAACAGATAGACAGAATTACTTTGCCATGAAGCTATGGTTCTCGAGAAATAAGTATATGGAGGCCACAGTTGAGGTGTTGAATATTGAAGATCATAAGCTGGAAAATAATAAGGCATCAACGTCAATTCATCTTTCCCTACCTGAAGAATATCGTGTCTCCTTCCACAAGGTTGATGGACCGCCAACAACAGAATACCTATCTGTTTTTTCGCATTCCCATTATCTTCTTCCTGAGATATTCCCTAGTTTGAAGAAAGTCGTTGTCTTGGATGATGACATTATTGTGCAAAGAGACCTGTCAGTCTTATGGGGCATCAATATGGACGGGAAAGTGAATGGTGCAGTTCAGTGCTGCTCAGTTAGACTGATTCAACTGCAGAAACTTTTTGCTGACAAGAGATTGGATGAAACATCTTGTGCTTGGATGTCTGGATTAAATGTTATTGATCTAGTGAGGTGGAGGGAACAAGATATTTCTGGAAGATACCTGAAGTTGGTAACAGAGGTCAGTGACACTATCTTTTGACATACATTTGTTGTTTTCAACAACTTTTGCCTGCAAGATGTAAGGCAAAGGCTAGTAAAATATTTCCTTCTTTATTTTCATCTGTTGAGGCTAATACGGTTTGAAAATTAGCTTGTCATTGTTCTATTGCTCTATGTCTACTTTGAAATAATACCACAACATGACAAATCATTTTTTTGTAAGTAAAAGTGATTTCTATTGTACTTGCCCAAAAATGATCAACAATTTGTTACTTTCTAGAGTGCTTCTCCATATTTTTAAGTTTTGGTTGATTCCCTCACACAATGTAGTCTGGACTCTTAGTAAATTCATGTCCACAATCCCATTGACAATCATAATTTCTAATATATCCACTCTAGGGTGTGCCTGTAGCTTACACTAGGTGATTAAGGATACCTAAAAGGGTCATGTTTGCCCTTGTACTCTCAGAAAAAGATTATATTTACCCTCCTCATACTTTTTTGACATATTTGCCCTTACCATCTAACTTTGGGCACATATTTACCCTTGAATTGTTAACTCTCATGCCCCCACCTTATGATCTTACTTGGCGCTATGTGGCACCTCAGTGGTTATATTTTTATCCCAATTAAAATTTTCTCCCAGTATATTTCTTCTACCCGACCCAACTAATCCAATAAACTTATTTCCTAATATATATACACAGTTAACTTTTCCTCTTTCTATCGGCAAAGTCAAGTTATCCTTTGACTTAGCTGGAAAATCCAATAATTACAGAAGAGATTCTTTGAAACCAGAAAAATAAAAATTGACTTTTAATAACAAGTTCTAGTCAAAAAAATCGGGTTTAATTCACAAAAATGACTTCTTAAACCACCAAATAGGATAATTGCTCTACATATGCAACTTCACTAACAACCCAAATCAAATTTTAAAAAAAAACTTTTTTTTTAAAAAGTCAACTTTGATAGCTCAATAAAAGAACAAATTGCATTGTAGCTTCACAGGAACCAAAAAAGGGGAAAGCTTGAAGCTTTAGGGAATGCCAAACCAATAGCCATTCAAAAAAATTCCATAGAGCTTCTTATGCTAATTATATGATCTTTAGAAGGAAACGGGACATAATTGCAGGACTTTAAAGTTAAAGAACAAAACATTTTTTTAAAGTTTTTCCCATAATTTATCCAAGCCAAAACAACATACTTGCTTCATGACCCCTAAAAAAAACTACATCAAATACAAAAACCTACTAGTTCTTTAAAGATTTTTTCCCATAATCTATCCTAGTCAAAACAATATCTTTCTTCATGAATCCAAAACAAACTTTTTTTAAAAAAAGGAAGCTACATCAAATACAAAAAAACTACTAGATTTTTTTTGGGGCTCTTGAAGAGGTATATTGTTTGGCTTGGATAAATTATGAGAAAAATCTAGTAGAGGTGAGTTTTTTATTTCATCCAATAAGAAAATGACCCATAATAAATATTTAAAAAAACAAAAGAAAGAAAGGGTTGTTAGTTTCAAGGGTATACATGAGCCAAAAAGGTGAATGAAAGGGTATTTTTAGACCAAAAAGATGGGTAGAAGGGTATTTTTAGACCTTTTCCTATGTTTCAGGGGTAATGATGTGGAGTATCAAGGGATCAACAACCCTAAAAAAAGAATGTTGTGAAAAGGGTGATCAAGAAGTGCAAGTGCCTCGCCTCAGGGATTGCACTAAAAACAAATATGCTATGGTTAGGGAACAAATGGTCAAAATATATCGGGTAACCGTTAAGTAGGGTTGTCTTCAATAAAAGAAATTAAGTTGGTGCAAAGCCTAACGCTTTAAATATATGGAGATAGGACTTTGTCTGGCAATTGATATGGACTGCCCAACATACAATCACTTTGTTATGAGCTTGTGGATGTGTGTCAAAGATGGGGATAGCAAGAGACTTATCACTTAAGGGGGCGTTTGGTACAAAGATTGAGAACGCAACTAAAGATTAGTAAGGCAAGGTTTAGTTTTATCAAGTGTTTGGTTCATTGTTTCCCACCTCATCTTGTGTTTGGATTAAAACTTTATAAAAAGCTTCTTTCCAATTACACCCTTGTATTATCATGTAATTGGGTCAAGGTAGATGATTGTTGAACAATATTATTTTTATGACCTTCTAACTAGCTAGGAGAAGAACAATTTTGTTGTCATGTTTGCTATTTTTTCACTTGAATTTGAGGATAAATAATTGTCATCTAATAAACTGATCACTCATAAAATGTCAATTTTCTACTTTAAAAAGATAAACCATCTACTTTTAAAACCGAAAAGACTGTAAATAATAGTAAAATTGAGTAAACCATCTACATTTACACATAAAAATTGCAAGTTGTAGTTTTAACATGTATGCAATTTTATAAATTGTTCAAAATACAAATAATTAGAAATTTACACAACATATATATATGTGTGTGTGTGTGTGTATATATATATATATATATATCTTTTAGTAAATGTTAAACAACTCACATTTCAAATATTGTATTGATTTCTATTGGATTTATTTAGTAACAAACACCTCTCTCTAAATAATTTGTGAGCTAATTTTTTTAAATAAATTTACTAGTACGAATATAAAACATAAAATCAAGAAAATAAACAAAATGATTAAAATGATTTGAGGGATAATTTTGTCTTTCCAATCTCAAAAAAAAAATGTTTGTCTTTACATAACTGATCCCATGGTATTAAATCATATGTATTACTAATACCTCCAAATGGAAGGTATTAGTAATACATCCTCTAATACCATGTAGGGTGTATAGCTAATCCATAGATTAGTTATACATAGGCCCAAATTCTTACCAAACATAGTACTAAATAATATCATACATAATACATAGACTATTTCTCCTAATACTTCCTACCAAACGACCCCCAAGTGTTATAAGGTTTATGAAAGAAGGTAGTCCCGCAACAATTCCTGGGAGGTGGAGGTTGTAGCAAATAACTTTTATTGGATCTTTTGGTAATATGCGATATCATTGATGTTACACTTATGGAGGCAAACTTGACTTGAAGAAATAAGAGGTACACTTTGTGGATAGACAAGATCTTGATCTCTCATGACTAGGAATAAAAGTTTCAACTTATTGCTACATGCATTGCCGAGACTAGTCATTGATCATTTCACACTACTATTGGATAGTAACTATATCAATGCCTAAAATTAAACCTAGTAAATTGATCACAAGAGACCTGCAAAAAGGAAACCTTTTTAATATGGACAACCCAACTACACACAATAAGATGATCAACACAACAAAAATCCATATTTAGCAAAACAGGAGATGATTAACATATGAAACCCTTTAGGGTGGCCTGATGGTTTGGGCTTAGAACTTCCATGTTGGAGGTCTCAAGTTCGAAAGCCCTTGCCAGTGAAAGCAAGGGGCTTACCTTCTGGGTTGAGCTCGTTGTACCGGGCTTGCCTTGTGCGGGTTACCTCTCTTGTGTGGTTTGCGAGCTATTGCATATGAGCAGGGGTTTTACCCTGTGCGCACCCAAAGTGTAGCGGCTGCGAGTTTACCTTGTCACAAAAATAACATATGAAATATGCAACCACATACATATTAACAATATGATATGATCAACATAAAAAACTCAACTACACAATGAGATAACTCAACAATATCAAGAAATCCAACTATATAACTACTTAGAAACATGAGATTCTCATGATTAACATCTAAAGAGCTCAACTACATAACTATTAATCAATAAGAGATGATCAAGATCAACATATATATATTTGATAACTCTGGTGTTCGAACCAGCTTGCACAGACCGCGACTTACTACACATGATACCTCCCACCTCCCATCAGTAACATGTATTGGGTAACTCTGACTAGAATAGATGAAGGCTAGAACAAATGGGAACAAATCAAGATGAACATATCAAAAAGTCCAACTGCCTATCCTAGAGATTCAATTGCAATCATCCCTCAACTCTACCTGCAATATAGATAATTCAAAGATCAAAGAACCTAACTTTGATTGATGGAAATGAACCAGCTTAACAAAGTGCCTGTTTGGATTGACTTATTTTAGGTGCTTTTAAGCTAAAATAGCTTTTAAGCAGTTTTGAAGTGTTTGGGTAAAGTTAGAAAATGCTTATAAGCACTTATTTTTAAGTCAAAATAACAAAATAAGCCAAAAGCCATAAGTTAGAAATCCTAACTTATGGCTTTTGGCTTATAAGTCATAAGCCAAAAGCCAATCCAAAAAGGCCCTAAAACTGCACATACATGCCAGTCCAAGTTTAACAAAGTTTGAAAAACCCAACTAAAGTTCCAAAATTTCAGCTGAAAAGGACTATTTTAACTATAATAGAGATGATCCAAGGATTAAAATCCAAACTTTGATTGAATAATGCCAAACAACTCACAACTCACAACCCAAAAACCAGAAAGAGAGATCTGTTAAAACTTAAAACCCAGAAATTTCTATAAACAACTTCAACAACCCAGAAAGTTAAAGGCATCTAATCAACCCAAAAACTAAGGAAAAATAAATAAATAGCAATACGACTCAACCAGCAAGATGAAATTAAACTAAAAAGTGAAAATCACAGAGCTAAGGAAGAAATTATTTAAAACTGAAAAACAGAGGAAAGAATTAACCTTCAAAAAGGCTATGCTTAAGACAATTGAGGGCATCATATGGATGACATACACATGAGATCATCCTAGTCATACATATCTCATTTCTTGAGATGGATTTTCTCCCTCACAACATACTTCAATCCCATAATGTCTGGCTACACAACATATACTTCATTGGGTATCAGTTTTATTTGAGAGACAAGACTATAGTAAGTGCTCACTTAGTTTACGGGACAACATTCTCAACATTGTACTTATCTCAAATATGAACACGAAACACGAGTTGGCATTACACACAGTGCCATGCCAGCAGGCTGGCCTAGCCATTCGATACAACCAGTGGCAAATGTAGTACAACATAGGATGTGTAGAAGGACGTACGCCATGAGTTCGAGTCCTGCTGGTGGACCACACCTAATATTTAATTGGAGAAGGGTAGAGTGCGACCCCATTAATCATGAGTTTTAAAATTGGAAAAAAATTATTTTTCGATTATAAGGAAAAAGAAATGAGCAAAAATCGAACAAACTTTAGATGACTTGCGTTGAATTTGAATGAAGCTTGAAATCAGAAATATATTTGGGTAAAGTTGTTTTCACAAGCCAAACTGTGACCGATGAACCAAAGTAACACAAGAATTATTTCCTTAAGCTTCAGAGAGGTATTGAATATTGAATTATACCCATTGTTGGTAATATGTTGACTTTTAATATGAATGTTATTGTCAAAAATATAGGAAAAGAATATTATTGAATTGTTGTTGTGTCCACATTATTACATTGAGACCCTATTTATAGACCCTAGAATACAATCCTTTACCAAGTAGGATACTATTTAGTATTCCTATTTCTATTTCTATTTCTATTCCTATTCTAATAGGATTGTATAAACCTATTCCTATTCTTATAGGATTGTATAAACATATTCCTATTCTAATAGGATTGTATAAACCTATTCATATTCTAACACTCCCCCTCAAGCTAGTGCATACAATTCATGTACCTAGCTTGTTACAAATGTAATTAACACGAGGACCGATGAGGGGCTTGGTGAGATATCTGCAAGTTGATCACTCGACTTCACAAAATTGACAATAAATTTCAATGTGCTTGATCTTCTCATGAAATACTGAATTTGATGCATAATGCCGATAAAACACAGAGTGATAAAATTACAGTGTTGGAACTTCCCAAACCAAGCTTGCAAAGACTGTTTCAGACCATAGAGTGACTTACGTAATCAACATACAAGGCTACTAAACTCCCCCTGAGCAACAAAATTAGGTGGTTGCTCCATATAGACTTCTTCACAATGCAGCGAACATTGTAAGTGCTCAAAATCTAGTATAAAGTACATGGTTCATGTTGGAATCAATAGACAGTCGATATTAAACAAGTCACCGAAAAAACTGGCCAGAACATGCTCATATGCCGGAGTATTAGATTTGATGGCTAAAAGTAGTCACAATCTAAGAAATAAAATTATATGGGTAGGGTCAGAATGATGTCACAACCCAACTAGAAAATAGAAATAATATAGGATAGTTCGAATTGATGGAACGACCCTATTGAAAAAGAGAAATAATATGGGTAGGGTTGGAATGATGGCACAACCCTACGCAAATCAGATTTGAGGAGTCACCGGAAAGACGAATGGAACTATGCAAATCAAATCTGAGAAGTCACTGAAAAGACACATGATGCTATGCAACTCAGATATGAGAAAATAGTTCGGAAAAATCCACGGTACTACACAAATTAAATATGAAAAGTAGTCCGGATAGATGCACGGTGCTACGCAAATTAGATATGCAAAAAAAAAGGTAGTCACCGGAAGGATGTCACGATGCTACAAAATTATATATGAAAAAGTAGTCACTGGAATGATGACACAGTGCTACACAAAAAAGTAGACACCAGAATGATGGCACGGTGCTACAAAAATTAAATATGAAAAAGTAGTCACCGGAATGATGGCACGGTGCTACACAAATTAGATATAAGAAAGTAGTCACCGGAATGATGGCACAGTGCTACACAAATTAGATATAAGAAAGTAGTCACTAGAATGATGCATGGTGACCCAACTTTTGCTAACATAATCATTGGCCAGACGGGCAGCATATATGGGTGCCACCCGCCGGCAGCGGAAGCTCTTTGATTTTCTATCAAGATCGTAGAGGCTCTGATACCATGTGAGAAATATAGGAAAAGAATATTATTGAATTGTTGTTGTGTCTACATTATTACATTGAGACCCTATTTATAGACCCTAGAATACAATCCTTTACCAAGTAGGATACTATTTAGTATTCCTATTTCTATTTCTATTCCTATTCTAATAGGATTGTATAAACCTATTCCTATTCTTATAGGATTGTATAAACCTATTCCTATTCTAATAGGATTGTATAAACCTATTCATATTCTAACAGTTATAAACGTTTTTTTTTCCTTCAATATGAATGGTGAATAATAGTATACCCAATACAAAAGGGGACAAAGAAAAAGGTCATTTGCATGCGCTAGGAGACTGAAACAGAAAAGATGGAAAACTACTATTTGTGTTCATTATTGCTCTCTCAATACAAATATTCAAGATTGTTTCATGTTGCTTCTTGTATGTGGGTTTCTACCTGCCTAAATAATGTAGTGATGTCCTTTGATCCCCCGTTCATTTTATTTTGGAGTAGTTTTTTGATAGTCAGGGCTTAACGCGCCACAAAATATGAGAAGCATAAAAAGGTGGAAAGTTACTTAACACATTCTTTATTGTTCTCTCTATGTAAATATTAGGATTGTTTTTTGTTGGCATGTGAGCTGCTACCAACCTAGATAAAGACGTCCCATGTTTTGGGCCTCCGTTTCTTTTCATTTTGGTGTGGATTTTTCAAGTCCGTGGGTTAACCCTTCTGAGCCCCACAAACTATGGGCCATCAAAGTCTACTGCAAGTTAACGTAACCCATTGAGCATTTGTTTTACACACTCAACTTTTATGGTTAAGGAGTAGGGCTGTGGGGGGTTTTGGGTGGGGGGAGTTCTTGGGTAGTGGGACTATGCTAGGTAATTTTATCTATGTAAATACAAATGACTCACGGACAAGATTCTTGGTGTGGAGTCTCATGTTAGATTGTTTTAATGGACTAATACATTTTTCTTGTCTCCATTAATCTATGTGCTATTTTTATATTGACTTACACTGTCACCTTTTTAATTAACTTGCAGATGAATTCAGAAGAGGCTGTTGCATTGCGTGCAAGCTTGCTTACTTTTCAGGGTGAGCTTTATGCTCTTGATGATAAGTGGGTATTATCAGGACTGGGTTATAACTACGGAGTTGATATTGAAACTGTGAAAAATGCGAGAGTACTGCATTATAATGGTAACATGAAACCTTGGCTTGAGTTGGGCATCCGCGATTATACAGTTTCCTGGCGGAAGTTCCTAAACCAGGAAAATCAGTTTTTAAGTGATTGCAATATTAACTAGTACAGTATGGGCTAATACCTGCATTTGCTGCTGAAGTTTCATGAAGGTATGGGTGACAAAGTTTGCACAAGTTTCCTGTTTGTGATCTTGTGTAGAACTGTATCTGAGGTAGGGGGACTGAGTATAATTTGGTGTGTATATCTCTATTGTTTGGTTAATGAAGGAAATTTGTTTAACCTCAAGGCAATGCTAGAATGATGCATAATACTTGTCAATGATGGATTGGTAGTAAGGCATGGACAACTTTTCCTGGGTTAGGCATACACCTTCATCGGCTATTTTTTGTTGGAGCTGTTAGCGTATGAGGAGATTGCCCGAAACTATCTCTGAAGAGCTGGATATCAACTTTGCCTCCTATGAATCTTGTATACATGCATACCTTGGGTTAAATATAGTTCTACTGAAATCAGGTGACGACTACTTGGACCCTTGCTTCACCTGTGATGACCATCTTGGATCCGCTGTGATGTGTGATATTGCCATTGACACGTTCAGTGAATTCTTCCTTGTAGAATTGGGTCTTTTTGAAATACATTCTTTTTTAGCATTGATCAGGCATCTCATTGTTTTTAACCTTTGCACTAGCTACTGGAGAACTGCCGTTGCTGCTAAAATATATTCAGTGTTAAACATAATACAATATTGTTTACCTTATAATTTTCCTTTTGACAAACAGGTTGACGTTTGTGGTTTTGCGATTAATAGTTTTAAGTTATATGCACTAATCATCTATCAGGTTATCTATAAAGGTAATTACAGATAAATCTCATTGTTAACTATTGTAACTAACATCCAATCACCAAGTTAAAAGTACATTGATTATGCTTTGTTAAGTTCAGGTACTTATGATGCTTGTAGCTGTAGCCTACTGTTTGCCTTATAGGTAAATTGAGTCATAAAAGATAGGTTGAACTGGATTTATGTTCTTTTTTTCTTCTTCTGTCCTCGAGTTTTCCTGGCCGTGCTTGTGGAAGATAAAAGATACCTTGTAGAATTATTTCTGGGCAATACTCTACAATAGATCACTTGGTTCATCCAATTAATAATTGTACTATTACTCAGAAAAATAAAAGCTCACGGAACAGGCTTATCACCAATTCTTGACTTGGTTCCATGCACCTAATAATTGTAATACTCCATTATTACTAACTCGAGTCCGAAACCTAATTAAGCCACAAAAAGATAAAAGTGACCAAAATAAGCCACTATTCTAGTAAGTAACTAAAATAGGCTTAGTGAAAGAAAAAGTTATATTTTATGTAATATTCCAAATGTTTTCCGTTAGTCTCATAATGTGTATATTTTAATAAATAACGGAACTAGTTTTTACACTTTGTAAAGTGTAAGTTTTTCTTACACTTTGTAAAGTGGAAGTTTTTCTTACACTTTGTAAAGTGGAAGAAAAAAACATGGTTTACAAAGAGGAATATTTTTCAAGCATTGTTATAGGAGAACGTTGTTGACTAGTCTTAGGCTCCTTCCTAACATAGATTTCAAGTATTGTTAACTTGATTTGATCTATGTAGTCATTTTGAACCCTCAAAAAGTCGATCAAAGATTCGTCATTATAGATAATCCACTCTCCAAAATTTACTTGTCCTTGTGATAAAAATAAAGTGGGGTATTTTTCGACTATAATCAAATTATAATCATTACTATTTATACCCATTCTTTTATAAATTGATGAAAGAAATTTGTGATATCGGGCATTAATTTAATATTTTGCATTGTATTTGGGATGACATTTATAATAAACGGTATTTCCGTCATGTATAATTTTGTCATCCCAATAAATCGAAACTCTAACTTTTGGTTCAGAAGACATTTATTTGTGATTGAAATGAAGAAAAATAGAAGACTAAAGATGTTGAAGGGCAATGTTTGAACATCCTTAAATAGAGCTTGGAGGAGTTTTCAAAATAAAAAAAATAAAAATGCATAATGTAATAATTTTTTTCATTTTTATGATATGTCAAATCAATAGAATTGTATGACAAACACTGTAAAAGCTTCATAAAGAGATACAATTTAATGTAAAACGTGAAAAATATTCCTCTTTATAAAACATAATTTTTTTCTTCCACTTTATAAAAGTGTAAGAAAAACTTCCACTTTACAAAGTGTAAAAAATAGTTCCGTTATATATTAAAATATACACGTTATGAGACTAACGACAAACGTTTGGAATATTGCATAAAACGGAATTTTTTCTTCCACTAAGCCTATTTTAGTTATTTACTAGAATAGTGACTTATTTTGGTCATTTTTATTTTTTTGTGGCTTATTTAAGTTTCGGACTCTTACTAACTCTTACCCACCCCACAAACTTTTTTCTAAATAGATGAAAAAAATAAGAAGGTACTAATAGAAAGGAGGTCTTACCACCAAAGATTTTGGTGAAATGGTGAGTATTGTTTTTTAAAAAATAAATAAAATAAAATAAGATGTTTTGAGTTCGATGTCTTTGGTAGGAAGTATTTTAGCCCTAGAGTGGAATGCGCAAATTCAAATACATATTCTGGTGCACACATACATATACTGCTACCAGCAAATAAAGGAATTAATAAAAACTTTTAACCTTAATGTCATCAAGTACAGTTTGATGTCAAATTGTATGCTTGAAATACTTCAATGGAAGCTAGTAAAAGAAAGACCAAAATTTTCAAATATGCAAACTGATCAAATCCAATATGGTGTGCAAGTAATATAAAATCTTAAGCTAGGTGTTCCCCTTGAGAAAAGGTTCCATTCATTTTTAACGGAAATGACATAGATGAGTCAAATTTTTTTAACGGATGACATAAATGAGTCTTTTTTCAAAGTTCGATGGCATATAGAGTCTTTTCACTTGAAATTTTGACTATCCATATTTCATAAAACAAAAGACAACTAAAAAAGGCATTCAAATGAAACAAAAAGAGAAGAAAAATGAATTACAACACAGTAGTAGTTCAGTTTTAGAATACGTAGTACACTAGTTATACAACTAACTTGCTGGCAGCACAAGACAAACCGTAGAATTGAACATCGCTTTATTAAGATTAACTACTTTCACCTCATCGTCATTGTTCACACTTTCAAGACTCGGTGTACTCACAAATCAGATCCCTATTGGACTGACAGAGGCGTATTCAGGATTTATAGATAATTGGTGCACTATTACAAAAAGGTGGATCTAAGACATAAATTTGATCGGTTAGATTCTTTTTAGTGAAAACCATTAAAATTTTAAAATCATAGATCCAAAATTAACTTTTATTTATCCAAACCAGTTACAAAATCTTAGAAAGAAAACTAAAACAAGATAGATAAAAGATTCAAATTTCTAACCTCACCTAGAGAGGTGCACCCAATCATCATCGTACTACATTATATGATACTTCAAGTCTAGATTCACGCATCTATATTTAAATATTTTATAAAAATATAACACTACTATATATGATTTCGGGAGGGGACCATGGGTTCACGTGAACCCGATGACCCCCTCCTGGATATGTATACGCCCTTGATTTGGACAAATGTCTTCATTTCAGGGCAGTTAAGAATTCACACTACTCCGAGAAATGGAAAGTCATCAGAACACTTATTCATAAAGAAATGCCCCAGCTTTGGCAGATCGTAAAGGTACAACTCTTCCAATAGGGGAAATAAAGGCTCATTAGTCATGATTTCTTCTCCTTGTTGTTCCTCTTCCGTGATCACTTCTTCCATTGATATGCAGTCTGCTATTTGTAGTATTCGGAGATTCAAAATACCTCTGGCCACTGACGGAGACATCAAGTTTCTCAATTTTTCACAACTATATACTTTCAAGTGTACAAGTTTGCTGAAGTAGGCAGTAGGAAGTTGATGAGAGCATAGAGCACTTATGCTGTCAGCTTTATCAATCAATAGCACTTCCAAGTTCGGACAACAAACCTGCAAATATATGAAATATATTATTAATACTTTTCTTAAAAAAGAAAAGGGCATGATATACCCCTCAAATTTGCGATTTAGAGCTGATATACTCTCGTTACAACAGTACCTTCACATATATAGCTATTGTTACATAAATGGTCCAAAGGAGTATATCAAGCCCTTTTTTTTTTCTAACACTAGTAATAGTAGAAAAATAGGCATTGTGCAAGTAAAGTAAGGATCTTTAGTGCTCAAGTAAGGTAATATTCATGTGCAAGTAAAAGTAAGGATCTTTAGTGCTCAAGTAAAGTAATATTCATGACCAAAAAAAGGAGTATAATTTTTTATAATGATCATGTAGAAAAGTAGAAGCAAACCTTTTCATGAAAAAGAGGATTTGAGTGAGTGATGGAGTTGTTGGCTGTAGGCCAGAAATTTTGGAACTGATGTAATCCGTCTAGATTCATTTTCCGCAACCGAGGGAACTCAATGCCCTCAAAATTGTCACTGCAAAAGTGTGTGAAGAATTCCAGAGATTGAAGTTCCAACTCATATAAATTCGGGAACTTGATTACTTCATGTGTACTCCGAGAGATGTTCAATAAATGTGTGACTAAATCACAATCAAAGAGGCTGAGACATTTCACATTCTGAAGTTTATTCAGCTGCAACTCAGTCAACACATTATTAGAGCCCTTTCCGGTTGAATGTACAACTTCGCTCTTCTTCAACATGTGGCAGATCCAATCACCCAATGGGGCAGTCTCAGTGGCATTTAAAGCAATATTCTTGTCGTAATCATCCATGTTTGAAGCCGCTCTGTAAGCTTCACCCACCGTAAGAGTGTACTGTGTCAACTTGGAGGGAAGGCACAAGTCACTGTAGATCACATCTTCGGAACATTCACTCAGTGTCAGTGCAGTCAATTTCGATAAGGATTCTAGTTCACTCAAGGTGGAGTAACTACAATGTTTAACTTTCATCATATGTAGTTCCTCCAATCGAGTTAGTCTTGATAAGACCCCTGCTGAAATCCTTTCGAGTGATTTATTCTCATTCCAAAACTCTAGCATAATTAGATTCGTCAATTTTCCTATCTCCACTGGCAGCTCCTCTAACTGAGAATCTCGTATGCTGAGAATTTCTAAAGTGACAAGTTCTCCAATGATGGATATGTCATCCAACCGTACATTACTCAGACACAGCGTCCTCAGACATGACAACCTCTGAACGGATGCTGGAAAAGACCAAATGGAGTCCGCATATACACTCAAGCTTAAGACGTTGAGTTTACTCATGCCATCAAAAAAATTGTCCTGTAATTTGAATGGCTTTACGAAACAGAGTTTTAACATTAGAAGCTTCAGTTTTGGACAAACGATTGGGCTAGGAAACTCATCAAATTTATTTGCAACAATTGACATGTGACTGAAATGCTCATAGGAATTTCTTCTTGGGAACTCTTCCGAGTTCACATGGTGACTTACCATAAAGTTATGCTCTCCCTTAGAAGCAATACTTATAGCCACATCACGGACCACATCATGCATTTTGACATAACTTTTGTTTGAACCTTGGGATAACAAGAAACAATCTTTCAGTATTTCTAACAGATAACACACCATATTTCTTGCATGTTCTAAATTACTGATTTCCGATAGGATGCCAAGCTGCATTCCATATCTAAGTAATTCTTCAGGACGGATATCACTATCTTCCTCGAACAAGGAACAAAGCAAAAAGAGGTACTTAGCTTCATTACTTCCCAAGTAATCATAGCTTAGCCTCAGAGGTTTATACACCTCTGTGAGAACTTCAGGGATATTTATTGTTACTGCACCACGCAATTGTTCAAGGGCACAGTCCCACGAACGCTTGTTTTTATGCTTTTTTAGTGCTCCTGCAACTGTAATAATTGCAAGCGGCAGCCCATTGCATTCTTTGGCGACATCTTTTGCTATGTCAAGTAGAGAAAGATCGTCGATTGAATTACCAACTTTCTGGCTGAAAAGGATCCATGCTTCCTCCTCAGATAAGGTTCCAACTTCCATGATCTTCTGAGCTCCCATTGCTTCACAAACAGATCGGAAACGTGTTGTGAATATCACTTTACACTGATGATTTTGGTTGCTACCACTGGGAATTCCAAGTTTTTCTAGTTCAAGAGCCTTCCAAACATCATCCAAGATTATAAGGATGCTTCTGTCCTGATCCATTAACCTTGAACACAGCTGATCTCCACGACTCCACAAATTATTCCCTTCTAAGGTCAGCCCAGCTTCTCTTGCAATTTCATCCTGAATTCTTTTGAAGTCCGGTTGTTGACTCACAGTTACCATGACAACATCAGTGAACAACCTTTCTTGTTTCGCATTTTGTCTTATTTTCTCAGTCATTGTTGTCTTACCAACACCACCCATACCACATATCCCAATCATAGAGACCCCGCCAACGTCTCTCAAAGCAGCCATCACTTCTTCCTCTTTCAACTTTCTGGACTCAAATTCCTCACCAGTGTTGCTAGGCATAGCTTCAACTTCAACAGGATACGAAAAATCCACATAATTTCTGCCTTCAGTTTGAAGACCAATCACATTCAGTACAATTTCCTTAGATTTCTTGCTCAGCAAGTAACGCGACTTCAAGTTTGGACACCGGCCATAGCAACAACCTCTTTCAATCTCAGCTCTACGTCGCAATATAGTAGCCACATCACTAGTAGTAGTATCAACACGCGCTGACCAATGCTGGATCGTTGGTGCAACCTCACGTGAGTTTCTCCGAGCAGCTTCTGCTCCTAGCTGCACTCCACTTCTGATATCCTCCAGCGTCTCAAATTCATTATTCAAAGATGTGATGTTGCTCTCATAGGTAAAGAAATATTTAATCTCTCCAACAACTGAATCGATCAACCAATCTCCGACTTTGTCCACAACTTTACATAAGAAATCCATAGCAATTTGAAGTCTTTGAACTCTGCTAATTACTCTACAGTTTTTTCAATTCTCTCTTTTTGAATTGGTTTCTTAGTTACTGGGAAGTAAAGCTTAACTAGAGCAATAATAGAGAATTTGGTATAGTAGTAGTTAGGGGTGACAAAATCAAACCCAACCCGGTTAAGTTTGGGTTGATTACTGACCCCCTCATTTGACTGACCGGCTTATTCATTAGCTCAATCCATTTCAATCCAACTCATTTTAATACATTAAAAATTGGATTGATATGTAACTTGGAAGACTCATGACAATCTTGTCACAATACTTAAACTTGGAAGACTCATGACAATCTTGTCAAAATATTTTTTAAAAAAACTTTTTTTTTCAATTTGATATATTATATATATTCATAATAATGGAAAAAAATAAATTATTAGGCACTAAAATAGTTTAAAAGAACAAATAAAATAATTAATGTTAGTAAAAATTGGGTTGGGTCTTAAACCGTTATATAACCCGTTGACTAACTAATTTTGACCCAACCCGTTCTGACCCAAGTAAATTTGGATTGAATTGGGTCTTAACCCGATTATTGTCTAACTCATTATGACCCGCCTAAATTTAACTCAATCCGCCAAATTACCACCATTGGTACTAGTGGGGTCAAAATGACAGCAATATTAAAGTGGGATTGTTGATTAGATAACATTTCAAAATGGCAGACACACAGAGAAAAGTAGAAATAAAAGTAAAAGTGTAATATTTGCTTTTGAAACAAAAGTGGAGTCATGTTCTGTATTATTGAAGTGAAAATACAAGATTGTTTTTCCCTTTCTCATTAGTAAATAACGACATAAATGCAAAGATGATTTGACACGGTAGGACCTCTCTGTTATTTTCTAAATATTTTGAATTATTAACTATAGCGGCTTACAGGAGTAGTTATTATTGTCTTGAGCAGACAAGTAAATCTTAGCATTGTTTTGGGTACCAAGCTACATGAAAAAGCCATTAGCAAAGAGTTTCTGAAATTTACTACTTGGATAATTATTGAGAGGAAAAAGAAGTGATGTATAAAGAGAAATATTTCACTTTGTTATCAATGTACGAAGGCTTAACTCAAGAGCAAACAGAAAACATGGAAACTTCAATAGCTTTTCGATAGGAAGAAGAACCAGAATTGGCCCTGGGTCGTATCATTTATCATTTTTCAACTGGGTAAATACCGAAAGCAGACTACAAAATAGAAAAACATTAGCAAGAGAACGGAGAGCAAGAAGCCAAATAAGGGGATGAGAGAATTCAGATTCTTCACAACTTCTGAGCCGTAATTTATTATATTTTTTACGTCATAATTTGTAAGATATTATGATACAAACGTATAAACTTATGTCACGAAAAAGCCATTTGTTGTTTCAATGTCAGGGACATAATTTGTTATGCCTTTTACGACATAATTTGCGGGATTTAATATGTGTGCAAGTTATCTTCCACTGAAGTCTGAACTAATCAGAATCTGAGTCTCGGATTGTACTTGACAATGTCAAATAAAAGAACTATCTTGCCAAATGCTCCATATCACCCATCGATATCATATGAATGCAGTGCACAAACTGGTTTTCCATTCACAATGAAAAAAGATACAAATCAACGACGATGAGAATCAAAGACTTTATAAGTAGGACGCGTAATAATTTGAAGGTAAACTTCACAACTGGTTGCAGTTGTGGAGGTTAACATCACATTTTGCACGTATCACTGACGAAATTCCAATATCAGGTAAGATGGGACTAAACTGTGAACCTGATTTACTTACAAAAGTTACAGGAATGGTATGGTAATAAAAATTATTGCAATATGGATGATTCCTTCTAATTAGAGATAAGGTTTGCCCCTGCTCGGAGTTGCAACATTTCTGTTCTCTTACTCCTCTCCATTACATCTACAAGCCAATTCACACTTTCCTTGATTCCTAACCTGCAATCAAGCAAGCGAAAGCTTGTATTATTCAAGCGTGTTTCCAGGACTCTTAGAATTTTTAAAACAATAATGAGTCAAACCTTCTGGGAAAATGGTTTTATGCAGTGGTCTTCTATATGACTAACATGGAGTGATGTAGTTCTAATGTGTGATACTGATAAAGATGTATTACTCACCCGTCATAGGATGAAACAGCTAGAAAGGTGTAAGCTCTCTCATCGAGTTTCTTGAGATCGAGATACCGGGCAACTTCTTCTGCTGATACAGCATCTGCAAGGTCCTGCTTTAACAAGTTGATGTGCATAAGCAAATGAATAGTCACGACAAGCACACAAAGTTAATGTCATCTGTCAACTATCACTTTCTCCATCTGGAAAGGCAGGTTTTCGCCATATAAGCAGAACAGAAATAAAGGAATCAAGGGAATATCTAGAGCACTGAAGCCGGTATGCGCTTAGTCACATATTTGGAATCCATTTTTTCTTTTCTGATGAAAGCACATGTAGAAGAGAATCCTTTTTGACAATGATAAAACAAGAAATATAATGACAGCATATATTCTTGGCAAATAAAGTATAAAGACTATTAGATCCAGAGATTATACAAATATAACTATCATTGACAAATGAAGTAGACAAGGAAGAGACAAAAAGCTGTGCTCTGTTCAATCATTACATCCATGATAAAGAACCTCTTGTGTGGAAGAAACTGCTTTGTTCCTTTACCTGCTTGTTTGCTAATATCAGAAGTGGGGCTCCTTGCAGATCCTCATGCCGGAGAACTTTTTCTGCCAGTTATTGAAGTAAAAAAATAAATAAACTATGATGCCCATTAATCGTGAACTAGACAAAAGTTTGAACACATGACTAACCAACAGTACATACCAAGTGCAGATTTAGAATCCTCAAAGCGTGATGGACTAGCAGCATCAACAACATATATCACAGCATGTGCCTCTTCATAATACTTCTCCCAGATTGAGCGAAGACCAGGCTAAGTGTATAAATGGTCTCATGTTAGTCAGAGAAATTTATATGAACTGTCTATAACCAGCTGAAATATAAAAAAGTATCTTGCTGTCAGAGAACTGACACCCCTATCTGCTGACTAAGCTCTAGCGAGAAAACATAAGAATATTGTATAATCCCTTCATCTATTTATAACAAAGGTCATGCCAGCGAAAACTGTCCTATATAAGGCGGAAAGTTATCAAAATACATCTTAAGTTTGAGAACTGTCCTATATAAGGCACAGAATTATCAAAATACATCTCAAGGTTGGAAATATACTTCCTAAACAAGAGTAGTAGATGACCATCATAAGTTGCACAATATACGCCAAAAATCATGCAACTGTGATAACAACATGCACTTCATCATCAAACTTAGAAGTATAAAGCAGACGTCTGATGTCAAGCACTTCAAACTTGTCTTTTGTCATACATATACATTTATCTGCTGCTGCATTTATTTTACATACCCTTTACGGTTCTAAAATGGAAATTTAATCATCTCAGAGGTCACAGGAAACAAAGTTCATACCTGACCTCCTAAATCCCAAAATACAAGCTTCGTATTTGATGCTTCAACACGACCAATATTGAGCCCCACAGTTGGAACAATACGATCTGGCGGAAGGCCTTCCAAGTTTGAGTATTGTGACTTTATTTTCTCTAACAATGTCTAGAAATTTGATAATAGAAAGAAGGATTAGAAAGAAACCTTTCAAGACTAGACTTTGGTAATATATCTGTAATGATTAAGCATGTAAAATTCGCGCGCACACGCACACACGAATATAGGGAAAGAGAAATTACAAAAAGATTAAAAATTAAAAGCAAATAAAAAAGAGTAACAAAGCAATTCAGACAATGGCATGTCAAAAAATAAAGATGCAATTCAGATTAACGTTCACAGAGAACTAATTCCAGGGACAACTTTATTCTAATAAGTATGAAGGACAAGAATGAGAGCATTGGAGCAACAGTAAAGTTGTCTTTGTATGACCTATAAGTCATGGGTTCGAGCCGTGAAAGCAACAGTAGGCGGTCTACATCACACCCCTTGGAGTGCGGGCCTTCCCTGGACCCTGCATAAAAGCGGGATGCTTTGTGCACCTGGCTGCCCTTTTTAAGTATGAAGGATAACTTTTCATCTCTTCAAGTAAAGCTAAATTGGACTTCACTCATGTATTACCCTCTAGCTCTAGTACTGTTGTATTGCAGTCTACTCCCATATCCAAATTTCTGCTTACAAGTAATCAAAGATATTATATAGGCTTGCAGCCTTGCATTAAGCCAGAGTGAGAAGACATAACTACAGTAACTCTACAATGCAAAATGAGGTGGCCAACATATTCAGAGTGCTCTTCACACATGGGCACCTACTACAAAGCTGAAATCCCCTCTTTTGGAGGTTGGAATGAGTGAGTGCCGTCCTAGCTAAATCCAAGAGAAGCAAGACACCTTCAAAGAAGCCTTGCTAAACCAAATATTGTTTCAAGGCCAAAAGACCCTGTCGTTAGCCTTGCTAAACCAAATCTTTTTCCACGGCAAAAGAACCTGTTGTTACTCCCATATATACTTCCTTCACAAAGGATATGGACTAGTTTTTTTCTTTTATTTTTGTCATACTTCCTAAGTTTAAGAACCTGCACTCCACCAGTAGATGTGTGCATGTTTCTAGATATCTAATTTTTTTCAAATAACCTAGGGTTTTACTCAAGATTCAGGAGTGATTTTTCTATATTTCTTGCAGTCTTATTTGACCTTCCTTATCTTGCTGCCAATCAGGGTCCAACTCGAGAAAATAATTTTAAGATTCGTTTACTAGTGTTGTTTCTCCTGTTGATGATCCATCAAAAAGGTAGACTGCCCAACTTCACGGTTTAATTGTATCACATGGCAACACTTGGTTTTAATTTACAAGCAGAATTCTGCTCAGAGAACTTACCAAACTTTCTTGGATTAACATTTACATCATACAAGGAGGTTCATCAGCAATTTCACAAGGTCTTTACTTTCTAATAGATTTATATGAATTTCATCAGTATCATGGGAACTACCAGAGAGCAGAGACTACATGAAGAAAGTCCAGTTCATGTGACTCCATAGACTTCCCAAAACTACTGATTCTGGTCAAGACGTTCAGTTTACTAGTTACTGTGGAGGACATTTTGGCATTTCAGAGCACTAAGCTATACCCCTCAACTGTTTTTCACCTTCAAACTCATGGCCAAACATAGGTTGTACTCAAAGTTTAGTGGATCTACTTTGTTGTGTGTCATCTTGTTAGAGACAAACCGCTTGGGACCTAGTTCTGCCTATGATCAACTTCGGATACAATAACTCCGTCTAGTGTCGATCAAACCACTGGTCCCCAGTCCCTTTGAAATTGAGATGGGTATGAAACCGAGGAAACCTATTGTCTTAGTTCCTTCACCATTCTCAGGCTCCGAAAGGAAAACATTCGCTGAGCATAGCTCACCAAATTCATACTAACAGACAACCCAAGATTATCTATCGTAATGCAGATTACAAATCTTATGCAGCTCTACATTGATGATGAGAGGACTTTGAAGCTGGGGACTTCAATTATTGTTAAGTGCCAGAAACAATTCTCAACCCACACTAAAAGAAGCTTCATTGTAAATGCTTGACCATTAAAAGTTCTCCACACACAGGGATTACCAATGTCTTCAACATAGACAGTCCATTGTGGAGATGTTAATAAGATAGATGTGATTGCTGCTACTATTGTTCAAGAGGAAACTGAAGACATTCTAGTTATGAAGAGTCTCTATTCAAGGAGGAGGATGTCTGATGAAAAATTCTATTGAACAACAACAAACCCAGTGTAAGATTACACAGGTGGAGTCTCCACCTTGGGAGGGTAGAGTGTACGCAGATCTTACCCCTATCTTATGAAGATAGAGAGATTGTTCACAAAACCAGCAAGAGATGATATAAATATTAATCCAAGAAAGTTTAGGAAATATTACAATATGAAGTGGAATCCAAATTCACAAACAAGCTTCAATAACTGAATCTACCTTGGGGCTTGTCAAAAGTTGGTGCTAACTTTTTTTTTGATAACCATGGTGTCTGGGCTAATTTGTGCGCACCTCGATTAGTTCCACGGGATACCTTCCACCTTGCACTAGCAACAAGTACTAGGTAACCCTGTCCACCACGGCTAGAACATTTGAGAAAAAACCACCTAGTGTTTTGTCTCTGCTTGGAATTGAATCGAAGACCTCATGGTGCTCAATCCACTTTATTGACCATTGGGCAACACCTTTGGGTGTAAAAAAAAGTTGGTGCTTACTTCTAGTCTTTTCTTCAGCTTTTTTCTCCACATAAGCCATGTTAATCTTTGTGTTTGATACGGTGAATACAGTGATCTTAGAGAAGCTTCAAGTGATTACTTTTACTTTTTCTCTCTCTCTCTGTACACCCTATCTCCTTTCTTCTTTCTTTCCCACCTTTCTTCTCTATCCTATATTATAAAGATATGACACATGAGCCTAACTTAACTCCAAAAGCTAGCTCATGAGGGGGAGGATTGTCCAAGTCCATATAGGCAGACCACCGGTCCAATCCCCTACCAATGTGGGACTTCGACCCACTCGAACACCCCCCTTCACTCCCAGAGGCCCAACTGGAGCATAGGCCGGAAGTCAAACCACGGATGGACCTGGCTCTGGTACCATGTAAAGATATGGCATCTAAGTCTAACTCAACCCCAAAAGTTAGCACATGAGGGGAGGATTGCCCAAGTCTATATAAAGCTGACCACCAGTCCATACCCTTACAAATGTGGGACTTTGGCCCACTCTACTACTTATTCACTGTTGTTTCTGCATTTGCATTTCCTTACAGAATGACCAGAATCTTTCCAGCCACAAAACAGTAAGAAAACACAACAATTACCTCAGTTTCCATCCATATATTATCCATTTGACCTCTCCCTCTCATATGTTAACATGTCAACTTAAAGGGAGTTGTGTTCTTAAGTTTTTCTAAATCTGTAAGTGTTGTTTTATTGCTGAACTTTAAAGATCACTGTGATATAAAGTAAGACAGCAAAGCTTTGACCCACTAGAAATACATTTAATTTTGAGATGGACCACTAGCCCTCAAAAGACCACTTCTAGAATTTCAAAACCTACTGCTGGTCTAAAACCCACTGCAAAGATTGAGTAAGAATGTATTGCTACTAAGATCAATAGTTTTGACAATTCAAATGATCATTTAAAATATAGGGTTTATCAGAAACAATCTCTCTACCATTTCAAGATAGGGGTAAGGTATGCGTATACTTTACCCTCCCCAGACCCCACTTGTGGGATTACACTGTGTTTGTTGTTGTTATTATAAATGATCATTTAGAAGATATCTAGCACAAGCGATTAAACGTAAAACTGGATTGAGTAAAGTACATGAAACATTGCACAAAATTATAAAAAAAGTTTGAAGGAAGAAAATAGTTGATAATGTACCGTTTTCCCAGCCTTGTCAATCCCAAGAATAAGGACATGAAACTCTGTCTTGCTAAACATGTATTTATATAGTCCATAAAATAATGAAAACATCTCTATCTTCTTCTGTTTCCTCTATGATTGACTACAGATTGCAACAGGCTATATGGTGATTTGTTCTCTAGTCATCACTCAGCAGAACGAAACCTGAAAGGAAATGACTCGTTACCATCTCCATGGAAATCAAAAGAGACATGTCAATATGAACAAACTAAAATCTTATACTAAAGTGAACGAACATACTTATAATTGATAAAGGATGCCCCCTAACAATATAGGCACGTAGAAATACAATTGAAGCCCCAATATCAGTATTTAGGAGCTTTACAAACCCGGCTGGTAGCCGGAAAACCCCATTCGCATCTCAATATACACATGCTTGCTAATGGCCTATGCTGCTTGAATCCTCCAAAAATGTTATCGCACCCATACCAGATCCTCAAAATAATGCAATACTTTTGGAGGAACCCACATACACCTGGCAGCATTTTTGGAGAATTCAAGCAACGTAGCTAATAGCTGGTATCCCAACTCCTCCTTTCCAAAAGTTACTAATTAATTAACTATAACTACTAGCGAAGAGAGAATTAATCTCCTTCCATCCCACCAACTGCGTATTATGCAACCCCAACTATCTAGGATTGGCGGCAATCTATGGAATTGGGATACCAGTGCTAGTGAATCCACCCCCACCACAAAAATAACAAATAATATTATTAGTAGAATGGTGTCATTTATATTGGGGCATATAGAGTAATTAAATCAAATGTTTATTCCATCAATCAATACTACATCTGCCTGAATTTTATGTACATCATTAGCATTTCCATTGAAGTATGATAAATAAATAAAAATTAACATATAGAACAAAATAACCCCAACTTGTCTGGAACAGAGGAACAATTGTCATTGTTGCATGTAGATCAAAATAAAAATGGAACAGTATTCAGTTTTGTCAATTAACTTAAATAAGGACTTAAGATTTTAACAAATATTTTTGAAAAATCGCAAAGAAATCGCAATCAGAATTAGTACTCCAATTAATAAAAGGAAATCTAAAGTACCGATTTTCAGCTTCTGATTATGATTTTGAGCTCGAATTACAACAAATAACGCTAATTCTTTCGTGATCCGACATTGGGAATTGTAACTACGAAGAAAAAAAAGTAAATACTCATCAGTGATCCGAAAAGGAGGAGAAACTGAAACCTGATTCAGAGAAGGAAGCGGCAGAACTAAATGCGGTGATTGTGCAGTGGTGTTCCGCTGTGCACGGTGGTAGAAGCGACGGAGCGCGGAGGAGGAGGGGAGGGAGGGGTAAACTGTAATATGTATACAGATCCACCGAGATTTTAATTTAAAGCATCCTTTTAATGTTTATTCACACAAAATTAACCTTTAATCAAATATTTAATATCGAAAAAATGATCCATTGATGGGTAAAAATTTGACATAATACATAAACATGATCATTAACTTGGCTTCCGTCAATAACTATGACCTTTAATTTTGGGCGTACACAAGTAGACACTTAAACTTGTATAAAATTGAGCAAATGAACTCACTCGTCCTACATGACAATTTTGTGTCTTATGTGATGTCCTACGTGTATTATGTGATGTAGGACACATGTGTCTACTTGTTCAATTTTATACAAGTTTAAGTGTCTATTTGTGTACACTCAAAGTTTGAGGGCATAGTTGTCCGCTGAAGCCAAGTTAAGAGTCATGTTTATGTATTATGCCTAAATATTTTATCGTACTCCCTACGTTCTTATTTACCTGTCGTCTTTACTAAAAATAATTGTCATTTCACAAAATCAATGCATGAATGACACGTTGTTCTTATTTTGTCCTTAAGAGTTATTAATTTTGAAATTATATATTTGACCAACATAGAAAACAAAGTAATTATTTCATTTACTGAAAATTTGACTTCAAGTAAACTCTAAATAAGGGTACAATGATAAACTTATATAGTCTTTTAAGAAATGTAAAACCTAAAATGGTCACAACTAAATAGAAACAGAGGGAATATATTTTATTTGATTTAAATGATCCTTAATGTATAAATTATAATAACGATATTGATTTTGGTCATTAATATATTTCACTGGATTGAAATGATTCTTAATATATACTCAAAATGTGTTCATTTTGGCCATTTACCCCAAAGCTAATAGATTTATAAAAAAATGTTAAATTTAATTGTGGACCCTATATGGCTAACAAAATTCATCATTATTATCTTCTTTGTTAGCAAGAACTCTTTCTATTTTCTCTACTTTCTCCAACATATAACTATTTTCTCTTTCCTAAAATACTATTACACTGACCTAATATCCATTTTTGTTTTTCCTCAAAGTTACAAAAATGGGTAACCAAAAAAAAAATCCATATCCGACCCTTTATGTGTGTGCATGCGCATTTTGAAGCTAACAAAGAAGATAATAAAGGAAGATTTTGTTAACCATGTGAGATTCGTAACTAAATTTAACATTTTTTATTTATTTAAATCTATTAGATTTAGGTCACTGATCAAAATAAACACATTTTTGTTATACATTAAGGACCATTTCAATTAGGTGAAATATATTAAAGACCAAAATGAACACTTTTATTATACAGTAAGGACCATTTAGATTAAGTGAAATATATTAAGGATCAAAATAAAGCATTATCTATACATTAAGCAATATTTTGATCGAAGTGATTTATTTATACCGTATTAGTTTTATTTAATTTTTATTTAATAAAATTTTAATAATTTTCCTTATTTTCACTATAACATGAAAAAAGTTAAAAACTTACTTTTTTGATAAAGTTACAGCAAATACAAAAAAAAAAAGGTTTTTTAAAAAGAAAAGTTTTAATTTTTTTTTTCATAATTTATCCAAGTCAAAATAATATACCTGTTTCACGATCCCAGAAAAAAAAAAAGATGCAACAAATAATTTTCTTTTAGATTTTTATTTTTCCAAGTCAAAACAATATCCTTTTTATAATCTCAAAACAAACTTAGCTTTTTAGAAGAAAAAAACTACAATAAATATAAAAAACTACTAGATTTATGTTTGAATTTTTTTTTTCTAAAGAGGTATATTGTTTTGGCTTGAATAAATTATGAGAGAAAATAATGGAGATGAATTTTTATTTCATCCAATAAAAAAATGATATATAATAAATATTTTTTTTTAAAAAAAAGAGCATTGTTAATATATTAAGGATGGAAATAAAGCATTGTTTATAATTCAAAAATATTTTTGACCTTTTTCCGTAATAATAATAAGAGAGAAGTCTTAAAAAAACTTCAAATTTAGAGCGTCATTACTAGTTTCATCCTCGAACTATTGATAGACTTAATAATATCTTTACACTCGACAAACTAAGCTTAAATTCACTCCTTTCGTGCCACATGATGCAACAAGTGATTACACTGTCTTTAAGCACATGAAAAGTTATAGAAACACCACATTAGACTTTTTTTTTTTAAAAGAATTCTTCAATTTTTAATTTCCAACAGCTACAATACCCTTCTTCTTCCTATTTAACTTCTCCTCCGTTAGAACTGTCCTTAAAACAAGATTAAAAAAAAAATCCACTCCTTTTTAATTGCTTAATTTCATATGCTATAATATTATTTCTCCTTCTATTGTGTTCATGACTATTTTTTGTCGATATGGATTTCCATCCGCGTTAAGAAATTCAATCCTTAAGAAAAACGCGAACAAAACCCTAACAAAATAAAGAAAAACAGACCCTTATCAATACTTTAATCAACATTTTCAAGCTTAAAATTGAAGTCGGAAGAGAGGTGAGACACGCTGAAAATTTTTTATTGGGAAGAGATTGGAAACCCCTCTTTTTTAAATTTCTTTTATGTTGATTTATTTTTTTAAATAAAGAAATAACAAAATCCCTCTATTTTTATTTTTTAAACTATATATATATAAGCCACATCAGATAAAAAAAAATCACGTGTAGCACGTGTATGACACATTTTTGTGTATGGAATGGGAGGGGTGTACTTAAGCTTAGTTGGTCAAGTACAGGGGTAGGGGTGTTCGTGGTTCGATTTGGATTAGTTATTGATTAAAACCAAAACCAAACCAATATAATCAATTTTTTAAATTTCTAAAATCAAACCAAACCGAAGGTTAGTTATTGTCGGTTTGATTCAATTTTTCTGGTTTATTCGGTTTGAAAGTAATAATTTTCTTGAGGATGTACATATCTTGATAGACACAAACACCTAGTACATGAACAATCCACAAAAAAAACTATTGTCAGTTCAATTAAACAATTAAGCAATACTATAATTATCATTACACGAACAAAGTGATTCAATCAAGAGAAAGTGTGACTATTTTATGTGAAGTAGGGTATGTAAAGACTAAAATGAACTTTGATGGACTTGAGAAAATAGTAAAGTTAAAGACTTAAGTTAATTAAAATTTAACAAAATATTTATATTTTATTTATGAATAATATATAAATAATTATAAAATTTATATATCTAATTTATCGGTTCGGTTTGGTTATTTTTGTGGTTGTTTTTTACTAAAATCAAAATCAAACCAAATAGTATCGGTTTTCAAAATTTAAAACCAAACCAAATATCAATTTTATTTTAATCGGTTGGTTCGAATTGCGGTTCGATTTGATTTTTTAACCATAACCATGAACAATCCTATATAAAAGTGTTTTTAGACCTGTCAATAGTTCGGAAACGAAATCAATAATTCGCACTAAATTTGAAGTGTTTTTAATACTTCTCTAATAATAATAAAGTTGCCTTTGTATCACAGTAAATGAAAGAAAGTTGATCATTTTGGTAAGGAATTAAGTACATGTGTGCAACAGACAGCATAGACATTTAGCCATAACATGCAAGTAGTGTAAAAACATAATGTTTTTTTCATTAGTGTCTTTAGAGATACAGGCTATTGCAAAAGTGTTTAATTTCCATGTCAAAACTTTTTCAAGTCGGATGGAACCGCTCTATTTATTTTTTAACCCAACTCTATATACGTGAAAAAAAATGGAAAACAAAAAAGATATATTTGTAATACATTACATTAGTTAATTTGAATTCTAGTTTCTCTAATTAAATCCTGATGCAACTTAAGTATCATGTTTTTGATTTTAGTTAATGTGGCTTTACTTAAGGTTATGGGCGCAAGTCTTGGAAACAGTCTCTGCCCAGAAATGTAAGGTAAGACTGCGTACAATAGACCTTTGTGGTTGCGAGATGTCTGTAGTGCACCGGGCTGCCCTTTGTGGCTTTACTTAAGGAAACTGAAAGCCAGCACCAGCAACACCTTGTCCCTGACCAATTTGTGGGTTACCAATAGCTATCCATAGCAAGGAGAGTGTTATTGCAATGAGTCCTGACCAGACGAAGACGATGGTGGGTGTTTTTCTCCTTCTACCCATGAGTCCCTTAGCGAAAGGATACAAATGAGCTAACACCCAGAACGCGAAGAATGCACCACCAATGAATCTTCCCCATTGGGGTACAACGGCAAATACTGCCCTAGAGAATGCAACTACAATTGCAATTATGTTAACCATACCGATGACTATAGGTGGTATCATCAATGATGTCCATTTAACCATGTACAATTCAGCATAGGCGTCATCTTCCTCTTCTCCAGCAGATTTTGAAGTGAGGGTAAAAGATATTTCAATCCCTGCGATAACTTTAAGGAGACCTTGTATAACAGCAGCAAGATGGGCACTAGTACCCGAAATGAGCCAAAATTGTTCATTCCTCCACCAATCCTCTAGAGCAACGCCGGACCATTTTACTTCCAAGATGGCTAAACCGATGAGACAGAGTGATATGGTTAATAGAAATACAAGGAACACGACGTTGACATTTTGGACGATGAATTGACCAGATATGAGGGAGAGTGCAGGGAGAAAACAGTAGATGATGAGGAAAAATGAAGTGAAAGGATAAATTCCGACATTAAGGTAAGCAAGACGTTGGAGGACATTGAGTTTTCGGGATGCAAGGAAGGCATTGTTCCCTGAGAAAAAGATTTCAACAGAGCCAGTAGCCCAACGGAGCACTTGATGTAGCCTATCTGTTAGATTTATAGGAGCTGATCCACGGAACGCGTCACGTTTGGTGATGCAATAAATAGAACGCCATCCACGATTATGCATCCGGTATCCAGTAACCACATCTTCTGTCACCGAACCATAAATCCATCCAACTCGATCACCCCACTCTGTCTTGTCTTCATACCTAATAAATTGAGTTAATTTAGTAATGCTACATTGCTCAATTAACTAAAATGTGAATGTATAAGATCAATATGAAATTCAGTTACTTACCAACAAGATATGACAGAGACTGCTTCCGCGACAGTGGTGGCATCGAGTGGTTCCTTTGGGGCTCTAAGAGCACCAGGAGGTCTTCCATACTTGACAGCAGGGTGATCCGCGATAGGGCGGCCTTGGAACTCAGCAATTGGAATAGACTCAGATAACATTGTGGAGTTTCCAAAACGCTTAGGTAGTAGATTCACATCTAAGTCAGGATCAAAATCTGTGGCTTTCAATGCTTGAGCCTCTGCACCTTTTTGTGGAGTCTTATCAGGATTTGCTGGTTCAAATCCGTAAAGTGCAAACCGTCTAAACATGCAACCCGTCCCAACATACATAGGACCCTATATATGAACGATCGAGAGAGTTTATAATGTTTTTCGATCTATGAAATGAACGAGAAATTTGAAGAGAGTGATTATTATTACCTGGAGGCCATCAAGTGCACGCATATTTCCATCGAAAAACACAGTATTGTGATTGGCATAACGATCTGAGGGATCGATTCCTTCAAATCGTTGAGGGAATTGAATATAACATATGTCTTCTCCACCTCTATCCATCATGAAACACATTCCTTCACGAATAGCTAAGCAGTTGTATACATAGTGATCACAATCAAGGTTGAGTATGAATGCACCATTAGACAATATAGCAGAAGCTCGCACTAAGGCATTCATGGCACCTGCTTTTTTATTATGATCATACCCACGTCTCTTCTCACGTGACACATATACAAACATTGGAAGTCTTATGTCCACGTCCGAAAAATCCAATAGCTTATCTTGATCACCCACTCCCATTAGTGGATCACTACTTGGGGGTTTCAACATTACCTGTAAATTACAATTTCATGTATGTATGTCAATATTTGTAATTAGAAATTAACAATTATGTACTATTTGCTTGAGAAATTAGTAACCTGAAGGATCCCGGGATGATCACCCTTTCCATGATCCCTGCTCGGGACAGCCCAAGATCCAGGCCAGTGAGTTCCATCAGCCATCCAAGTAGCCTTTTGCACTTTGATTGCCTCTGCAGGATCAGTCCCATTCTCTTTCATGTGCTTTAACATCTTCATTTCCTCACGAGCATTAAACGCGTCTGATCTCCTTCTTATTGAATCTTGAAGACCATTTATCCTGACCTTAAATTCATCATATTCTCTTTTAACCCTTCGTCTATCTTTGACGAAATCAATTCTCTTCTTGTTCTTTGTAGGGTCTCCCTTTAGGAGAAAATACGCTTCAGGATTCCTCGGCTCAATAGCATGTTTCCTACAGAATGGTACCCACAAATCAGCAAAACTAGCAGCTTCTGCCATTGCCTCGAATGTTAGAAGGGCACCGCCATCATCTGAAATGTAGCAGGCTAGCTTATCCACAGGATAGTCAGCTGCTAAAATGGATAGAATGGTGTTGGCTGTGACAAGGGGCGGCTCTTTCTCTGGATCAGCCGTTGACACAAACATATCAACTCCTGGAAGATCTGACCTACCCGTAGGATTAGATGGTGATGGCATTTCAAATTTCTCGCGTAGTACCAGTAGGTCAGTTGACCGATTAACTGGCGATATCTTGGGCATTTGATCAAGGATCCATGAAAATGCAAACCATACTTCACATATAATTGACATGAACCATAACCACATTGCATCCGGATTTGGATGTCGTATTCTCCATGTCAAGAAGAACCCCAGAACAATAAGTCGAATAACAATTAGCAACCTGTACATACATTTCCATTAATTAAAAACAGAACGAACCGATGTACAATTGAGTTTGCATACACTAAATTAAAAGTACAAACCTATAAGGGCTAATGATGCTATGCGGAATTGGCAACTTCCTACTGAGGGGTTTCCAAGGTATATCAGCAGATGTATCTAACATGGTCTTATTCATACCTCCATCGCCATCATCTCCATCCCTTTCATCAGGCCAATAAGCGTTTCCATATCCATACGTGCCTTGTGTCTCGAAGAGCCATTTGTTGTGATCGAACTCTCCATTTTGATTTCTCCTCATCATACCTTTCGAACCATCTGGTGCCGGTAATGACAATGCTCCATTAGAAAAATTTGGGATCTCATCATCAAGATCCCCGACTTTGTATGCTTCTTTGCAACCTGGGCATAGACCTGTGTCTTTTTGTGCGTCCATGTAGCAATCTCTACATATTTTGAACCTAAACACAAAACAAACACATCAACTTCGGGGATTCTCAGTAGCTCAGTTTGTTGACTACCTGAACTTTCATCTTATCATCATCATATATTATTAAAAGTCGGAAGCTCCAAAGTGCAAAAGTTAAATTAACCAAGGAAAAAGCTGTTCTTGCAAACTATAAATTAAGACAATGGACAATATCAGATAAATCATAAGAAACAGTAGTGTTCAATTGTTGATTTTCAAAGTTTCTTCTTTTATTTGATTCCTTCTTCATCTATGCATTACCACAACCTCAGATTTGATGGCATTCATAATTCCAGGACGAGATATAATCATATATATGTGATAATTAAGTTCGATGATTCATTATATTTGTTTGGTAAGAATCTTATTCTTTACAACAAATTTTTCATGTTGCACAATATCAATGTCTGAACTTATAAAATATGTTGATTGTGAGGAAGATGTGATGAACGCACGTTCCCAGAGACTAGTAAACAAAAATAAATTACCTGCATTCACATGGGATTACATCATTTCCCCTTTCATCTTTCATGATCTTTCCATCACAAGCAGGCATGGAACATGATGATCCTTTTGATCCAGCCATTTGAGGATGATTAACTTCAGATTCAATCACCTTATCCATAAGATGAGCACGAGTAACACTGTTAAATCCCCCTGTAAACAACGAATTCGAAACATATTGCTCCTCTGCTTTGGCAGCAACAGACGTATCCATCGGCTGATTATCAGGCGTAGGCGGAATTTGAACAGTATAATTCATGTAATCTCCTGATAACTCTCCAGACATATCAAGATCTTCTCTAGACAAGCTAACATATCGTCCACTAGACGTTCTTCGTGCAAATTTCACTGTTTGTCCACTAGAACTTCCTGTTTTACCACCAGCACCCTGAGAGCCTCCTGGATTTGTTCCTCCAGGAGTACGCGTTGTCTTCTTTGATGGTGCACCCGTCAAGCTTGCCATTTTTATATTTTTTTCTAGTTTTCTCAAAACATAACCTTATAAACTACGTAAAACTAGCTAATTTATTTTCGCGAAAAATGTACGTATGTACGTGACAATGAATTGGGTGGTCTTCTTCTCAATCATGACAACAGATGTTTCCTTTCTTCATCATAAATTTTTTATTTTTTTTGGAATCACTCTTGATCTTGATCAATGTTGTAGTAGATGACCACCCTCAATTTTTATTTTTTTTATTTAGAGTACTAAAAAAGAAAGAAAAGAAAAGTTGACATTGAATTAATTCAATTCACTTAACTAAAGTACAATATTTTTTTTATTTTTTACTAGTTCTCCGATTACTACGGAGAACCAACGAGAGACACACCAAGCAAAGAAAAACTTGTGAGGAATAATTTATGGGGGAGGATGTGAGGGTGTTTGGTTGGATGGATGGGAGAGAGTTGTGCGGGGAAGAGAAAAGACGTAGAAAATTGGGCTTCCTAGATCGAAACGAGAGAGTATAGATATAAAGAGACCTTCATTTTCAAGCTAGAGTGAAGATAAAAAACAAGAATAGATCTTTCAAATATTCAAACTCTAATGTCAAAATGACACGAAGACAAAATTCATTGATTCAACGCGGCTTTATTTTTTCTAGTAAAACCATTATTTTGTGGAAAGTATGAATATAAAAAAAAGAAAAAAAATAAAGATACTACATGATACGAAGAAATTCCTCAAGCTATTCTTAACATGTTTCACATCTATTAATCTTTTAAAATTTGAGATTTTAATGAGTTTCTGAATTTTAGAGAAAAGGGAAATGAAATACTTACTAAATTTAAGTACTTTGTGTGTTTGTATTTTGGGTTTCTTTTTAACTTTTATGTGTTTGGTATAAAGGACAATATTTTTAGAAAAAAAATATTTTTTTAATAAGAAATTGTCTCACTATACCACATTTTCTAAAGTTTCAGTACTTATATTATTACAAATGTTACTATATTATAGAAGAGTCTAGGAATGACTATCAATGGTCCAATAAGATCACTACTAATGTCCAATATATTTATAAAATATAAGTGGGCTCTACCACCTTCCACTTAAATACTACATATTATATATTATTAATTACTATACTATAAATCACAACTAATATCCAATATATTTATCAAACTATATGGGTGGGCCCCACCACCTTCCACTTAAATACTACATATTATATATTAATTATTATACTATAAATGACTTAAATACTCCATATTATCCATTAGAATAATTAACAATTATTTGACACTTTAAATTCTATCAATGCCATATAAATTAGGATAAAAAACCTAACATATAATATTTAAATATATTTAAAAATAATATAAGTAATACTATACATTACAATAATTAACAACTTAATTATTTAAAACTTATATAAAAAATTTAATTGACTCTCTAAATTCTATTGGTACCACATAAAATGGATTATATAATAAACATATATTGTTTGAAATTGACGAAAAAGAAACAATAAATTACAATAATTAATAAAAAAAAATAGTCCACTCCAAAAAATCTATCAATTAACAACACATTGTTTGAAATTGACAAAAAAGAAACTATAAATTACAATAATTAACAAAATAAATCTCTCGACTCCAACAAATCTATCAATTAATGCCACATAAATTGGGACATGGCAAATAACATATATTATTAAAAAATTAGGTTCAAAATGTACTATAAAATACAATAATTAACAACTTAATATATTAAAGAGACATATAAAAAATGGTTAATATTTGAAATTCTGCGTGTGCCACATAAATTAGAACAAACAGAGTAATAAATATTATTTCAAAATTATGTTAAAAAAAAGTACTACAAATCACAATAGCTAACAATTTAAAATATTTTTAAAATCATTTAAAAATTTCAATAACTTCTCAAATTCCATAATATGACATAAATTAAAATAAAAAAAATATATATATTGGGCCCCTTGCTGGCACGGGGTCCTATATCTAGTAGTATAAATAAAACATAAGTGAAGAACTAATATCATTTTTTCCTTTTAATGAAAAGTATTTTTTGGGGTTTGATTATTAGAATATCTTCCTCAAAACCAAATATTATTATCATTACTCTAAAATGGTATAGTAAAATTTATATGAGGTTAAGATCATGCGTTCTAATATAATTTCACTAAATTTATATGAGGTCAAGAACTTACATTTTAATCTAACTTTTTTTTAGATTTATTTATAACTAGCGATTGAATATTAAATTAAAGCATTTTAAAAAAAGATTTTTTCTTTTGAAATGGGGGATTTCTTGGTTTAATTTGCTGCCATTTGGATCGTGCATCAAGGGCTTCGTCTTTATATAATGGATCAAGTTCAGAAATGATCTTAACATGGTCTGGTCTTTTGATATTTTATCCCCCATCAGAAAAGTTTAACAAAAATGCTCTTCATAAGGGTGGTGTTGATTATTTTAACCCTGCTTAATAATCATATATTTTTTTTAAAAAAATAATTGGTACTTCAGAAAATTCTAACTTTTGCCCATAAAACATACGTTCAGAGTATTTTCTGCACAAGTCCTAACTTATATCCATAATGTAAATATTTAAAATGTTTCTAGACAACAAACTTGTACAATTGACTAGAAGTTGTGCTAGGCAAAACTTAAAATTTTGGTATGTTGTCTAAGGCGTACATAAATTTGTTTGGTTTGATTTTTCACTGATAAATAATTAAATCGATTATGTAGGCTTATTAAATTTATAAACCAAATCAAATCAATATAAAGTTATTTTAAAAAAAAACATTTTCTTATAATTATTAGTGTGCTATCTCGGTTGTGCTACCGAAAGCTTTGGAAAAGTCATAATAGAAGAGCACTCATCTTGAGGTGGGCTTACTACTTAGATGCTTTCAACAGTTATTTGCTCCGCATTTGACTATACCGTGGGCACGATAACTGATACACTAGAGATGCGTCATTCGCAGTGCTCTCGTACTAGGAAAAGATCCTTTCAATGCTCTAATGCCCACACCAAATATGGACCAAAATGTCTATGACGTTCTAAATCCATATTTCAAGATATTGAACTTATTAAACCTATGTTGCTCGACGAACTCTTCAAAAATATCAATGAGTGCGTGTCGAATCCTTCAAAAATAGTCTATTTTTGAAGGATTCAATACAAATGCGGCAACATTTTTGAAGAGTCCGAGCAACTTATATTCAACTAACCTCAAATTTTACCATTTAGTAAAATTTAAAATTTAGAATAAACGCACATGTCCTACGTGACATCGGAACACTAATAAGTCTCACGACACCACGCTAAATTCCTCTTTCAAAACAGAGCATTTAAGCCACGAACAGAGAGGTTTCTCATCTCTCTCTCGTATCATTATGAATAGCTGGTGCCAATGTGCACGATTGTCGGCGTATCCTCTTGATACAGGGATTCACGGCCCGCGACATCTACCGGAAATCGTATTCAGTTCAGTAGCGTCCAGGACTTGGTCTAAATGTGGTGGAAATCTGAGAATTAGCATGAGAGACAGGAGCAAAAATCGAAAACCCTTGCAGAAGGGGAGAAACCTCAGTATTGAAGCTATTCAAGCTGTTCAGGCACTGAAGCGGGTGGCTAGCAAAAACGATGACTCCGCGGTGGAACAGGTGTTTAATAGTAAGGTCAGGCGTTTGATTAAGAATGATATGATAGCCGTTCTTCGTGAACTTCTCCGCCAGAATCAATGCCTCTTAGCTCTTAAGGTTAGCGCCACTCATATTCTAGTTTATTCTCTTGTTTAGTTGTTCAATTCGCAAATCCTTTATATCTAGTTTCTAGTTTTAGGATGCTGTCATTGTGAATCCTCGTCTTGGAATTTGAATGTCATTTAGTTAGTCTCCCAACTGAAAGAAGAAAAAAACAGAAAAAAGCCCCAATTCTTACACCCTCAGTATTAATCACTTACCTCCTTCAACATGCAAGGGCATAAGGTATGGACTATTGTGACAGAAGTGTTAAAATGGTAAAATGAGTGTTCCAAAAACTAAGCAAGCAATTAGGGGTATGTTTAAAAAAAGTTCCAAAGAGGAAGTTCAAGCTTTATTCGAGAGCAGGTGGGTGGAGACCTAATAAAATTCTACTCTGAAGAGTCGTTGCAGCTTAAGGCAGAAAGGTAAGATGGAAGCAATTGGAGTTTCCAGTCAGTTATGAGGATAATTTTGGAGAGGGAAATTGTAGGAAGATGTTTGACTATACTCAAATGTGTTGAAATCGCATAGCGGTTGTGGGAGGGAACACAATGAAGCTAAATTTTTTGAATTGGAACGGTTGGGACCTGTGCCTAAATGATTCCAGGAAGTATTATATCTTTTCAAGATGCTTGCCCAGAAATGGAAGGCAGCGGAGTAGGGATTGTTCTTTTAGGACACTAAAGTCTAGTTAATGGATCCGGGTTAGTAGATTTATCGATTTTGGCAAAATATGAGATGTGAAACAAGAAGAAAAAAGAGAACTTTATATTGGTTGATGAGACACTATGCAGTGGCAGATGTAGCTCTGTGGCAAACGGCTCATCCTAAACCATGTGGAGCGTAGAATATATGTCAAAACCCACTAAAGTTTCAACAAATATTAAATCTGAACCCATAATTTCAAAAATATAATGAGTTTCGTACTAACAACCTTAAAGGTCGAATCCACCAACTTTAAATCCTGGATCTACCGTTGCGACTATGTACAAAAGCAGTATCTCATATAGAGGTCTAACGCTGCGAACAATATCGAAAATTAGTTATGTAATTGTTCTTTATGCCTAACAATGTAAGTAATTATCCAATGATTAAATACAAATATTCTACGATATCATAGGGAAGGTTGGAATAATCTTTTCCCCTATAGTAATGCAATGAATCTGGTCATACTGTAATTTTCTGTCTCAAGATGGAGTAGATCATAAGCTCCAACCTTGCCTCACATATATGTTATCCTAGGTCCTTACAGTGCTTTGCTGAATGTATCAGCCAAACAGAATTATAGGAGAAGAAGTTCAAGTTGTACTTACTATCAGATAAACTCATAAACTGACAATCAAACTCAATGTCTTGAGTCCACTCATGTAATACTGGACTATACACAATATGCATTATAACTTCATTGTCACAAATCAATTTCATTTACTATACCTTTCAAACTTTTAACTTCTCGGTAATTGTTTCAATTACATAAGTTCACTACCAATGTCATAGCTCTATGCTCGATTTCTGTGCTTGATCTTGGCAGCAACTACCTTCACTTCTTTTTGTTTCAAGAGAGCAATTTTTCATCAATCAGTTCGTGATACCGGATGTGAATCACCTGTCAGATAGAGTTTCAACTCATTTTGCATCTGTAAACCTGATAAGCTGAGTATTTTCCTAATCTTCACATAAAGTTTCTGACCAGGATCAGTTAACAATTTACCATGCCACTTTTGGCGAAGATATCGAGAGTACTTTCCCTTTTTCTGATGGACACGTTCCAGCTGGGGGGACTAAAGAACATAAGCCATCCCAAGTCTTATAACTGTAATTAGAAAGGATGTGTTGTGTTAATTCCTCAATCACTTCCTGATGGTACCTGATCATATTCAGTAATACCATATCTTCCACAATTACAATAATGTAGGATAAGGCTCTTACTTAGTAGTGTCAATATAAAATAGAATTATTCCAGCTGCTACAAGCTAATATATGCAGATATTCTTTCTATGTACTCCCTCCAAAGACATCTTGTTTTGAGTAGGCTGCACCAGGGTGGGACTGAGGTTGGAATCCATTCATAGGTATTATCGCAATCTGATTATCTACATGTAAGGTTGTGATGGTTCTTCATCCAAGGATTGTATGAGTTGGAGAAAGGACTAACAACTACAACAACATACCAGTGTCATCCCACAAGTGGGGTCTGGGGAAGGCCTAACCTTCTGAAGGCAGAGAGATTGTTTTCGATAGACCCTCGGCTCAAGTAAAACATAATAAAATTAATTATGGAAAGGAAAATACAGTAGTGAAGCAGTCGTGTTGCACATAATGGAAAAGAGAACAACATCAACAACACATAATATGATAACTGATGCAAAGAAAACAACATGTAACAATAAAATGGAAGAACAAGATAGAATGTGAGTAATAATAACAATACTGGTAAGGGAGACTAGACAACGCTTGACTACCTACTAACCTTCTACCCTAATTATCGACCTCCATATCTTCCTATCTAGCGTCATGTCCTCACCCCTCGATGAGCTGCAAGTGTGTCATGTCATGTCTAATCACCTTTCCCAATTATAAGTACTGGTGTTCAATACTTATAATGTCCACAACACAAGTACCCAAAGGGGTGATCTAGCGGTCAATGAAGTGTGTGAAAATTTTGGAAACCAAGGTTCAAATTCCAATAGAGGCAAGAGACAAAATGTTATGCACTTTTTTCTCATATGCCTATGCCTTGTTGGACAGAGTTACCCGGTACCAGAGTTGATGGGAGGTTGCAGATACGCAATGGAATAGTCAATATGCACATAAGTTGGTTCGAATGCCACCGTTATAAAAAATAAAGTTCATCACACAAGTCACAAAACTCAGGTGTTACCTGAATGATAGTAAGGCATTCAGTTGGCTGACGAGGTTGGTATCTTAGTTGAAAGTACATTCACCAAACACCTTCGGCATAGATATTTCTGTAGGTCACTCATACATGTTAGTGGCCCTCACTTTCAACTCCTCATACTACCATTATGGGTCTTGCTCATCAAAGACCCCCAGCAGCAGCAGCGCCTAGATATACTGGAAAATTTTCTTTATTTAACAACTTAAGGTGGTGAAATTGCTTGAGTTTGAAAATCAGAACTGAAGAATTACGGTGAGCATGCCAAATTGACTTTTGTCTTTTGCTGTTGCTGTTAGGAAAACTAACTGGATCATGGTGTTATCATGAATTCATGAGGCATGATTAAATTTGGGACACGTGCTGCCAATTTGATTATATTACTAAAAATTATAAGATACTACCAGCCTGGCTAGTGATCACTGGCAATGCACGGTGCTAACTTGAAAGGGATATGCAGCTGACAGGATAATGACATGATTGTTGATGTTGTCATTGCAGTTGACTAGATGCTGACTGGACAGCTGTGGGCTGTTGAATTAATAGATCAATTGAAATAGATTTCTAATTGACTAGTTAGGTGTAGAGTGATTACTTGACAAGTTCGTTTACTTGGACCAGTAACTCTTGACAATTATGAATTGCTGACTTGACAGGCTAGCTTATGCGGGCTGATGACATCAGGAGCTTTACAAAGGGGAGTAGAAAGACGGTACAGCTAGGAACATCATTGAAAAGAAAAAAAGATTTAAAAAAATAGAAAACAAAAAACTTTGGCCACACAGGCAGCCTTAAGCCACTACTTATTTGCTTACCTAGATAGCAGAGGCTTTGATATATGTGATACTAGTGGATTGGTTAGCAACATCTAAAGGAACTCCTTATATAGGAATTTTACTACGGTATTTTCAACATGATAATCTAGAGAATATGTACATCCTACTTAATATTCTATGGGTTCGACAGTATTCTCCCACTTGTGTTCAATGAAAGTAGACATGCAATGAATTTTTACAGATTTAACTTACGGAAAAGGGCCTATAATACCCCTCAACTATGTGAATTGGTACACCCTTCTTCTACCTTTCAGGCCTAAAATTCCCTTAACGTCAACCTTTTGGCTCTATTTTGCCCTCATCTTTAACAAACTATATAATAATCTCAATGAGCAAATTCATTTATGACATGTCGCTATCCTATTGGCTACCCCAATAATTAATTAAACTAATTAAAAAAACCAAACCCACCCAAAAGCCCCACCCGTAAACCTAGATCTTTTAACCCAATATTCATCCCCAAACCTTTTAACCTAAAAAAAGCTTACGCTCATCATCTTCAAATCTCCTCTCTTCTTTCTCAATCGAAGCTCACCAGAACTCAAACTTTCTTGCCAACAATTTGAAGTTTCTACTCTTCGTGCAGTTGCGGATTAATATCCTCACCCACTCAAGTAGTAATTTCTCTATTTTTAGTATTTTCAGTAAGGTTTTTGATTTGTCTAATGTTGTTGTAATTTAATGTATATTTACATTTTTTATGTTGTTACATGTGTTATATACTTGTTGTAGTTGTTTTTAGAAGATACATGTGTTTTATGTTTTCGTTATTATCTCGATTTATGATTTTTTTAACAATGCTGTCTCAAGCTGAAACTTTTATCTTTTCCAGCATATATTTATTTTGTGTATTTTTCTCTGTTTTCTATGATTTCTTGTCTGTTAGGTATGTCATACTTAAATGCATTTATTTATTTTTGGTGTTGCATTCTCTATGTAATCTGATAGACATAACATGTGGTCCCTATCCCTTTACCCTTTATCATTATCTTCTCATAAAATATTGGTAGATTCCTTGTTTGTTGTTTTCTTTATTGTTTTTCTGATAAGTCACTTTCTCTTTTTTTATATCTGTCATGTGACTTCCTTCAAAGAATTGCTGAAAAGGTTGATGTACTTTAACTATGGGGGTAATTGGGTCCTGACTCCTCAAGTTAATTACATTAAAAAATTGACTCATATATGGGAAGAATATGATCCAGATTTGCCATCATATATAGGACCTTTGTTTAGAATACACTGAACAATTGTGTTTTAGTAAGGTGAAACAGCTGCTATGTTTGGGGCCTTCTAATAAGTATTATCAAGTAGAGGGTGATTCAGGAATTAGAACACGGTAGATTGCATTGTCTACTCAATCTAGTGTGCTTCAACTTCAACGGTTTGTTGTTGAGGAGGGTAAAGATATTGTCCTAGCTCTTGACATCAGTCAACTTAATGAACCTTTCCTATCACAGTAGATGCAGTAATTGATGGTGACATCAACCAACGGGATGAATCTTTCCATATTACAGTAGATACAATAATTAATGATGATATCAATCAACTTAATGAAGTCTGTCTTGTGACAATAGATGCAGTAACTGATGGTGAATCAAGTGAGGAAGAGAAGGGTGAAAATGAATCTTTTGCTAGTGATCATGATAGTGATAAGTTTGGAAATTTTTAGGAGGGAAAAAGAAGAGAAGTAACTGAGGAACTAGACATTTTTTTGGAGTTGGAAAAGGGTATGAGCTTCAAGAATCTTGATGAAGCTAAAAGAATTATGAACTATTATTCAATTGTTAGGAAGAGGGGCCTTAGAGTTGTAAAGAGCGACTCTACTAGTCTTAGATATAGGTGTGATATTGGTTGTCCTTTTTTGTGTCTAATATCAGAAGTTAAGAAAGGACAAAGATTTGAAATTAAGACCTTAGAAACAAAACATACATGCCAGGAAGCCTTTAAGAACAAAAGAGCTACTCAACATGCTTTAGCACACTACTTCAAGAACAAGGTTCAGAATAACCCCAAGTACAAAGTGAAAGACATGAGGCAGGATGTAGATGATCACTTTTCCCTTAATATCAGTTATTCAAAAATGAAGAGGGTTAAAAGACTTATCTTGGAGAAACTGGAGGGTACTTTTATTGATGATTTCAGCAAATTGGAGGCTTAAGCTCAAGAATTGAGGGATAGCAATCTTGGTTGTGGTGTGGTGATAAACATATCTAAAGATGCTTTGGAACAAGGAAAAAAAGATTTTCAAGAATGTATGTTTGCTTTCAAGCTTTGAAAAGTGGATGGAGAGCTGGTCTGAAGCCATGTATAGGGCTGGATGGAACATTTTTAAAAGGAAAGTGTAAGGGAATATTGTTGGTTTCCCTTGGATAAGATTCATTGAGGCATTTCTATCCACTTGATTGGGCAGTGGTGGATAGAAAACACCAGAACATGGAAATGGTTTATTGAGTTGTTGAGAAATTCATTAGGCCTAAAAGATGGTGAAGGATTCACATTTATGTCTGATATGCAAAAGGTAATAATTTATTAATTTTTTTACCACCTTCTGATTTTTCTTTTGTATACACTTGAACTACGTAACTTGTTTTGTTGTTTATTGTTTCTGGGGCTGATTGGTGTTGGTGGTATGTTCCTTCCAAAAGCACATCATATATGGTGTGTAAGGCACATAGAAGCCAATTGGGCCAAGACTTGGAGAGATGTAGAGATGAAAAAATTATTGTGGTGGTCTGCTTGGATTACATATGAAGAAGAATTTCAAGATCAATTAAAGACCATGGGCTCTGTCTGAATGAACAAGCTCCTAAAGACCTGTTGTGCTACCCGCTACCCTGCACATCATTGGTGTAGGGCCTATTTTGACACAATTTGCAAGAATCAAGCATGTGAAAATAATTTTACTGAGTCATTCAACAAATGAATTTTGGAAGCAAGGTCAAAACCAATAATTAAGATGTTGGAAGATATTAGAATCAAGGTATTATTTATGTTTATTCATACCTACTTGACATAATATAATCTCACTATGTTCATATATGTATGGATCTTTATGAAATTCTTCTTCATATGTACTTCAAGCAGACCACCACAATAATTTTTTCATCTCTACACCTCTCCAAGTCTTGGCCCAATTGACTTCTATGTGCCTTACACACCATCTATGGTGTGCTTTTGGAAGCAACTGACCAACAACACCAATCAACCCCGGAAACAATAAACAATAAAACAAGTTAAGTAGTTCAAGTGTGTACAAAAGAAAAAGTGATAAAGAAATTGACAAATTATTACCTTTTGCATATCAGACATAAATGTGAATCTTTTAGCTCTAATGAATTTTTCAATGAACCATTTCCTTGTTCTGGTTGTTTCTCTATCCACCACTACCCAAGCAAGTGGATAAAAATGTTTCACTGAATCTTGTCCAAGGGCAACCAACAATATTCCCTTACATTCTTTTTAAAAATGTTCCATCCATCCTCAGACCAGCTCTCCATCCACTTTTCAAAGCTTGAAAACAAACATACATTCTTGAAAATCTTCTTTTTCCTTGTTCCAAAGCATCTTTAGATATGTTTATCACCACATCAGAACCAGGATTGCTATCCCTCTATTCTTGAGCTTAAGCCTCCAATTTGTGAAATCATCAATAAAACTATCCTCCAATTTCTCCAAGATAAGTCTTTTAACCCTTTTCATTTTTGAATAACTGATATTAAGGGAAAAGTCATCATCTACCTCATGTCTTTCACTTTGTACTTGGGGTATTCTGAACCTTGTTCTTGAAGTAGTGTGCTAAAGCTTGTTGAGAAACTCTTTTGTTCTTAAAGGCTTCCTGGCATGTATGTTTTGTTTCTAAGGTCTTAATTTCGAATCCTCGGCCCTTCTTAACTTCTAATATTAGACACAAAAAGGGATAACTAATATCACACCTATATTTAAGTCTGGTAGAGTCACTCTTCACAACTCTAAGGCCCCTCTTCCTAACAATTGAATGATAGCTCACAATTCTTTTAGCTTCATCAAGATTCTTGAAGCTCATACCCTTTTCCAACTCCAAAAAATTGTCTAGTTTCTCAGTTACTTCTTTTTCCCTCCTAAAAAATTTCAACTCATCACTAGCAAAAAGTTCCTTTTCTTCCTCACTTGATTCACCATCAGTTACTGCATCTATTGTCACAAGACATGCTTCATTAAGTTGATTGATATCATCATTAATTATTGTATCTACTGTAATAGGGAGAGATTCATTCAGTTGGATGTCACCATCAATTATGGTTGTGATAGGGAAAGGTTCATTAAGTTGACTGATGTCAAGAACTGGGACAGTGTCTTCATCCTCCTCAACAACAAACAGTTGAAACACACTAGATTGAGTAGACAATGCAGTGTTCTAGTTCTTGAATCACCCTCTACTTAATAATACTTATTAGAAAGCCCCAAACATAGCAACTGTTTCACCTTACTAAAGCACAATTGTTCAGTGTATTCTGAACAAAGGTATATGATAGCAAATCTGGATCATACTCTTTCCATATATGAGTCAATTTTTCAATGTAGTTAACTCGAGGAGTCATGACCCACTTACCCCCATAGTTAAAGACCGCATCAACCTTTTCCGTCATTCTTTGAAGAAAGTGACATGACATATATAAAAAAAGAGGAAGTGACTTATTAGAAAACAAGGAATCTACCAATATTTTATGTGAAGACAATGATATAGGGACCACATGCTATGTCTATCAGATTACATAGAGAATGCAACACCAAAAATAAATATCATCCAAGTATGACATACCTAACAGGCAAAAGAAATCATGGAAAACAGAGAAAAATACACGAAATATATGTTGTATAAGATGAAAGTTTCAGCTTGAGACAACATTGTTAAAAAATCATAAATCGAGATAATAACGAAAACATAAAACACATGTATCTTCTAAAAACAACTACAACAAGCATGTAACAACATAAAAAATGTAAATATACAACAACATTAGACAAATCCAAAAGCCTAACTAGAAATAGAGAAATTCCTACTTGAGTGGGTGAGGATATTAATCCGCAACTGCACGAAGAGTAGAAACTTCAAATTGTTGGCCGGAAAATTTGAGTTCTGGTGAGCTTCGATTGAGGAAGAAGAGAGGAGATTTGAAGATGATGAGTGTAAGTTTTTTTTAGGTTAAAAGGTTTGGGGATGAGTATTGGGTTAAAAGATCTAGGTAATATTGTGTTAAAAGATCTGGGTTTACGGGTGGGTTTGGTTTTTTTAATTAGTTTAATTAATTATTAGGATAGCAACACGTCATAAATGAATTTGCTAATTGAGGTTATTATTTAGGTTGTTTAAGATGAGGGTAAAATAGAGCCAAAAGGTTGATGTCAAGGGCATTTAAATCCCGAAAGGTAGAAGAAGAGTAATTTTGTACCAATTCGCATAGTTGAGGGGTACTTTAGGCCCTTTTCCGTTTAGCTTATAATTCCATTGTTTCCCTTAACTTTACATAAGATGAGACTTCTTCAACTTTGTGTTCAATTCCACTGGCATTTTGTCAATTTCGTTATTTCTATTTGAAGAGTGCAGGTGCAGTGATGTTCTGAAGCTCTTCTAGAAGTTTTTTGGGTTTTCTTAGAGTGAGAGATGGACCGGGGATTTGAAAAATGTGGGGAAGCATTCTTTAACTAATAATCCAGTCATCTTACTTCTCCAAGATCATATGAGTCCCATTTATGCTACATGGTCATAGAGACTTATTTAATGTCATCCCAGAGAGATATCCTTCTCGTAGCGAATAACAGGGGAGGTTAACATGATCATTCATTTCATGATCTTTTCCCTGCTTTTATCTACTTTCTAATTCAGCTATCCTTTCTTTTCTTCTTTCCTTTGTCCAAGTTGTGCTTTGATTGGTAGTTTCCTGTTCAATTTTATGATTGATGGGACTATAGAAGACATTATGATGACCAAAGTTCTGGTGATGTTTAGTCGTACTTGGAACTGTTACATCACACTTGCTTTGCACTTCTGGATTCATCAAACATTTATTGTCCACCACAATGTTGGCAGCTCCTAATTATTATGTATACCCTGATATAGGTTTTCGAGGAAGTTCAGAAGGAGATATCCTATAGGCCGCAGCTCAAACTGTATGCTGAAATTGTGTCCTGTTTGGGAAGCAACGGATTGCTTGAAGATATCAGCTGTCTTATCATGGCATTGAAAATGGAAAGTAGTTTAGAACCTCACGTTGAGGGCTTTTATGCATTGTTGGAAAGCTTAATGAAATTTAATCTTATGAGGCTTGCACTGGAAGTCTTTTACTTGATGAAGTTGAGAGGATGTGATCCTGATAAGTTGACCTTTAAACTATTGATAAATGGTTTGGAATCGAATGAAGAAACAAATCTTTCAGCTTTTGTAAGGATGGAAGCAGAAAAGTATTATGGCCAGTCCCTAGATTTCCTAGATGAGACTGAAGAGGAGGTACCAAGATTAAAGCCAATGTATTAAACTATTTGATCAGTGGTTAATATATGATGAAAAGGCTATTTGATTGTTTCTTGCATTTACTTTTAGTATTTTGATTTTATTATGTTTCATTTCTAGAGTTTTCTCTGTGACCTAATTTGAGCCGCGGAAACAACCACTAATGCTTGCATTAGGGCATGTTGTTTGCCTCACAACCCTTTTGCTGCAACCCTTACCCATGTCTTGCTAACATGGGAAGTTTTGTGCACCAAATTGCCCCTTTTCCCCCAATCTCTAGAGTTCAACTTGTGCCTAAAGGACTTCTCTTTTTGATGACTTTGCACCAACATACTTGACTATGCAAATTTGTTCACATTTTCCACCACTTAAGCTTAAATCATTCTATTTTGATGTATCTTTGAATACTTGTGTATCAGTATTCCCTTAATACTTTTTAAAATTAAGAAAGTTAAGTTATTAGAGCATTTTTCTCATAGTCGCAGAAAATAGTATTTCACAATAACTTGTTTTATGGCAAGTGCATTTTGAGTACCATATCAACTTATGATTCTATTTTGTCAAAGGTCCAAATGTGCCCCTATATTATCTAAAATTACTCAATGTTGCTCACAGTTATACTTTTGGTCGTTCATACCCTTATTGTTAGCAAATTGTCTTATATTTTCCATTACTACTAAGAAAGTTCCAACAAAGAAATAGGTGGACTCTATGAGGGCAAATTCTTCAAAAAAAAAAGCTCAATTTTACATCTCAACTATTGATTAAGAGATCAAGGGCAAAACAAGACATTTTCCCTAATGACAGGTTAATATTAGATCAAAGTTGATAATAAATTGTGTGTATGAATCAACCATGACAACTTGATCAATTTATTCATAATAAAAGCACTCATGCTCATAGAGAAAAGTTGCTTGTCGGTTGGTGGAGTCACCCTCAATGCAATATTCAAGTTATCATACTATTCTAATCGAAGTAATGAATGTTCTCTAAATTGTTTTTTGTGAAATTTTAAAAAATACAGTCCAACAAAACTCAATATACAATATAATTCTTGGAGAAAAATATTACACATAATGTATCAACCTTATATAAAAGCAAGTGATAGTATATAACAAATATTTATGCACAAATATACACTAAACCAAATAACAAACTCAAATATAGGCTACCTAGTGTAAATATTTTACTTTTACCTTTCGGGGTGGTCCAATGGTTTGAGCTTGGGATTTCCACGTTGGAGGTCTCAAGTTCAAAATCCCTTGCTAGCGAAAGCAAGGGTTTGCCTTCTGGGTCAAGCTCGTCGCACCGAGCTTGCCTAGTGTGGGTTAACTCTCCTATGTGATTTGCGAGCTATTGCATAGAAACGGGAAGGATACCAAAAGGGTAGCGACCGCGGATTTCATAAAAAAAANCCAATGGTTTGAGCTTGGGATTTCCACGTTGGAGGTCTCAAGTTCAAAATCCCTTGCTAGCGAAAGCAAGGGTTTGCCTTCTGGGTCAAGCTCGTCGCACCGAGCTTGCCTAGTGTGGGTTAACTCTCCTATATGATTTGCGAGCTATTGCATAGAAACGGGAAGGATACCAAAAGGGTAGCGACTGAGGATTTCATAAAAAAAAATCCACCAAATAGACTAGAGTGATTTTCATATTTTGGGGAGGGGGAGGGGTTACCAAAAAGGAAGAAAAAGAGAATATTCTCTAGTCTCTCACTGTGTGTTATTTTAGCTTTCAAGTTTCACTTCATTGGACTCTTTTTTTGCCTTTTGCCTACTGCAACGAAAGCATAAAGGAGGAGTGACATCCGGGATCACTGAGCCAGTTGAAACGCGCGGCGAGAGAAGGAGCAAAATATGGAGAGCTCCGGCGAACTGGTGCCTTTCCCGTTGCTGACGACACCGATTGAATCGAATTACCGAGCATGCACGATCCCGTACAGGTTCCCTTCCGACAATCCCAAGAAACCAACCCCCACCGAGCTTTCCTGGATCAACCTCTTTATGAATTCCATCCCTTCGTTTAGGTATTTTTTTTTTCTGTTCGAATTAGATTTGTGCGTTTTTACTGTCAGGATGAGAAGGCACTATTTTGTTTTCCACCTCCAGTTGTAGATTCGAGAAATGATGTGTAGATCATACCTTTTGGATTTAATAGTCACCTTGTTAAGCTAACTATTGCTCGAAATAATTCGTATATCTGATTTTACTGCATTATAATTAAACAATATAGGAAAAACAGTATCTGTGAGTGGTACAGAGTTTTGATCATTCTTTGGATTAACCCATCGAATTTCTTGATTTTTGTTAATTAATGCAGGAAGAGGGCTGAGAGTGATGACACTGTTCCAGATGCTCCTATTCGAGCTGAAAAGTTTGCTCAGAGGTATCCTTCTATACCTTTTTTTTTTTTTGAAACTGAAGGTATCCTTCTATACTATTGTGTGTTTTCATGTTACCCCTCGTTTCAGAGAGTAGGATAGTCAATTGAATAGAGAACAAGTTCATCTCTTTCATCCCGTTTGTTAGAGGATGGTAGTAGTGGGTACATTGTGCTGAAAGACAGCTGTTTTTAGTCTATTCTTTGAATCTCTTATCCAACAACCCACCTTAAGTACAATGTGCTGAAAAGGCTGTGTGGAGCAGTTGGCGGGCTTTTTACTATGTAATTACATTTTCTTTCCTTTTTTCTTTTTTCTTTTGGTACTTTTCAAGTTTGGTATTTTATGTTAGATAATGCAACTTCCAGCTAATGCAGTCAGTGGCGGACCCAGGATTTTTGTTTAGGGGATTCGAAAAATAAAAGTATAAACGTGTAAATAAGCCAACAAAATAAAATTTCAAGGAAGTAGTAGTATATAGTTTATAGGTACAATCAGGAAATTCATCAAACTATTTATGATTAAAACGACGCACATCTCCAAAATTGTTTGTTTGTGGAAACTCTCTTAATAGAGGTTGACAAGGTTTTTTTTGGAGATAAGCTCTTCTAATAGCGTCACGGTGATTTGGATGAAATTCCAAGATTTGAGTTATTTCACCTGGATCAGCCTTTAAAGAACTTGAATCAAATTCTTGAGAAGAGTGTGATGGTACTTCCAAATAATTAGCATTTTCTTCCCCGTTAGGTTGATTCTGAGCAATAGAACTTGAATTTGATACTTTAAAAAAGTACTTTTCCATTGACTATGAATCTATACAAAATAGTTAATTGTTAAAGGCATTAAAGATAACTTTTTACAAATTACATTAGATATTACCATCAAAATTCAAATGGTTCATCAATCTAGTTACGACTATCAAAGAAAGAATAGAAAAAAACAATCAAAATAATTTCACAATTTAAAATGAAGATAGTCAATATTCAATCAAGAAAGATGAACTTTTCAAGAAAATTGAGAGAAAAGCTTACCTTGGAGAAAAGATAAACAATCAACCCTTTTAATTTTAGCTTTGAGCCTCCACTTTAGATAATCAGAGATACTACAAGTCTCCAACCTTAAAAAATAAAGACCATTTAATTTCTTGAAAATTGAAAGAAAAGAAGAAGAAGAGAAAAGGGCTTTTACATTTTAAGCAATAAGCATGAGTTTTGATTTTTCATTTCGAATTGAATGTGAGATTCAAGTATGAAACAATCAACAATAGAATATTATGGGAGAGATTTTAATATTTGAGTTTTGAGTTGGGGAAGAACAAGATAGTGATTTAGGGATTTGAAAAGTGAAAAAGTTATTAGCTTTTAGGAATGGGAGTTGGGACCCTTGAATTTTTTGGGTTTAACACCACATTTTATTAAAAAAAAAAAACATTAAAATCGGAACTGGAACAAAAAAAAAAAAACTGAAAGTAAAAAACTAAAAAATAAAACGCTAACCCAAGGATTCGATCCCTGGACGTCAGGCTTAACTTTGAAGGGAGTTGCCACTGGGCTATCTCCTTCACCTTGTCATTGAGGGGGTTCAAAATATATATATCCACATAAATCCAGAAAATTCACCTTATATATACAGTGTAATTTTTTTTTGAGGGGGTTCGGGTGAACCCCTTGGACAACACGTGGGTCCGCCCCTGAATGCAATGTTATCAAAGGCAAAAAGCACATAGAAGTACCAAGCAAAAGTTTTTTGTGATTAAGGGAGTAAGTAGAAAAATTAAAACAAATGTAATGCAAGGAAGACACAAGTGAAATTATATAGACAAAGGAACTGACCAAAAAGAACGACTGTTAAGATGTCAATCAAGTTAAAAAATTACTCAAGTTTCTGATTGATATGCAAAGATGTATTTGAAGTTTCTAATATAGGTTCCCATACTAGTTTCCGTATAATAAATCCCTAATTTCCTACTTTTAGGTACTAACATCTCATTCAATTTGATTAATTAATGATTAACTAACTATATCTACTGTTTATAGTTGTGCGGACTCTTCACTCTTGATGTTGCACCCGTGTGGGATTCTCCAAAAATACACTACTTTTGTCGAATCCAACACGCACCCATTGACATTTTTGAAGAGTCCGAGCAAGGAGCAACATAGCAGGCACTCACTCTGTTAGTGTAATGAGCCACATGCTTCAGCAATTTGATGCATATACTAAAGAGTGCCGCCCAAATGAAGCTAAGTGCCCATCTTGTGTTGTACCTAACCATAGGGTTTTAGAGTCCCTCAAGCCCGCCTTCCACAACACTAACAAAGGAAATGAGAATCGAGGAAGAGGAAGAGGACAGATGAGAGGGAGAGAATTGTGAATGTTAATTATGGATGTCTTATTCTTATGAAATGAGAGCAGAATGAATAACCTGGATAAAAGAAACATAATCAAGGTGGGGCTTGTTAAGTGGGAGGATATAGTAGGACTAAGTTGCTTGATTAAAAAAAAAACAGGACTAAGTTGGTCCTGGTAAACAAACATGAAAGCAATTATGTGGTCAACCATTTGAAGTGTGCAAAAGAAAGGTGTGCAATTTACTCTAGCCACGGGAAGTGTGGGAGGGATTTTTCACTCGATTGTACGTTCTTTAGAGTACCCTATGATTCACAAGTTAGCAATAGATGATTGGATGTTACAAGTAGAGAATCATTTGTACAAGATTCTCTATTAGTCCAAGTATTATATACGAGATTTGCCTTTTCAATCAACAAATATAACTCAATCTCAAACTAGTTGGGGTTGGTTATATAAATCTTCTTAATTTACTATGAATTACTCGGACCTGTTCTTATTTCATCTTCTTCCAATCAATAAAATAACTTATTTCATCAATACTTATCCAAAAAAAGATATTTACTTTATAAAAGAAAAAAATTATTGTGCAAGTTACTTAGTTACTTCTAATTGTAAGTGGTTTTGACTTGTCATCAAAATGATGAAGAATAAACCATACCTTGAGCAAGTGTCAGTATACTTCAGAAGGTTTGAGGTTTATATTTACAAATTGAAAATTGATGATAGTTTCCAACTTTTACCTGTACTTCTTTTGGTGGATAGGTATTCTGCAATACTTGAGGATATAAAGAAAGATCCTGAAAGTCATGGAGGGCCGCCTGATTGCATTGTAAGTTGAACCATATTAAGCTATCAATTGTTGACTCTTAAGTTTCCTGATAACTTCTTGTTGTTGCTCAAAAGCTAAAGCACTTTCTCCTTTGTTTTCTTTTAGCTTCTTTGTCGCCTTAGAGAGCAAGTGCTTAGGGAAGTGGGGTTCAGAGATATATTTAAAAAGGTCAAGGTTAGTATCATTTCTCCAATAATAAATTCCTCAAGTTGGCTCTCCTGTTAGCAAGTGGTCAAAGAAATAGAATAATTGAGGGAAAGACATTACCATAATTAAAAAAGAAAAGAAAAAAGATAGGCAGTGCATCTGCTGTGCAGACATGCTTCTGTGTGTCTGCTTGTGGATGTTGACATACCTTACAAAATAAACAATCCCACTTCTTTCAAGATCATCAATTGTTTTGTGCTCCTTATCCTGCAACATTAGAAATTAGTATCTGGTTTTAACTTCAAAACATTGTTGGGTGTATTAAAATGTGCTAGGATGAAGAAAATGCAAAGGCTATATCCTTATTTAAGGATGTAGTATGTCTTAATGATGCTATTGAGGATGAAGCCAAGCGTGTAGAGAATTTGGTCAGAGGAATTTTTGCAGGAAATATATTTGATCTTGGTTCTGCAAAGGTAAACCATGCTTTTGATCCATGACTTCTTCATAATCACTGCATTAAGTCCATTAATATTCTGAAGTATTATTTCATTTGGATTGTGTATTTACCCTGGGAGTAAGTGTTGGCTGATGGAGGATTTCCAAGAAGATATTCTTGTCATCAAAGATGTGATCCTCTAAGATGAGAAGATATTCTTCATATCAAGATATGATCCTTTAAGATCTTAGTATAATTGTGGTAATCTAGAATATCATATTTCTGATTCTTTCTCTTAATGTAAAGATTTAGGTGATTCTATTCCACAATCTTTTATGTATATATAAAGCCATGTACATGACATAGAAAGATATGAATGAAATTATTCAATAATCTTATTCCACATGGTATCAGAGCTTTAGGCTTATTCCTGGCCAATTTTATTCATCCTATCTTGAAAAATCCCATTTTGCTATCTTTATCTACCCAAACCATGTCTGAAAATGGTACTGCCGCAAATATTCCAGTCTCTGAAAATGTTTCTGCAACCGTAGAGAATAACTCTACAGTTTCAATTGGAGATTTGCAACATTCAGCTTCAACAGGTAGTTGTTCATTGGCCTTCACAGGTATTTCTTACTCTTTTATTACTAATGTCTCAGACAAACTTTCTCCAACGTGGGTGGTTGATTCCGGGGCAACTGATCACATGACTAGTCTCTCTCATCTCTTCATATCGTATTCCCCTTGTCCTAGCTATAAAAAAATAACTATAGCTGATGGTTCAGTTATTACTGTAGCTGGGCAAGGAGACATACCACTTGGAAAATCCTTGATACTTAAAGATGTCCTTCATATCCCAAAGTTATCTGCAAATCTCATTTTTATCCAGAAACTCACCAAAGATTCCAAATGCCAAGTAACTTTCTTCCCTTCATATNATTTCCAAGAAGATATTCTTGTCATCAAAGATGTGATCCTCTAAGATGAGAAGATATTCTTCATATCAAGATATGATCCTCTAAGATCTTAGTATAATTGTGGTAATCTAGAATATCATATTTCTGATTCTTTCTCTTAATGTAAAGATTTAGGTGATTCTATTCCACAATCTTTTATGTATATATAAAGCCATGTACATGACATAGAAAGATATGAATGAAATTATTCAATAATCTTATTCCACAGTAAGTCAAGTTATGGCAACTAAACTGCTTTGGTTTATCATATAGTTTGACAATATAAATCCAATGCTATGCCCAAATTAACTAGAAATTCCAGTGGAATTTTTTTTATTAAGTTATAAATTTTATTAATGTTTGGGCAAAATAAAAATGCATACAAATATACCAAAAGTAGAAACACCCACAGAAATAGATGGTTTTCAATTCTAGTGGAAGGTTAAGTTGCTCAAGTTCATATTTCCTCAGTTGGTTCCTTGAGTTATTTTTTTCCCTTTTCGTGCCACCTTTGGAACTTGAATAGAAGTGCATTCTGTACTCTAGATGACAGATTTCAGCTGCTTTATTCAATTCATTGACAATACTCATGATCTACTTCAAATGCTGCAACCTCACATACTATTTACTGTAATATGCTCTTGCTTAAGGGTTTGTTACGCCAAAAAGTCAGCAGCTCAGCACCCAATACTGATCCTACTTAGAGGGGGACCTTCTTATTCACAGGATTACGAGAAGATTGGTATCTGCAACGACACCCTTGTAACCTTCTTTGGGATTATGAGTTTGGAGTATCAGACAAACAAAAAGTCGTATTGCCTGGTCGTACTCCCAGGATCCAAAAATTATTGTCTGCCTTGTGGTTCCTGACTTCTTGTGCTTAAGACTAATAGTTAAAAAAATCACATTTTGCACTGTCTCTCCAATATTTAGGACTCTACAATCTCCCAGGACTATTATCAGGAGTATTTCCCAGCTTAAAAGCTTTATGAAAGATGCAAATCAACTGGGAATTAGCAGAGAAATCTTTTCGAGTGCTTAGTCATTGGTAGTAATACAATGAGGCTCAAAATTACCAGTACATCAGCCAGTTCAGATGGTTTAGATTCATGATTTGGAATGTTTGCTCTGAGAAACTTATTGCAGAATACCTATGTCTAAAGTTAAACTGTTCATTTGTCTAAAGCTACTCATGTCAAACGGGTGTTACATGAATATAGATTCCCAGTAAAGATCTTTACAGATACATAAAACCGCTAGAAATCAAACATGCCTATATACGAATTCCTGTTTGACATGCACACCTGAGTCCTTGTAACATATCACAGCATGCACATTTCAATAGGGAGAGCTCCGTAAATTGCATAAAAGATGATATCTCAGAGCATCTTGTTGGAACCTGTTCTGACTCTAACTAGCTGAAACCTTCCAGAGTTTATTTGATATCTTAATCTTTTGCCCTGCACAGCCAGCAAATTTAAAGTGATTCAAAGTTTCAAGATCATGTAATTAATGTCTACTTTCTTTAACCTCTCTTGAAGCTTGCAGAGCTGTTTTCAGAGGATGGTATGTCCTTTCTAGCTAGTTGCCAAAACCTTGTCCCTCGACCCTGGGTTATAGATGATTTGGACATTTTCATTACAAAATGGAGCAAAAAAACATGGAAAAAGGTGACTATTTGATCATATTTCGTCGTCATTTGGACTTCCAAGTTTTATGATTTTCTTTGACAAGTACCCAGTACATTTGATGTCTGTTCCTTCACTGACATCCTTACTCTTATACATGCTGTAATCTTTGTTGATAATTCTGGTGCAGATGTTATTTTGGGTATTTTGCCACTTGCTAGAGAATTACTTCGTCATGGAACACAGGTATGTTTTGGAGTCCCTGCTCCTTTTATGCACAGATTGTGGAAGTGTTTGTGTTTAGTAAACTGAATTCAAATTATATGTCACCAATGACTGGACTGTTCTTTGATTTCATTGCATTGAATGAAACACCATTATGTGTATTTTGATATGCTTGGTTTGTGGGTTTTTACGAGTGCACACAAATTCAATAAGTAGTATACATCACTGTGAGAGGATTTTGACTGCCTCTTCTGAGACTGTAATTTTATTCTCATTTACTGCTCTTTTGGTTCTTTTTGCAACATCAGGATATTAATGAAAATGGTTTATTTCCAGTAAAACATTACACTCGAGTGGGGATTTTGTATTGCTTTTATGGCTAAACCATAGTTGCAGCACTTTTGGTATAGTAAATATCATCATTCTTGTCGTGTTTCTATTTCATCAATCCCCTGAAGCGAATAAAGCATAGGACCTCAAAACCCCTAGTTTAATAGGTATGAAGTCCAGCGAATAAGTTACATGTTTCGTATATGTCAGCATGATGATAGTATGAATTGCATCAAATTGGCTGCCACATTGATTAGCTGATATTTGAAAGCTATTTTTAGCTCTTATCAGTAGTATATGCATTTCTGGTAACACTGTTTTTCCTGTTTCCATATCTCATTTAACTACTGCTTTCTTTGGCCAGGTTGTTTTAGCTGCTAATGACTTACCTTCTATCAATGATGTTACTTACCCCGAGTTAGTAGAGATTATTTCTAAGGTAATAGACATCTTATGTTTCAACTTGTGGGGCTCTCAGCTTTTGTTTGGTATTAACATGTTTTGGTTATAACAGTTGAAAGATGAGCATGGGAAGCTCATAGGTGTTGACACATCCAATCTTTTAGTTGCCAATTCTGGTAACGATTTGCCGGTAAGTGGCAGTTGTTTTTAGCTTCATTTGCATACTGCACTTCCTCCCACACCCTCCAAGGAGAGGATGGGAAACGTATTCTCTACATTTAGATTTCCTCTCGGCTTACAATCAATCTCCTAATTTCATGCATGCTATTGCTTAGCCCGTAATTATACATTTTGTCTTAAATTATTGAGAATTCCTACTTTTAAGCAAGCGAGAAGAATTCAGGGCTAACTATTTTGGTTCTCACCCAACCTAAATTTAGTATGCACCTACCCTTCAGCTTACTCTCCAGCTTGGCTTGGCTGGGCTATTAGGCATGTGATGAGTTGCATGAATGTCAGGTTGAGTGGTTGACAAGGCAATTTCGGACTGGTCCAGCTGTCAGGTTTATTTACTGAATGCATTTATGCATGTCGTTGCAGGTTATTGATCTTACAACTGTATCTCAGGAGCTGGCATACTTGGCAAGTGATGCTGACTTCGTCATTTTAGAAGGCATGGTAAGGCTTTTGCAGTTATTGGTGGAGACTGTTATCTCCCCTGGCCCTGTGGCGTGACATATTAAAATTTAGTGATTATTTCTTGTTGTTGACCTCTAAAAAGCTTTATTGCAAGGGGTGTTCCCCTGCTTGGGAGTTGTACTTTGTTCCTACATTGCTCAGACTCTTTAAAAATGCCGTCGGGTGCACGTTGGATCCTCCAAAAGTAGTGCAGTTTTTGGAGGATCCGACATGGGTTCAGCAGCATTTTTGTAGAGTTCAAACAGCATAACTTTGCTAGGTAACTTGGTTCATTTGTACCTTGTCTTATGGGTGTTATGTATACTCCTACCCTTTGTTTTCTTCTTTATAATTGTCCTTAAATGGGAGATGAGTTATATAAGTGAACTGTATCAATTGATTAAATGAGGGGAATAAGGTAAGATGTAGAAAGCATATGGCAAGCGTCAGCGTCACAATTAATTTGCCTGCCTCTTTGGATGTGAACAGCTATGTCTCCTTTTTTTTTACGTGTCAATAGCTATGTTCTTAGGGGCAGTGTTACATTTAGAAGTCTAGGGATAGCAATAATGCCAATGTGGGTGTAAAGCAAGATTTGGAAAGACCCTAATCGGCAAAGCTCAAAGCCTTAAACTCCTCAATGAAGTTGGTTGTAAGCTGCCTATAGGACGTGAACAGCGATGGGTTTTCTTTACTTTTATAATTTCCCAAATAGGTTTTTGTAGATCAGGAAATCCTAAACAAGCTATAGTCTTGGGAACAATTAAACACTTTATTCCTGATAAAAATATAAGAATAGAATTTAATCTAAAGGGGTTATGATTTAAACAAAAAAAATCCTATGCAAAAAAATAGCTATATCTTCATGGAGCGCGTCACTCCCCATATTTTAAATGATTGTAAATTTCCAGTATCTCTCAACTTTTAGCTTCTCTTTGAATTCATTGCAGGGCCGCGGAATAGAGACAAACTTGTATGCTCGATTCAAATGTGATTCCCTCAAGATTGGAATGGTAATACCTTCATGCTTTCATTTACAACCATATAAGCCAACCCCCACTTCTCCCTCCTTCACTCTTTATGTCTTGCTGATGGTACCAAAGGAAGGATGAAAAGAAAGTTAAAAACTCTCCTATATTCAGGGCCTTTTCCCCTTTTAATACAAAGTTTTGCTCTTTTGTTATTATTATTTTACCTTTTTATAAAAGCTTTTTTTGTTTCTCAAACACAGGTAAAGCATCCGGAAGTTGCTCAGTTTCTTGGAGGAAGGCTTTATGATTGTGTCTTCAAATTTAATGAAGCTTCAAGTTAAAATAGTTTAGCTATCAACTATATCAGTTCTTTCTGGAAGTTTAGACAAACCCAACAAATTGAAGATTATGGTAAATCATTATATTGGATATTATTTGCAACTTTTCTTGAAGATTGGATTGCAAATGAAGCATATGTGTGGTTAGGTGCTTCTGCAGTAGTGTGGCCATGCAATGAAGCATTTGTGTGCTTAGGTGCATCTGCAGTAGTGTGGCCATGCAGGTATCGCAGTTGCAGCTTGATCTTACCCAGTAATCTTTCCAGCAGTAAATGCCTCTTTTTTCTCCTGTAGTTTTCGGAATCACTTGTAATAAACATATTGGCTAGCTACGATTGAAGAGGTTTTATCAATAGTATTCTCATCTATTCGTGATCAATGTACTGGATGGATGGATTCTTTCAGGCTTAACCAAAGGTCTTATGTGATCTATACTCTTGTTTTACCCATACTAATTTGCGAGGCAAATAAGAATAGTTCATAATGAATAGGGGAATATATGATTGTGGTAAATTAGTTGATAAATCATAATTTTCATACTAAGGATGTCTTCACTTATAATCTTCCTTGCTTTTCAAAAGTATATTCCTTCTAATAGCATTATGCGTTGTTATTTTGTTACCTCTATTAACAAATTACCCCAAAAAAATAGAGAATTCCTAATTTGTGGGTCGAAAGTAGCAAGTTTATTAGTAACATAAAGTGCTAGGGTGTGGTAAAATGGAATATTCTTTCTCCTTAAATTATATGTTTTGGGACCATAATGAATAACGGTGATTGTGATATCAAAAGGGTCTCGAGTTTAAACTAATGAGAATAAAAAAATTCTCTAAAAATGAGTCTTACAAAAGTTGGAGTGAAATAGAAAAAAGTAAAGAGATAAGAAAACTAGTGTTAGGCCAAAACCGTTTGCACGGCTCACTGTATCATCATCGATGGCTGCTCTGTCTGCTTCTGCCCATGTGAGCATTCGCACCTTCTTCCATTCATCTTTCACTAACAATAAAATATCAAACTTTTCCCAACAATTCAAACTTGAAAATTATACCACTATTACTACGACTTCGAAGAGAAGCATCTCCATACCCGCCTTGGCACCAAAGACAACGGAGAACTCAGCTTCCCAACTCCAATCAACTACAAATTCCTTTAAAGGTAAGCACAAAAATTCAGAAATCAATAAATTTGGGTTTCGTCCCCAAAAATTTACAGAATATAGTGATAGATTGAGACTTAATTACCAAACATAACAATAGTTCGGATAATTACCAGATGTGGCAACAGGGGTTGTATCATTGATATAGCAATAGATACATACAAAGCAATTGTGGTATAGAGTGAATTTCAGAAACTGTTGTAATAGTGATGAAGGGAGGATTTCATTAACTTTCGCTATGTCTGATTGTAAAATTTTCAAACTATCCTAAAAAGCATGTTAAAACCCAATCCCTCTTAATTCTTAAAATTTTATTTTTCTTTATTATATACAATATAACTTATCAAACAAAAAGAATGTCTTAGTGAAAGATATTTTGATAAGTTTTTTCATAAGTAAATTTGAGTTACATATTTGTTCAATTTTTAAAGGGCTGGTGAAAATATAGTTTCATGTGCTAATTTTGAGTAAATTTTCGTTCTTTTTTGCTTGTATGGACTCTGAAAATATCAATTTGAAAGGATGGGCTGAGTTTGCGAAAAATGTGTCCGGTGAATGGGATGGGTTTGGAGCAGATTTTAGCAAGCAAGGTGAGCCGATTGAACTACCGGAGTCTGTAGTCCCTGGAGCTTACAGGGAGTGGGAGGTGAAAGTATTCGATTGGCAAACTCAATGTCCTACTCTTGCTCATGATGATGATGCCTTCTCTTTCATGTACAAGTTCATTCGGCTCCTTCCTACTGTTGGCTGTGAAGCTGATGCTGCAACTAGGTATAGCATCGACGAGAGGAATATTTCTGATGCCAATGTTTCTGCCTTTGTGTATCAATCCACCGGTTGTTATGTGGCTGCCTGGTCCAATAATCATGATGGAAATTATAATACAGCTCCTTATTTGTCATGGGAATTGGAGCATTGTTTGATTGATCCTCGGGACAAGGAGTCGAGGGTGCGGATTGTTCAGGTTAGAGGTCATGCCGTTTTTATTGATTGATCAAATGGTCACTCAAGTAATAGTTGTAATCTCAGAAAAGTTACTTTCTTTCTTGAAGCAAATTGGTATCAAGACGAGAGTTGACTTTCTGTGATAACAACTATTAGTTGAGTGTCCATATGAGAAATCAATCCTTTATTGTTTTACCTGCCCAAATTTAATTCAATCTGCCCATTTGTCACCTCTGATTCAGTTTGTGCGCCTTCAAGATTCTAAGTTGGTATTGCAAAACATTAAGGTGTTTTGTGAGCATTGGTATGGGCCATTTCGAAACGGGGATCAGCTTGGTGGGTGTGCAATGCAAGATTCTGCATTTGCTTCTACCAAAGCATTGGACCCTGCTGAAGTCATTGGTGTTTGGGAGGGTAAGCATGCCATCTCCAGTTTCAACAATGCTCCAGAAGTAAGCACTAAATGACCCTTTCCACTGAACTGTGCGACATCTCACTAAAAGTAAACATGTACAATACTATTTGCTATTTGGGTGGTGGTGAGATTTGAACACATGACATCTTGCCTGGCTCTAAAGCATGTTAAATTGTGTGACCATCTTATCTAAAAGCTTAAGTAGCTAGAGTATTCACTTCTAATTACTTAATTATATTATGTCTCTCCACTATCATCCTGCTACTATCAAGTTGAAGCAGGCTTTCTACTTGTGACTTGCAGGGCTGACTAACATTACATAACACATAGTCCAGAGCACTGAATATCCTATGTGATCATTGTAATTGTAGGTTTTTCCTTTCTCACCTTGTTTTTAGTGCAGCTTCAACAACTTCATTTGGAGCATAATTATATATTTTCACATTTAAGTGCCTTGACTGCAAGTTTAGAAGTGTTTTCAGAATTGTGCTTTGAGAATTTTACCATACGTTCAGCCATTTGCTTTGACTTCCTACCCCAGTAGCTGACAACCATAATCTCATACGTTGATTGCATCCAAAGATAACCTGGGATGGGTAGAACTTCGAAATTTGAACATAGAAACCAGACGCTTCACCTTATTTCTAGATCAACAAACAAAGTGCTAAAGGTTCTTTTAGTTGCTCATTTGCCACTTTCTGCTATCTTGTTTTAGTTTAGGAAGAAATCTGGTTTCTTTCAAACCAAAGCCAAATGTCTTGTAAACCAAAAGTGATTAACTGATAGTGAATGTGAAAACAAATTGAGTAGTGGTGTGTTAGTGTCCAGATCATTTCAACACACTCGGCAGAAGGTATCTTCAATATTGATTCTTGCTTACCTTTCTATACATTTGGGAAGCGCACATAGACAGAAATAGTATCTTAAAGGCTAGCGTAGACAGAAATAGTTGTCTACTTTAGTGGTTGTACTCTTGCTGAACTGATGATGATAATGGGACCTTATAAGGGTTCCTTAATAATTCAGTGAAATTTCCATTTTAATCATGTTAGATGTTCTTTTCTTGGTCAGGCAATAAAAGCCTTCACACCATAATCAACAAGGATTCAAACTGTTGACTTGATGGCAGAGTAGTTAAAAACTAAATTAGATTGACAAATAGAATAGTGCACCAAACACTATCTTACTGACTTCACTTTTCAGCTTATACGTTTTCAAAATTGTAGTTTTTTTATTGCTTGCTATGTCTCTGGTTAAATCAGCGATAAAGAATTTTTAGCATGTCAGCATCAGAAGGAATAAGTAATGGGGAGTTCTGAATTACACTTCCAGAAAGTTATTCAAGAGCTTGTCGATGGCAGCACCAGGAAGACTGTAAGAGATGAATTAGACCTTGTTGTGCTCCCAAGACAACTCTGGTGTTGTTTGAAAGACATTGAAGGTGGCGAAACATGCTGTGAAGTTGGGTGGCTGTTCGAACAAGGACGTGCCATGACATCCAAATGCATATTTTCTGATAATGGGAAGTTAAAGGTAAGTAGTTCTCTTAATTGTTTCTCCCAAGAAGGGAACTTTTTTGTTTATTATTTATTGTCATTCTGTTTTCAAGCTTTTGCTGCTTCCATATCATCTATATACCTTATTAAACTTTGTATCAAGTCAAAATCAGACAAACAAATTGAAATGGAGAGGGTATCAACTATCCAATTTTTAAATGGATCACAGTTTCCAAGCACCTACTTATTGTGACACTGTTTGATTATTCTTCAGGAAATTGCTATAGCATGTGAAAGTGCAGCACCAGCACAATAGGGCACAATTACCTACAACATATGGCCAGAGCAGTAGGAAGACAACTGTTCAATTTCCCTTTCCCAGATTTAAATTAATGGACAGAAAGTATATAATTGTATATTCAACATTGGTTTATTCACAAGTGGCAACAATTCTGTGTAATAATGGTCTGAGATAAATGATATTGGTTGATATAAGCTTAAGTGGAGTGAGAAACGATTAGTGTGAATTCATATAACCGATCTCAACTTGATTGGGATTGAGGTATAGTTGTAATAACTAATAACCATTATCTGCTAATGACTTCTCTTAGTTCCTTGTACCAAATGATTGATATTGGGAGAAATTTAAAAAAAAAAAAAACTTCCATTAAAGTAAAACATTACAATATTACTATAAACAAGCATTAAAATAAATAGCATAAATTATCATGAGTAGAAAAGGCGAAGAATCATTCATGGAATAAGACATTATAAGATAAAACAACTTAATTTAACAATTTGAAACAAGAACGAAAGCCTCAACTAAAGAACACAACTAATTTGAACACATTAGTTGGAACACTTTCAACACTAAGAACTAAATAAAAAGCTCACAACAAATCGTGGAAGCATAGAGCTGTCCGATAGGGTCTTTCACTCATCCTCTTCTACGCAAACTCGAAGGTACTGGATGTTACTGGATGAAAGTCTATTGCCCTGGCCTCTTTTCTGTACAACCTGCAAACTAGCCAGTGCCAAACTTAGAAACTTCTTTAGCAGAACACATGATCAATGCCAATCTTCTTTAGTAGAACCCAAAACAGTTATTAATGTGATTTTCTTTTAGGAGAGCTCAGAAAGTTAGGATTATGTAAGTTTCATAAAGGAGATAATGGTTCATCGCTTCTTGTAAAGAGAAATTAGCAAATGAACTTTGGATCTCAACAACTCAATTAGGACTCAAAGAAATGCATGAAACTTTGCTCTCATTGAAACTTGTAAACCTATCAATCTCGTTAATCTTTCAATCTTTTTTGGAAGCTGGCTAAGAAAATATTTCTCAAAACACCAATTTTCTGCATCCACTTAAAAGCAAAGCATGAATTTCTACCGAATTCATAACTCTACTTCCCAACTCTCTAACCTCTTAGCTCGATATAACCCCGCGCTACCCCTCTGTTCAGACTCAAAACCAAAAAATATGATAGCTTCTGCTCCTATGCATCATTAGCACTTTTCTTTCCAACTATTTTCTTAACCAAAAAGTATGATAGCTTCTGCTCCTCTGTCATAGCCCTTTTCTTTCCAACTTATGATCCAACTATTTTCCTAACCAAAAAGTATGATAGTTTCTGCTCCTCTGTCGTAGCCCTTTTCTTTCCAACTATATGATCCAACTATTTTACTTTTTGTTCCAATGAATCCATCAAAGGACCTTCACAGTTACATCAAAATCAATTTACAACATGTTACTACTACATACCATCATACATTTTGATAGCATATTCACGAGCAGATCTTCAAGATCAAACATAGTCTGTTCACCAAACCACCAAGTTTTGTGATGCCTTCCCCAATATAAACTCTGTACCACCTGGGTGTCCCAAATTTTCATTCATACCTCATGAATGCTCCACCAAGCATGTTGAGTTGCAAATCGGGATGATGCAAGACAGCATTTCAAATAATCATCTACTGTGAGAAAACCCAATAGATTTTTCTATTCTGATAAGAGCGTGAATATAGAAGATCGACAGAGAGAATCCATATAGCCTACCCCAACTAGTTTAAGATTGAACTATAGTTGATTGATGGAAAAGTTCTCACTCTTCCTTCACTCTCTTGAAATGGGATAACTGTTCTTTTCCACATCAACTGAAGCCACCTACAAGACTGAGCCAGTCCCAAAATGCGGTTAAGCTCCTGATACATCACAACATATTTTGGGGTAGTCTTGCCTAAGATGAAAAAAGTAAGCCAATGTCAAGCCTAAAATTCCATCCTCACTGTATCTTCCTTTAATTCATGCATTTCATATTGCATGATTCTTGACCTGAACCATGTCATTTTGTTCTCTGCCCTCAAAAAGAGCATCATCGGCTAGATACAGCCCTGTACAGAATCCCCTTTAGCTGATTTCCCACCCATTTCCCAAACCCCTTCCTCTCCCCATCCAATTGTGAGCTCCACATGTTATCGTTTCAAGTCAACTAAACAAAACCATAGGTCTAACAATACTGATCAACATCATGGTCACTTCAATCGAATATCCAAATTGGGATACTGAACATTATAATCTCGTAAGAGAGCACACCAGATTAACACATACACCTCACTGAACTTCAAAGGTTCAATCAAATTTTCTTAGCAACTTCCACTACAATATAGTGAATAACCGTACAAGATAGTTGGCAAACCTTGTCCCAGTAACTCTTATATCAGACCTTGATGTTGCGACTCAAGCATTACTCAAAGGAGGTGCAAGGCTGACAGAAATAACAAAACAGACACAATATGCACCACTGCCAATGGTAAAAACAAGGTCGAATCATTAATGCAGTTGTCAAGGAACTTTATGATCAAATGCCACTAGACAGAATTTCTCAATATGAGAGCCATTGCAAATAGTGTAAAACCAACCCCTCTTGTACATTGCCAATCAATTGTCACTAAGAAACTCTCACTAATGCTTCTTCTTCCAGGTCTCGACTCCAAAAATCAGCCCAATCATTTTACAATTTTATGTAGGACAGCACAAGTGACTAAGTGAGTGCATAACCATAGAACTGAATAGGAAAAAAATCTTAAAAGACTCGAAGTCCAAAAGTTAAAGAACTCTAAATGTAGAATGGATACACACCTTTCCAATTCATTTTTTAGTAGAAAAGAATGTTTTAAGATTTTTCATAAGTACACCAAACACAATGCAAGCAGTAAAAGTGCAAAACTGATGCATTTCCACTAAAAGGATTACTTTGAAAGAAAAAAGGGAGGCAGGAATGTACCTACTAGAGATGTCTGTCTGAGAAGCTACTGAGCTCCCGGTGCATCTCTCATGCTCAAATTCAGACTATTTCGCATTGTTCGTCTCCCTATACACGGATTTCCTTTTTGCATCATAGCAACAAATTCTCCATAATCAATTCGTCCATCCTGGAAAGAAGTGCACCGGGAAACAGATTAGTATATGTGACAAGCAACAAATATAAAAATAAAACGAACCATTATATGCATATAATCACAGAGATTTTTCAAAGGTAATATTGCCTACATGGTGGGCAGATTTAGGCACAAACTCTAATGAATTATATTATTGGGTTTTGCCTGCATGGAGGCATAAAATCTACTAAACTGATGAGGATGTGAGTTTGTGCCAAACATTTGGGAAGCTAAAATAACTTTTGATGGAGATTAGGTGTTTGGGCAAAATGGAATGTGCTTTTAAACAACAGCAAAATCAGTTCTCCTGAGGTAGGGAAGAAGCTGCATATCCTTATCAATATTTTTTATTTACGAAACTATCCCTTATTAAGTTTTAAAAGGAAATCAACTATTAAACTGTTGTCCCCTTCTCCTTCTTCACCGTGGATTTTTGCCATTTTCTTCCCAACTCTTTCTTTATGCAAATCTCACACCAAATGACTTCAATTAAGCAAATTGAAAAACTTACTCAAAGTCTCAAATAATAATAAAGTACCGACACTTAAAAGCACTTTTTGAAAGGATTGACCATACTCAAAACAACTTTTCTAATATTTAACAGCACTTCTCAAATGATTTGGCCAAACACTAACTACTACAGTTCCAAAATACTTCTCAAAAAACACTTATTGACTAAAAATAAGCAGATTTTAGAAAAGTTTGATCAAAGCAGGCTCATACTCAAGAAATACTTTACATGATTTGAAATACTTAGAGATGTCTCTAAGTTTTGTACTACATAATTTAGTACTTTATCTTCTTACTATTCCTTTATAAACACTTGGATCTATGAGCATAAGTTACATTTTCCATTCACTTTAATGAATCCTATAATCCTTGCACAATTATTATTCCACAAGTGTGACTAGAAAATGTGAGGCTGAGATAATTAGCTTAGGCAATCAGACCAAATAAACTATAACATAATCTTCAAAGATACTCTTGAAAAGAATCTGAGTGCGTCCAAAACTCCAAACATGGTGAATAAACAGAGATGTTTGGTAAACTAGTAAAGAACTTCAATTTCATATTTAGTACCTAAAAGACCAATTTATGTTCTTAAACAGTGGACTTACATTATCCTGATCGACTTCTCTTATAATATCCTCAAAGTAAACATCTGTCATGTTATGCTCTATACAAGCTTGCTGGACCTCATCAACCGTTATGTAACCACTTCCATCCTTGTCAAAATATTGAAATGCGGCCATGAGATGTTCCTCGCGCTCCAATTTATTAAGATGAACAGTTGCCGCAATGAATTCTCCATAGTCAATAGTTCCACTATTGTCCACATCAGCCTGAAATTGTGAGTTAGCTACATCAATCGCCTTAAAGAGTTTAAAAGGAGCTTTGCATGAACATCATAGAAACACATGTTTGTAGTTGAGGGAATCTAGAAAGATCAACAGAGATATCATGTGGACCAAAACAAGAGATAAAGTGATTCCAAGTCAGAGTTTAAGCCCGAACAATTTCCTCAACTTTCAAGGACTTGTAACACACAAAAGAAAAGCTGAGCAACTTGCAAATGAGCTTCAGAAGCTACAAAAGTACTCAATTAATTTAACACGGGAGAGAGCCGAAATTCCAATTCAACTCTCCTCTTTCCAAACAGATAGAATTTACCATCATTAACTTGTGCAATTCTACAGAGATGAAGATTCTAAACTTCCTTAGTAGATAGTCTCGTCATTAGTGAATTGAGGAAGATGTTGGAAACATATTTTAATCACTTTGCAATAAAGAATGCCTTACCGCATCCATAAGTTCCCGTATCTCCGTATCCTTTAACGTAGAGCCATATTTTCTCAACCCTGCTTTTAGTTCATCAAATGTAATTGCACCACTACTGTCAGTATCCATGGCCTTAAACATCTCTCTCAGACCAGCAATCTCTTCTTCAGACAAGCTTTCAGCAATCACCTGGAAGAACCCAGAGGAAACACAATAAAGTTTGTCAAAAGTATTACTACATTGGTTTGATTTGACATGGAAGAACCTGAGTTTTACAGTATTTCTTGACGCATAAATTCATAACAAGATTTGAACACATACCCGCAAAGCCATCTTTTTTAACTTGTTCATAGCAGAGAACTGTTTTAGGCGAGAAAGTACTGCAGGATCCAGTGCTCTATCAGGAGCGACACCATTTTCGCAAATCCAAGGATGACCTGCAGAATTTAGAGGATATTGTAATATGAACCTTAGTTCATTGATGTAGGCACATGTATACTACACAGATGCAATTTGATACACTTTAAACAGTGCAAATCGACACCTTTCCAGTCATGATGGACAAAAACTGTTACATAATAATTCAACTTTGACAAAGCATAACATCGTTACAAAATCTGCCTCTTGATTGTGTAACCATAAAAAAAAAGAATCCCCAGATTCATCACCAATGAAAAGAACAAATAAAGTTTCAGGACAACATTACAAATCTGCTTTCTCCACTGATACATCAAGCAAGACCAGCCAGATTATCCTCAACAAGGAGAATAAATGAAGCTAAAACAAAAATATTCCCTTGATAGACAAATAAAAGGTTGTTTTCACATAATAAGGTAATTAGATAAACATACACAATACTTCATGAGCAGTTAACCGCTCCGAGGGCTGCATGCACAACATCTTCCGGATAAGATCTTTTGCACTCTCAGATATCAATGGCCAAGGATCTGAGTCAAAATCAATGTGACCTTTCAGAACTGCATCAAATATTCCCTGCTGTGTTTCTGTAGAATTCAGATTGTGAGTTTATGGAGATGCATAGAAAGCTGAGAACATACCCTTTAAGATTACTAGAGGATATACCAGCCCAAAATGGTGGCACACCACTTAGCAGTATGTAGAGTATGACTCCTGCTGTCCACACATCAGCTTCAGGACCATAATGCTTCAAAAGCACCTCAGGAGCCACATAATATGGACTACCAACAACATCTGTGAATATTTGTCCTGCAAGAGCAAACAACGAATACCAATCAACCAACATTACAATATAAGGAAATGATCGGCTGACTGTCCCTACTAAATCAGAATCTCAGAAACCAATATTTACTGATCTCCCAAATGTGACAAGTTAGGGATATATATAAGCATCTCCAAGAATGCACTTTAGTAATGATTCCAGCATCAACTTAGAAACTATCTCAGTGGAAAATACAGCCGTGAATATCTCAACAGAGAGGCATTAATCCAAGCATGCAAAAACTATTCTTGAGGAAATAAAACACAGGTTTGATAACAAAGCATTGCATAGGTGAAAAGAGAAGCATCAATTCATTAAAAAAACCAAACAAAGCTGTATTCTCTAACACAGGAATGATAAACATCCCAACAAAAGCAATTAAGACCAGAAAGGTAAGCTGAAACATCATTTACCTGGCTTGAAGAAAACAGAGAGTCCAAAATCAATGGCCTTGAGAGAGAAATCATTATCCTTATTAACCAACAAGAAATTCTCAGGTTTGAGATCTCTATGCATAACACCAAGAGAATGACACGCCTCCACAACCCCAACAATAATTTTAGTCAATTCAGCTGCCTTTCTCTCACTGTAATGTCCTCGTTGTATGATCCGATCGAACAACTCACCACCACTACATATCTCCATGACAATATGAACATATAAAGGATCCTCATAAGCCCCTTTAATAGTAACAATATTCCTATGACCAGCCAAATGATGCATTATCTGAATTTCCCTTCTAACATCTTCAATATCCTCCTTCGAAATCAACTTCCTCTTCGAGATTGATTTACAGGCATACTCAGCACCGGTAGAATTCTCTGTGCATAAATAAGTAGTCCCAAACTGCCCTTGTCCTAATTTCCTTCCCAAAGTGTAAAGATCGCGAATATTCAGGGTCTTATGACCCATTACATAATAAGCCTGATTACTCCCGGAACGATTCATGCTAGCTTTTCTGGGACTTACAAGAGACAAAGAATGCTCCTTCTTGTGATTGCTATTCTGTTGAGCGTTACTGGTGGGAGAAAAATTGTCAGAAGAAGAATAAGAATTGCCGGAAGAAGGGTTATGATTGGTGGAGCAGGAACTATCTTCAGGCTGAGTGTAGCCCTGAAAAGTTTTTCCTCCAATAGATCCACGGCATGTATTGCCCATCAAACAAACACAAAATCACAACAACCCCTCAGCTCGGCAATGTCAGAATCAATAACACCTTCGTCATTCACAATTTTTTTTTCTTCAACAAACTGAAAAAAACAACAAAAAAAATACTGGGTAATTCACAGAATTTGTAAAGAAGCTGAAATGAAGAAGATAGAACGTATTGGAAACAGATCAATATGGAACTTTGCTTGATGAATATTGGATCAAATACATGAAAATAAAAACAAGAACTTACAGAGGAGGAATAGGAAATGGAGATTAAGCGAAGAAGAAGGATAGATCTGAAAGAAAAAAGGAGGAATAGAGCAATTTTTCCTCTAGATGAGGAGGAGGAAGAAGAAAGGAAAGAGGAGAAAAAGAATAAATGGAGGTTCAACTCCAACAATGGTCAGCTTCAATTAAATGGTCGTATTAGTTTGTCACCTTACTAAAAATATGCGATAATCCTATTTTACTTACTAAATTAAGATAATATACTGCGATTAGAAAGAAATTTATATTATTAATTGATCATTTTACTAAAAATATGTATCATATTTACTTACTAAATCAAAATAATATTAGTAACTAAAAAAATCTCATTTTATTCTTATAATTAATAAGTACTCTTTGAAAGCTTAAATAAATTTGGAATTTCTAAAAGTTTCTTTTTTCAAGAGTTCATTAATTATGTTTTACTCCATCAGTTTATTTTTATTTATCATTATTTGACTTGACATATTTATTAAAAAATAATTATAGATTTAGGTATTACATTGTCCCTACTAATTAATGTTTAGTATTGGATTTTGAAAATGATATAGAAAATAGTATTTAATGTTAAGGGTAAAATATCAAAAAAGTTAATTATTTTTTCTTATATGTCAAAAGTGACAAGTAAAAATGAAAATCTATTGTAGAAATAAATGACACGTACAAGTGAATGGAAGGAGTATTTATTTTATCCATTCATGTCATATGCCATTAAGCATATTTTTCATAAATTATTTTGATGTCCATCAATATGGATAAAGGTAAATTAATAATATTGATCATTTTATTTATAATTTTTTAAATATTGTGTAAAATGAAGAATGATTAACTAATATGATATGAAGAGAGTAGTAAGCAAAGCGCCAAGAAGTCTCGTGTTGGGTCTACATTCAAATCGAAAAGTTTCATATTAGAAAAGAACATTAAAGATGAAGCACTACTCATCACTTCAGCACAATCTTTATTCAGATAAATGAACATATTTTCTCTCCAATGTGATTAAAATAAAGCAACTTTTTTTATATTCAAACCATATTTTATCAAGCTTTTAAAAAGCAAAAAAGTTAGAGAATAATAATTTACATTTAGCTGATTAATTTAAAAGATATTTTTATGAATGTAGAACCAAAAAAAAGTTCTTGGTCAAACTTTTGAAAAGTATTTTTGTAGGAGAAATTACATGCTTCAACTTTTGTTGTTATGCAAAAAGTACAAATTTTCAAAGAACAAAATTTGATCAAATATCTCAAACTTTCTAAAATAAATATTTTTTAAAAAAAATAGTCAAACAAACTATTAGTACTAATTCATTATAAAAAAAAATACATTTTTATGTTCATAAAATCAAATTACTAATTAAAATACATAAAATCGAAGGGAGGGAACACACACACATGCTATGAATATTTGATTTAATTAAAAATACCACTCCAGTATGTTAAAGCAGTCCAAATATGGCAATGCCTCGAAATATCATAAAGCCACGTGCCTTTGGTAGGTACGTGTATATTTTATGTGGCACGACTTTTAAAAAATAATAATTAATATTTTATCAAAATATTTATACTACATTCGTTCACTTTTAATTGTCATAGTTTCTTTTTTTATAGTCAAACGATAATAAATTTGACTAATATTTTACGATGTATTTTTCCATCATACTGATATGCAAAAAATTGGAATTTATAATATTTTTCGTATGATTTTTGAATATCTAAATTTTTTGTTTAAAATATCGAATTAATGTAATATAATTTAATTTTAAAAATTAGTTAAATTGACTTTTAAAAAACGCAATATAATTAAAAGTGGACATAGAGAGTATTAATTAATGTATAGTTGCAATCTTAAAAAATTATAGAAGTAATTAATTTTGTGGGTAAAATATAAAAAAAGTTATCTTTTCTTAGCATATTAAGTGGCAAATTGAAGTGAATACTTATTTTTAAAAATATTACACAAGAAAATAAACAAAAAGAGTGTACTTTAATTTTTTTTTAAATATTACAAATATGACACTCGCTCCATTTCAAAATAAATATCACCTTAATAAAAATTAGATTTATTAAAAAATTAATAAATATAATGTGTTATTTATTAAACTATTTATATTTAATAAATATTTTTGAAAACTAAACATCATTAAAAAGATGAAAAGTATATATAATTATAGAGTTGAAGGAATATATTGTTTTTTGTCTGAATTTCTAAAATAACACTTAATTTAAAAATATTTTTTTTACTAAAATACCACTTATTTTAGAAACAAAAAAATGATTTCCAAAGCATAGAATTCTGAAATCCAAACAGCAAGAATCTCACTTAATGATATATTTTTTTTCATCCTTTTTAATTTTCGTGAACAGAATTATTTAATTATATATTATGGATAGAAGTAACAAATATTTTATTTAAAAAATTACTTAAAATAGACGCAAATTTATCCAAACATATATAGCATCAACAAGAACCCCACTTATGAATTTGGATATTCATTGGATACTGCACTATATAAAGACAGTTTTAATGGATGTCACCAAAACCAATAGGATTCACTAAAGAAGATTTAACCTAAAAAGTGAGATATTGGTAGGCTCTACTTTCCCCTAAGCTAACCATGACATAACCTTTACATTATATGTTTGTCGTATTACTTTCAAATACATAATTCACATGTTATATATGATTAAACTATATGGTTTTGCATTTTGTAAATATTATTATTGTAGATTTTCACAAGTTTTTGGTATAATTTATATTTTCTAAGGTTTAAAATTGTTTTTTGTATAACACTCTTTTGATGTATGACTTTTTTTTTAATATTTCTTGATGTAATACTATAAATAAATTTTTTGAAGAATTATGTTGTACACAATTGAAGACTTGAACATATTTTGGTTATAAAGAGGGGCTAAAAGGAGGAAGACAACATTTGCAGATATTTTGAAGTTCCGTCATTGTTTGTTTCAATGATGATAGAAGCAGACAAAGTAGGAACTCTTTTTATACGGCTTATAAAGCATATCTCCTACTACAGAACATTGCAGTAGTACTATTTCTAGTTTACCCCCGAACAATTATTGGTCACGTTGCCATTACCTTGTAATGATGCATATTAATTATTAATTTATTATCCTTGTTTATAAGAAAAAAAAAGTTCTCTTCTTTTGTTTTTTTACATTTCTTGTTTACTTTAATTTTACAACACATTATCAACATAAGCCTTTGATCTCCTCTGAGACAAGACATACTAGCAAGCACTGATCTTAGGCATATTTATATGGCTAAGTTGTCAATATTTGCCCATGAATTGATTAGTTTAAAGAATGATCTTTAGTTATTAGCTTGATTTTTGGTGTAACTTGTGATGATTGTGCACTCACACACGTGATTAATTGTTTCAGGAACTCTCGAAGAATTTGGAGTTGAAACGAAGAAAGAAGGAGCAAAAACGAGCCAACAAATGACTAAGGCAAAAGGCACAAGGGCTGGCGCACTGCTAGGCGCGTCGCGCCAGGGCCTAAAGTTCAGAAAGACTTTTTGGGAGCACTGTTAGGCGTGATGCACCAACACCCAAAGTACAGAGAACTTTCTCAGGCGTGTTGCTAGGCGCGGCGCACCAAAGGGGAAACACATGCAACGACTGATAGGCGCGATGAGAGGCACGAAGCTCCACGAAAATTCTGATTTTTCAACAAAAACATTAGTTAAAAGGATTCCTAATTTTAGTAGGTTTTGTCTTCAACTTTCCCTACTATTATAAATAGATCCTTAGGGCTCCATTATTGGGGTTCGACTTTTATTGGGTGTGCAAGAGCAAGATTCCAAGTTTGAAAGAGGTTTTGATCTTCTAACTCTTATATTTTCCGAAAATCGCATGAACAATTGTATTTTGTAGTTTTCTAATAGCATGAGTGGCTAAACGCCCTTGTTCTAGGGTTGTAGCTACGAATGAATTGTTGATTATTAAAGGCTTTTTGAATTAATTCTTGGTTGTCATTATAAGTTACTTTTATATTCTTGTTTTAGTATTTTATTCTTGCGCACCATAAGATAAATATATTGTCTAATCTTAAAATCGAGAGAGGGGGGATTATATAGACCAGAGAATATAAAGAGCTCGGTACACCCATTAGATTGAGGTGATTAGTGTTCAGGAGTGACGCCTAGACGAACACCTTGCTTGGTTACGAAACAGGATGAAATATAAATGCTCGCTAGTTAGTCTATTTATCCCCGGCAGCGGCACCAAAAACTTGTAGCTCCCCAATATACACGCAAGTGTACGTGGTCGCTCAAGTAATATAGATTCTTTAAGAAACGAGTTATCGTTCCCAAGGGACTTATGATCAATTTATATTTACCACTTAATTCTACAAATAAAAGAAAAGTAACCGTTTAAGAGATTGTGATGATTGTTATCTACTAATAATTATGCACTAATTAAATAAAAGTAACCAATTGTGAACGACTTTAATATGATGATTCAAGTAAGTAAAAGACAATTAGGAGTAACAAGTTTTTGAAGCATCTGATCAATGAAAGGAACGCCCATTAATGTTGGGGAGATTCTGAGGCAGAATCATCATATTAACCAATTGTGGTTCTAGGCATTTAAAAAAAAAATTTCTTCCTCTTCCCCCACCACTGCCATAACCCGACCCCCCTAATTTTTTCTTAATTTTTTTTCTCTAGTCTTCTTTTCTTAACAGGTTGTAATGGCTCTTAAGGCTAAGAATGTGGTGGGTGTTAAGTGGAGTAGAAAGGGTGAAGCATCCGGGTCCGAAAATCGAGAACTACCCCGAAAATTTGGGAAAAAGGCGGTGCAGCAGTATGGGTTGACTTGGTTTAACTGTCAGAGAAAACCCAAATATATGGGGGATGAGGTATGTCGACGAGGTAAGGTTGCAGTCTCAATTTTTGGGTATTTATAGGACTGTCGTTGAGTTGGGATTGAGATTTATTTTCAATCATTTGGGTGACTGTAATTTGTCTTTAGTTCATGAGTTTTATGATAATTGGCTCACAGAAACTAAGTACAAAAATGTGCCTATTAGAGGCAAAGATGTGAAATTTTCGGCCAAGATTCTGAATGAGCTGTTGGGCACCCCAAACTGTGATGCTGATGACATTAATAGGTTGAAAGAGAAACCCTTGTATAGAGATATTCGACACACATTATGTGGGGTAAAGTTAACGGCTAGGTAGGCGTGTAGTAAGGATACCGGGAGGCATTCCACCCTTCACTTTGCGAATTTTAATCTGATTGCTAGGGTGTGGCTGAAGATAGTTTGTAGTGTATTGCTTCCCGCGAAGTATTTGGCTGAGGTGACGAGGGATAGAGTAGTGCTTGTATATAAGTTGATGAAGGGAATACCCATTAATGTTGGGGCGATCATGAGGTATAATATGATGAAATTCAAGAATAACTTGAGGTGGCGGTTTTGCTATGGGGGGTTCATAACCCGTTTCTTGAGGGCCCAGGGTATAGAGGAGGAGGCTTGTGACTTGACTATTGTTTTTCACCCGAATCTGACGGGTAAGGTAGTTGATGTGACCCGCACTAAGGCACTAGACACGTCTCATGGACATGTCTTGTCTGCCCAAGAGAGGCAAGCCCGTGATGACAGTGTCATGACAAGAATGTTTGGGATGGAGAAATTGCAACTGCGGATAGGTGGTCGTCCTGTTACAAATGATGATATGGAAACCATGATGGAGCGTTACCCCTTGACCGAGAGTGCAGTGTTTTTATGCAAGACTGGTCCCGCATTCTTAGAGCCTCTGGATGATGATGAGGCCACTGTTGAAGAGGTTATGGATGATAAGGAGGATGATGTTGTGGATGAGGAGAAGAATGCCTTGATGGTGTTCGATGGCGGTGACGACGAGACCTAGAGGCTCGAGAGAGTATTCCTAACTCTATACTTTGCTTTAATTGTGCATTGAGAACAATACTTATTTTTAAAGTGTGGGGTGGGGTAATATGTTTTTATTGTATATAGTTGTTTACTGATTTATCGAGTCTAGTGTTTGTTTTTTAGTTAAATTTTTTAAATTTTTTTATTTTGGGTTCCTCAGCGTTTGTTTTCGGTACTTTTACTGAGGATTGTCCCTTTGAACCGACTAGGACTAGTTTATTGCTTTATTGAGTCTTAGAGTCGTCATAGGAGTGACAGTTCCCAATGATGGATGGATGACGACTGTCTTAAGGGAAAATTAGTCACATAGAGGAGTAGGATTAAGAAACCAACCTTGGTCTTTTGAAACTATGTCCGAATAAGTTAGCCAAACGTCATGGGTAGTCATAATTGGAAAAGTTCAATAGAGTGTTAACCTTGTAACAAGCATGTGTTCCTAGTTTTGACTCAAAATAAAATAAAAATGGGCTTAATTGTGTAATGATACCGTCATGCAAGTTGAATGAGCATGTTAGTTGATATATCCTTATATGTGTCATGATGTCATTTGTGATGAGAGTTGATTGGTTCTTGCTTAACTTGATATCTAGAACTTGCCTTGTGTGTGTTGAATTAGTAGCTTGTATGACTTAGGGAATGTGATTGAGCCGTTTCTTTGAAATAGCCAATTCTTGATTCTACTTATATGTCTATCATTGAAATTATCCCTAGTGAAGCCCCATTGAGCCTTTACCTTGTTTATTGATAAGCCACATGGTAAGCTGTAACCCGTTTGTTTGATACCAAGTTCTTTTGATCGTAATAAGAGCCTTAATGCACTATGTTAAGAAAAAGGGTTGAAAATTGTTGGTTGAGATAATAAAGGGTGAAATGCTACATTGTGTGAAAGAAAAAAAGGATAAAAAAAAATGTTTTGGCCCTGGTCCTTAGTGACAATATGCACCTCAACTCAATTGAGGGTGGCTATTTTAGAACTATGTTTGAAACATTGGCCCTGGTCCTATCAAGGATAATGTGGACCTTACTCGAATCTTAAAATCTAGAGTGAGGGTGGCTAGTGTGAAGGCATGAAAAAAAAAATATAATAAAGGGCAAAGATGGAGCCACAAAGAGGGGTAAATATTCATGAAGTGTGTGCTAAGAGGAAAGAAAAATGAAGGAGATTGTTGGCAAGATAATAACATGTGCATTAGGGAGGTGTAGTCACTAAAAATTGTTCCCAAATATTCCCTCCCTTACCTTAAGCCGACATTACAACCAAATGAAAGTCCTCTTGATTCCTTGAGAAATATAATGCGAAAGTGAGAATACACTATTGGCAAGCTTATGGTATGCTGAGAAAAGTAAGAACTTCTTTTGTGATAGTGAGTTGATTGTTTGAAAAATAGGCCATGTTGATATTGTAATTGATTGAGTGAAAGGCTTTACTAAACAAGAACAAGTGAGGGCATTCATGGCATGTGTAGGATTATCTAATTGATGTGTTTGTATGAGTTTGCATTAGCCCGAAAAAATAATAAAAGGTCATTCTTTGAGCATGTGTTGTAACTTGGTGTAATTGTTGTGACATGTTGCATCCATTGTGAACTGCAAGATCATGATTAAAATTGTTTGATTGATTTTAAAGTGGGTTGATAAGTCCAAGGGTTGTGAAAAAAGAGTTGTTAGTCTAGAGATTGTTTGAGGACAAACAAAAGTCTAAGTGTGGGGTGGTGATCTTAGGCATATTTATATGTCTAAGTTGTCAATATTTGCCCATGAATTGATTAGTTTAAAGAATGATCTTTAGTTATTAGCTTGATTTTTTGTGTAACTTGTGATGATTATGCACTCACACATGTGATTAGTTGTTTCAGGAACTCTCGAAAAAATTGGAGTTGAAACGAAGAAAGAAGGAGCAAAAATGAGCCAACCAACGACTAAGGCAAAAGGCACAAGGGTTGGCGCACTGCTAGGTGCGTCGCGCCAGGGCCTAAAGTTCAGAAAGACGTTTTGGGTTCACTGCTAGGCGCGATGCGCCAACACCCAAAGTTCAGAGAACTTTCTCAGGCGCGCTGCTAGGCGCACCGCGCCAAAAGGGAAACACCTGCAACGACTGTTAGGCTCTATGAGAGGCGCGAGGCTCCACGAAAATTCTGATTTTTCAACAAAAACATTAGTTAAAAGAATTCCTAATTTTAGTAGGTTTTGTCTTCAACTTTCCCTACTATTATAAATAGATCCTTAGGGCTCCGTTATTGGGGTTCGACTTTTATTGGGTGTGCAAGAGCAAGATTCCAAGTTTGTAATAGGTTTTGATCTTCTAACTCTTCTATTTTCCGGAAATCGCATGAACAATTGTATTTTGTGGTTTTCTAATAGCATGAATGGATAAATGCCCTTGTTCTAGGGCTGTAACTATGAATGAATTGTTTATTATTAAAGGCTTTTTGAATTAATTCTTGGTTGTCATTATAAGTTACTTCTATATTCTTGTTTTAGTATTTTATGCTTGCGCATCATAAGATAAATATATTGTCTAATCTTAAAATCGAGAGAGGAGGGATTCGATAGACCCAAGAATATAGAGAGCTCGGTACACTCATTAGATTGAGGTGATTAGTGTTCAGAAGTGACGCTCAGACAAACACCTTGCTTGGTCACAAAACAGGATGAAATATAAATGCTCGTCAGTTAGTCTATTTATCCCCGCTCAATGATGTAGTTAGATAGATAATTGGGGTAGGCGACGAGAGGTGTGAACCCGACTCATATAATTAACTTTGTAAACCAATAACTTGACAACTGAAATTAGTTCTAAGCCAAAAATATGATACATGAAATTCAGTATATGTTGCAGCCTTGGAATTGTCTTTTACTTGCTTGAATCATCATATTAAAGTCGTTCACAATTGGTTACTTTTATTTAGTGCATAATTATTAGTAGATAACAATCATCACAATCTCTTAAACGGTTACTTTTGCTTATAGTTGTAGAATTAAGTGTTAAATATAAATTGATCATAAGTCCCTTGGGAACGATAACTCATTTCTTAAAGAATCTATATTACTTGAGCGACCACGTACACTTGCGTGTATATTGGGGAGCAACAAGCACCATAGTTAACCAAACATATCTATGACAAACAGTTGAAGTGAAATTGCTAAAATTAGGTTTAACATATATGTATCCAAACATGAAAAAGTGAGGTACTAGTGCATCCTATCCTATTAATATTACCACTTAATGACCCTTTTTTTTTCCACCCAATGCCTGATATTTGTATTGGAGTCTGACTATTTTAAATTCGTGTAGCATACACTCCATTCAGGAGGAAGCGCTTCCGGCTAAGGCTCGAATCAAGACCTCTGATTAAGAAAAGATCAGTCTCATCTATTGATTAATGGCCCTAATTATTCTTAAGGAAGTTCCACATGAATGAGGCATTCAGTTACATAATTTTGAAAGATTAATTAGGTGAGATATGAACACCTAGAGTATATTTTGTGTTAGAAATATGATTCTGCTTCTGTCAGGCTTTATATTAAAAAAAAAGTCCAAAAATTACACTAAATAATAAGGTTGTGGACCTGTGATTGGCCACATGGAGGAAGCAATAAGATTTGTGGGCCCGGCAGGGTTGGTGGTTTTCAAATGGAAGGAAATTGGAACGGGTCACTCATGTGGATCAATCAGGAACAATGTGAGAAGAAAATAGATATATACTCCCTTGTCCAATAATACTTATCAAATTATTGAATTTGCACATTTCTTAAGAAACTATAAATAGAAGAGTGATTTTACTATATCACCTTTTGAATATAATAAATATAATGTCTTGAAAAATTTAATGGAGAAATAATTATAATTAATGATAAGGGTAAATTAGAAACTAAGTGTAAAATTATCCATTGATTTCATAAATTGGACAAGTATTGCTGAACATCTCAGAATAGTATAGTGGACAAGTATTGTTGAACGAAGGGAGTGCGCGTATATATATATAATGAAAAGACAACTATTTGAATAATTGTGTCCTTTTAGAATTATAAAAGGGTTCTCGCAGGAGAAACCAACGTATCTTAGCATTCTTTACAATTCCAAAAGAATAGACGCTTCTTCTCCTTCTTCCTTCTCCAACACCATTAAAATTCGTGTGAAGATTCTTTGAAGGTTTCTTCTCCAAAAAGTATTGAAACGAACGGTTGTAACATGCATGATTTTAGATTGTGGCTTTATATGGTGTAGTTCATGTTTACATACATGTGATTGTACTTTCTGATTAGTGAAACAATATTCAATTATCATGTAAAGTAAGTGTTTGATTAGATTCTTCACAAATGAAAAAGGAGTTTGTAGATCTCAAAAATTATTGAAATTAACACAAACTCAATTCATGTTCTTTAAATTCTAAGTGGCATTAGAGTTTCTTGGAGGTAATTTTCACCCTAAATTCGAGCTTATGCTTATAAAAAGGCTATAAAAGGGTAATGTTACATGACCAGAAAATTAAAAAGTCTATAATATCCTTTTTACTTTAAAATAAACTGATTTTTTTATTAAAATGTATTAAAGTTAAAAGGGTAAATTGTTCACAAATGTACAATAAAATAGTGTGAATATATGTTATTTTACCATTTTGACCAAATTTTCTGGCCAAAAGAATTTTTCCTTTTTCCTTTTAAAAAATACTCTATTAATGACCCTCAAATCACGAGAAAACACAAAATTGTACACACAATTTCAACAATAAAAATATTGTTTTACTTATTTATAATTGCAATTTATTTTTCGTAGTTCGGAGAAAATTTATTGCAAATAATGTCTACATTCATTAGGACAAATTTATGGGAATATTACATGATTATATAGGTGGACTAAATTCGCACAGTACAAAATTGTGCTGTTTTTATAAATTACATATATACGAAAAGTAAAAATAATTGAATCACATTAATTGATTGGTCAACGGAACAAGGAATGACAATACCAAAATTAAATGCACGATTATTTTATCCCGCATTTAGTTATGAGTATTAGTTAGACCCGAAAACAATATTGTACATAAAAAGTGGGATAATTCATCTCAGAAGTCATTAGATATCATTGTCTATCCCATCCAGGTAACCAAAACAACTTCTTTAAGGTATATGACAATACAAGACAAGAAATGCATCCCCCAAAACTATACGACATACATACCAAGTATATTATAAAATATTTTTACCAAATTTGGTATACAATCTAATATTTCTGAAATGGGTATTTTTTTCTGGTAATATTTTTGAGCCTCGTGGGCAAACAGTAAATGACTAAATTCTCCCGATTTATATTCTCTCCCTGACTAGTCTACAGTGACAAAATACAAGACTTTAATTAAGCCACTAAGCATTCAAGTACAGCTTAGTGAAATTGTCAAAAAAATTGCTTCCTGAGAGAGAAAGAAAGGAGAAATTTGAATGTATCATGATACAAATTAGAAAGAACAAAAAATTAGTAACGAACGTTGATAGAAGGTCGAGTACCATTTGGTTCTGATAAGATCATGAGGTCTCCTCCACTCGACTTCGTTTTGCAGAAATATGATCATTTTCTTTTGATGTATTGTCCAGCACTGTAGTACTATCCTTATCCTTCATTTTGAAACTCCAACCAAGAAAATCTGACTCCGGAAACAACATAGTTGGAGTTGCTGTGTAGAACGCAAGGGGGACCTGTTTAACTCGCCTCCTAATCTGCAACGAGGTATTATAGTTAGAACGCTATTACATGGAACATTAACAGATACAGTAAATGAGGCAGATGGCCAGCATATGATAAAGGAGGATCTAAAATGCTTAAACCAGCAAAAGAAATGCCAAAAACCTGACAAGAGATTTAATCTTACTATGACAACCCCTAAAGATAAATGGAAAAGAAACTCAGGCCATTTAACTAATCATCGGTTACAGAAGCAATCATATTAATGAAGAAAGTATGCAAGCCAATTGGAGCAAACTTCTCTAAGAAAAAAGTATTGTCAACCAAGAAGTGAATGATTATATAACCAAAACAAATACAGTTGTGTAGTGAACATTACCTCATCACCAAAAATTGTTGCATATGAACCAGAACTGAAATCTTTGACTGATACTTCAGTAGTTTTAGCTCTGACTGTCAAATCGTTCTCAAGGGACAAAACAAATCTAACACATAAAGAAAAAAGTAACAAACTTAAATCAAAGGCTCAATTATACTAACCGTTAATGCACGTTGACACAGGAAAAGCTATAAAAATATGATACACTTACCTTGAAACTGGCGGGCAGTAGTGATGACGGAGTGTGTCAACTTCCCACAGAGAGCTCCCTGTAGAAAGGTAGAAATTTAACACATCATATAAGTCAAGAATAGTGTTATAAACAAATAAAAGGAAAAACTTTACATTGAGGAACGCGAACACTTCTTCTTTTTTTGAGAAGGTAACAATTTGTAATATAAACCAGTACTTATGTAGTACTGAAAGCCCTTTAACAAAAAAGTATGAAAATCTAGGAACAAAAACAGCAAGCCTAGCATGATTCTAATACTTCTAGGATTGCTTCTGCATCTACAGGGGAACTCTTTGTGTACCAAAAACATAATAATAGAATACAATCTGTTTTGATCAAGTTACAAATACCCCAACACCCAAACATTTCTAATGACTAAAGCAAAAACACTGAGAATGTTGGTCCAGAAAACTTAACATCCACTTAAAGGTACACTTGATCAAGTTACGCTAACAAAACAAAAGTTGAAATGCCAAAGAAGAAATTGCACTTGTTCCCAACACCAATGCAAAGATCATGTAGCTAAGAAAGGTCAAGTAATTCCTTGGCCATCCCTTTCCACCAAAAGAAGAAAGAAAAGTATTCTCCACCAAAAAAAAAGTAATAATACTAATAACCAAAAAACAAAGACAAGTACCAATTCAAGTTGATTGGGGACTTTGAAAAGCCTTTATTGATTAGAAAGAAAAAAGAGGAGATGGCAAAACGCTTGACACTACATTGGTTGAACGACTGAAGCTTAGAGTAATAAGGTCATGGGAATGCCTTTTCAACTCAATTTAGAAAGAAACAAGAAGTGGTATAGGAGACTGTGGTAGCTGAACAATTAACTTTATTTAAAAAATTGATTTTTTTTGTGAAATTGCTGAATGATTGAACTTTAAAATATGACAACTAATGAAACAAGAAAATTACTCATTGCGTTAGTCTTCAAAGGATCAGTCTGCTTGTCATCAAAAGGATCAATGCTCGGCTTGACGCTCGACATTTCTCTGCTGGGACTGGAGGCTTCAGTGCTATCATCGTCAGCCCCACTCTCTGCTCCTGTAGTGTCTTTAGTAGTCTCATTACCATCCTCCTACAAAGAATTTTTATCTCAAAAATGAGTTTTACAACTGTCACAATGATGAGGCAGCAGGCAAAAAACTTTACTATTGACATTTTCCGAGCAGAAATATTTTGCACTTATGTGTGTCATCCATTCATTAAAAAATAATAACTATTCCCCAATCCCAAAGCAGTTGGGGTCAACTATATGAGTGTTGTACATCCACTCTACTCAACAAATTAGTCTTCCACATAAACTAGGGGTTCTCTAAGTCTCACTTTATCCCTTCACTGTCCCACATAGATACGACATCTCAAACAATGACTTCAGCAGAAAAGTAGGGCAAGACTCCATAGTCTTACCTGGTGCACCAAGCAATTTATTGAAGGATGTCTCCGTAAGAGATTATGAATTAGAGCATTAATGACTAATGCTCCTGAAGGAGGGACAGCGAGCGATATCCGACTGAGTTTTTTACAAAACGCAGCCGCCAAATATGCAGGAAGAAGTGGTGATTTCAGGCACGAATCAAGAAGCTGCAAGTGACATTCTGTAGTTAGTGTCCATAAACATAATAACTAGATCTGACATATTGCGACAAATTGAAAAAGGTATTTCCATCTAAGACAACAAAGCAAATTAATTGACAAGTAAACCATGCTGTACTGGCATCTTCTTTTATTGCGCTCAGAAATCAACTGATTTTTCAATGAAGCAATACACAAAATATCACATAATTCAGATATCCCCTTTTCTGCTTTGATCAGATCAGTTCAGAATGCAATTCTCCAGAGAACCAATGATGGAACTACGATGAACGTTATGAACCTAAAATCCACTTCCTAAACTACAGAGATGACAGTAATCTTAAAAACATATGCAGAAAATGTAGCATATGCAGAACATTTCCAAGTGTACAGTAATTCATACTTTCATTGGAAGCATGCAACAAAGATGCACATATTTTCGGCCGAAGTACCTGCCCTCAGGTGGAAATTTATGTTACATATGGGATTTGGTATAGCAGCTCAAGTCAAGAAGAACTCCAAACCAAAACCTTTTAAGCACAAACTACAATCCCTCAAAACAGAACTGATAGTCTGATAGTCCACATAGCAAACCAATACAAAGAGGGGAACATACAAGTTTTTGCTATTACCTGGAAGAACTTTGCCCTATGTTTTGCCATAAAAATAGAAGGTTCCAATAGAGCATAGAGCTTTTCATAGAAGTTGGGGTATTCAAGACTATGTTGTGTCATGAGAACAAACAAGCTGCTAAGAGCCATCACACTGACTACCCCACCAATATCATATGACCGCGTTAAGAAATCACTGCATATGAAAAGTACTGCAGTTACTCAACAAAACTTATCAAGTATGAAAGAATAGAATCAATGAGACAAACAAGAAGAAAGTACAATGTGTTACCACAACATAAGAGGATTAGACAGATAGGGAATAACAACTTGATGAAGGTTAACCAGAACCTGAGATCAGAAAGCAAAAGAGAAAATGTTAAAAATCATCATAATAATCGTGTTTCAGGAGTAAAAAAGCAAAACAGAGTCACAAACAAAGCTGGCTGTGGAATAATACCACTTCAACCAAATTGTTAAGAGGGTAAAACAACAACAACATACCCAGTGTAGTCCCACACAATGGGGTCTAGGGAGGGTAGTCTGTACGCAAACCTTACCTCTACTTCGGAGGTGATGTAGAGAGGTTGTTTCCAATAGACCCCCGGCTCAAGACGAAGACAAACTAGGAAAAGTCATAATGGAAGTACAATAGACTATATCTAAACAAAAACAACAGACAGTAACATACCAATACTATAACAATGTAATACTACAAACAAACTACATGAAATAATAGATATTTCACAAAAATCGAGGAACAAGAAACTACAAGAGTAATCCTACGACCACTAGTAAGGACACAAGACAAAGCACTCCCACGAACTAGTAGGGATGCACTCCTACATATTAACCTTCTCCGCTTATTCGCATCCTCCACACCTTCCTATGTTCCACGGTAACTGCAATTGTGTCATGTCCTGTCTAATCACCTCTCCCTAATATTTCTTTGGACTACCTCTGCCTCTCATGAATCCATCCACAACCAATCACTCACACCTCCGCATTGGGGCATCTGTGCATCTCCTCCTCATCACATACCCAAACCATCTCAACCTCGCTTCTCGCATCTTGTCCTCAACCGAAGTCCCCCCCACCTAGTCTCAAATATCCTCATTTTTTAATTCTCTCTTCTGATATACCCACACATCCACCATAATATCCTTATCTCCACCACTTTCATCTTCTGAATGTGAGTTTTTGACTGGCCAACACTCCGTGCCATACAACATAGTTGGTCTAACTATCACTCTGTAGAACTTGCCTTTATTCTAGGTGGCACCTCTTATCACACAAGACTCCGAAAGCCATCCTCCATTTCATCCACACACTCTACAAATACGATGAGTGACATCCTCGTCAATCTCTCAGTTTCCTTGGATAATCGACCGAAGATACTTGAAACTACCTCTTCTGGATGATCTGTCATTAGAAAAATTAATGTGACATAGATTTTACTTTTCCGCCCCAGAATTGCTCCCCATCGGCTTTCAAAGGCTAGTTGAGGTTGGTTAAAGCTATAGTAAGGATAAAGTTTCACAATTTCACGATAAAGATAAATTCATGAAAATGCTAAATCATATATAAAGGGACTATTAACAATAGGATGCATTTCTATTTCTTCACATAAACATGCTATGCACTACAAAACTTTAAAGGTCAAATAAGAATCAAGGTGTAATATGACAGCATCACTTACACAACTTGGATCAAGAGATACCGGATAAGAAAAGAGGAGAGGAGCAGAGATCATGGAAGCACAAATGTTCCCGGAAAATGGAAATAAAAAGATAATACAAGTACCAAAACCCTGTTCCAATGCATGAAATAGATATCCAGTCAATGGAATTGTTATTCACCTCTTTGTAAACATCAACAGGAAGTGTTAGTCTAAGGAATGATATCCAGGCTTTTGTAAATTTCAGTTTCATCTTTTTTGCAATGTTGGCTGGAGATAGAACCTGAAGATCACAAAGCATTTAAGCTATTAGCTTGCATGAAAACCCAAAGAGAATCAGTAGATGTCCATAAAGGAACAATCCAACAATGTGAGGTACACAGAGGAAAAGGTTCTTTTTTATTCTTAATTTCTTTTCTTCTTAAATCACAAGGTTTTTTCACTAAATACCTTGATATTAGTTGATTCACCCTTGCGCTGCTTTCCAGTGTGTCCTTTGTCATTTTCTTTTTCAGTAAATATACCTAAATAGGATATAAATATAAAATCAAATCACTAGGAAATAAGACAAAAACATCAGGTAGAATATGTCATATTTCAAGCATTGGCAAGAAGAATGATATGGGCAGCTTGCTATAGGCCTAAAATAGTAAAAGCTAGAAACTGCTAAAACTTGAATTGTACAATCCCGTCAAATGAATGTTTCAAAAATCAAAACCAAATAGAGTGATATATGCATCGTATACACATTGCACCTGTGTGATTGGTATTTTACTTCCCTTGCTTTGCAAGTATCTAGCTACCACTCTCAGGGAACGCAACAACCAAGAAAGTACAGTCAAATCCAATTCATCGTCGCCCCTTATTAAAAAAGAAAATCCAATCCATTGTAGCTTGATCCATTGCCAGTAAAAGTTTTAGTTTTATTATAACTATATGCACAGTTTGGAACTCGATTGATAATGAACCTGCCCTACCTTTCTCCAATCAAATTCCAGACTCTTGGAGTGTTTGAATCCGCAACTAGAGGTATTTGAAGTGACAAAAGTTTTACTAGAGGTCAACTAGGCGACCTGGTTGGGACTTCTTTTAGAGAAGCCAAAATGCAAGTGAATTCAATAAAAGGTGGGAATGATGTTATTTAAGAAATCATAATGTTTTTAAAGCGATCATGTTCTTTTTTCTTTTAAATGTTATTTAAAGAGCTCTCACCATCATTCTAAGTATGGAACAATCTGAAGCAAAATGTCGGCCTCCTCCATGGGTAAGCCAAGTCATGGACAGAGGTCAAAGAAGCACACACATAAAACAGATAGGTGCAATCCCAGCAAAAAGCAATTACTTCTTCAATTCTAAATTTAAGAAATGAGGAAAAGAGAGAGAAGGGGAGGAGGGGGGGCTTCATGTACAATTTCCTGTTCTATTTGTCTGTCTCCATATTCTCTGGTTATTAACGACTCTTTTTGAGCTTCACTTGATATGATACTTAGTCCTTTTAACGATTCATGATGACATTTCCGTTTGTATAGGGTGTCTTTTTTGTTATGCCAAGTGCAAGATCCATTTACTACATCTATCTAAGATCTGGTCAGATATATACAGATATGTGCTTTACATGCTACATGTCATATAAAAATCAATTGTGCACTAATCTCCTCCATGAAAGGTATCAAAAAATGGCTTAGTTGAGAGTTCCTTCAAAAAGCATTTGGATGTCACAGAAGAATAAATTATTGGGGCTTGATTCTAGAATTGAAAGTTCTAATGTTCCGTGATTTTTGTTTTTGCACTTTGGACGCATGGACTTCCAAAAGTATTGTGCACTTTTATCCTTGACCATGGACAAACCCCTCAAATCTTAATAGCTTTCATATTTTGAAGTTATATTTAGATGCCTTGTCATTGGGTACTTGAGATTTGTCGTTCTATGTAGAGCTTGAGCTACTTCATGTTTTGTGTTTTCGAATCTTAGAGCGTGCAACTCAAGACATGACATAATTGGTCAACTTCAAAAAACAAAAAATTAACATCAGGGAAATTGTGTAGGTCCTCTTACTTTTTGAATACATCTTGTACATGTGGTTTCCCCATCATTAATAAATTTAGATACCTTATCCCAAAGAAAACAATGTAGGGCATTTATAATCTAAAAAGATCAAATCACTCATCAAACTATGAGCATTGCATTTCAGTAGCTACACTAAAAATGCAATCATACAAAGATACCTCAATCGTCAATCCAAAATTAGTTGGGGGCTAAAAATGCATGTACTCAAAATGCAATCATAATTAGACTGTTTCTACCCTGATCATCAACCCATCGCAATCCTTCCTCCTTTATACGGTTCTTCAAACCGACTTACTTTGCCAACTTAATACAAAAGGCATAAAAATTGCAAATACCCAAAATATAAGGCCATGAAGTGTAATCTTTATATCAAGACCATGAAATGTGATTATTTCAATTGCAATACATCATTAAAAACTTAAAAAGCTATTTGTTCATAAGAAGAGATTACACAACAGTAAATAGCAAAATTAAATACTACTCCCTACGTCCCATTTTATGTGGCACCTTTTCCTTTTTAGTCCATCCCAAAAAGAATGGCACCTTACTACAATTAGAAACAATTTATAACTTTAAAATTCCTCTTTTACCCTTAATGAAATGATATACAACCACACAAATATCTAAGGATTGTTTTAGACCACAAGATCCAAAACTCTTCCTTTTTTTTCTTAAACCCCGTGCCAAGTCAAACGGTGTCAGATAAAATGGGACGGAAGGAGTATGATAGATCATGAAATCCGTTAGGACAAACATTCTTTCATATCTTAAGAGAAGTAGATGTGATATAGAGGTAAATGGAATAACATGGGCAGTGAAGTTCTTATAACCAACCCCAACTTGCTTGGGACTTGGGCTTATTTGTTATAATACTTGTTTTAGATGTCAAACAGAAATGAAGCACTTGTTAGGATTCAACAATCGGTCAAGTGAAATTACCTGCAGGGTTCCACATATCATATTCTGCCTTGTCATCTGAACCTTCCAGGGGAGGGATACGAGATAGTAGATGAGATAACTTGTGAACTGATAGGTCCAAGCTTTAAATCATGAAAAACAAAGTTACAAAAGGAAAATCTTGAGCGCAATGTTTTGACATTAATAAAATAAAACCTCTGGGTAATCACTAGAGGTAAGAACTGCTTCTATGAGTTGAAAATAGACGTGGCACTCAAAACAAAAAACTGTCATGTACACTTTGTCAAATTGGATATCAAAGTATTTAATATACAGTAGAAACATCTTATGAGGAAGATAAAAAGACAAGACTTCTACTGCATATTAAATACTTAGATAACTATCATGGATCTAAAAAGGTGATAAAGCTCGGTTTACAAATGGCAAGCCGGAACTAATCAAGAGTATATTTAAAGGATTACTTTGAACCGATCCCCAAATATAAGAGATCATTTTTATCAGCTATTTCAGCTTCACCTTTTGTATTAACATTAAATAAATTATTATTATTATCTATAAGAAATTATATTGGAACACTTGAAACATATCATCGAGAAAATGCCAAGGCAAAATAAGAAAAAGAAATTAATTTCAGATAATCATTGATAAAAGAGTCGTCGTTGGACCCTATAGTTAAACATTTCTATAACAATCACTTTCTATAACGACAGTTCATTATACAAGCAAATTTTCTTCGAAGCTGATTTTTTCATATTATATTCTACCTTTTAATCTATAATCTTTTATCTATACACAACTTTCACCATTGTACTGGTATACTTCTATAATTAGAAGTTTCATTGCATATCTTTAACCTAATATTCACCATCTGTAGCTTATTGATATTTTAAGTTCATATTCACCAACCAATCATGAAATTTTACTGATTGTTGGAGAAAAAAGATATTGAAAACAGAAGACAAGTTTTTACTCTGACTGCAAGATTCTTTAAGACCAAGTTGCTTCCGAGTTGAAATGATAAAGAGATCTTGAAAGGCACTTCCAAGTTGGATTTCTGTGGCTCTATTAGAAATGCTATTTAATGCATACCAAGGAATGATAATTCCATTTTAACATGCTATTAGTGCTAAACTTAAAACTATTTCCAGGGATCACATAAAACCCCACCATTTTCCAGGCTTATATAGTATTCACTAGTAAATGGGCTAGGGCAACAATAGTAGTTTAGATTTGCTCAATGTTTAACCTGGTAATTGTCCAGAAAATTAACCAGAAATACTTCTTAAATGTCAACTAATGAGAATGTATCTTTGTCAAGTTTAAAATTCAGATTTATGCAAGAAGACCTGTTGAAGTGAAAAACAATTGACACCTTAATTCAGATAGCCACAAAACTTGGCATCTATATAATTGGATAAGGATATAGAAGGTGAACTCTACTGTTTTTGAGAACCATTATGCAGATGACACTCTATGAGAATTGACAGGCAAGATGCAATGACCTGGAAAATACAATTTAGCTGATCCTTTGTCAGACCTATCACCTATGTTTCTTTAACATTCTAGTTATCTATATTCAATTTAGAAGTGCTGCTATAAAATTAAGAAAAATAAAAGGTCAAAGAATACAGTTTCAGGATAAATAAATCACACTGAAGCATCAAAAGCGGATGACATAATCACAATTCGTAGTGCAACAACATTAATTGCATTGGCTTTCTGTAACTCATCTACCATAGTTAATCAAATGTTATAGAAGCAATCAGCATCCAATACAAAAAGAAGAATAGTTAGAAATACATTAATTGTGTAAGAAAACACTTTTGTATCATCCACTTGATAAAAAAAATTGTATTTTCCATTAAGTAATTTCTCACTGAAGGAAATAAGCATAAGCCGGATATTTAAGCCAACCTTGATTCTGGCTGATTCACACCGGTGGTGTCTAGTCTCTCCCTTCTATCGTCTGATTGTAGAAACAGCAAAAAAGGGATGAAAACAGGCACAAGATAAATACAAGAGGCAAAGACAGGATATCAACATATAGCAAATAAGGTAGTGATACCTGAGATATCATTGGCTCCTATGCTTCGGGAAAGCTTTTCAAAGCTGATATAAGTAAAATATCTGATGAAAGAAACCAACTGATCAGAAAAACATGTAAAAATCCCCTACTTCCATTCTCCTTAAAACTCCTACTTCGAATCTACCCGTACCCCCAACCTCACACAAGAAAACACAATCATTTGAGGACATAGTCTCCATACCTGATATCAATGTACTTAAAATACTTTGATGCGAGCAACTCGAGCAAAATATCATCAATTTCAAGGGATGAATGAACCTAAAATTTAGAAAGACAACAAAGTATCCTCAAATCAAATTCCTTGCATAAACTACAAAAGCAATAAATAAAAGAGGTGACTTACAATGTTATGGAGAAGCCTATAGTAAATAGCAGAGTGAAACTTCCCACCGTTTCCAACTTTCACAAACTCCATCAACGTGTCCAACACAACTTCCTAATCATCCAAACACGAAATTAACACATACACATCATATCCATAAATTGAAAAAAAAAAAGTCGAACTAGCACTTACTCTAAGTGAGTCATCGGATTGCGAACAGATTACAATATCCAGAAGTGATTGAACGAAGTCGTCAAACTTGGAACGAACCCATGTTCGATAAATAAACTCAGGATCACCTTGAGAGTCAGAAGTGAAGGAAGAGGATACGGTAGTAGAAGGGAGTTGGGGAAGTAAAGGAATGAAGAATGATTGAAGAGAAAGGAGAGATTCAAGTGCATATTTAGGACGAGTGGAAGGGGTGATGAATGAGAGGAGAAGAGGAAGGTTATTGACATGAGCTCTTGAAGAAAGAAGCTGGTGACCGAGGGTTTTGAGGTCCGAGAGTGAGTATTTGTCATGCTTTTTGTTCTTCTTCTGCTTCTTTGATGGCATTGAAGACGCCATTGTTAACTTCTTCGAGCTTTGGGAGAAAACAGCAGAGCAAGAAGAAGGACGCAAAAGTGAAAAACGTTTAAAATTCTAGGGTTTAAGACAATTTTAAATTCCTATTATACCCTTTCTTTGCTCCTCAAAATTTTTACGAAGATAAAAATACGAGTATCACTAATTTTTTTATGCTTGAACTCTTAAACTAATTAATTTGTGTTATTTGTCTTTTTTTAATTAAAAAAAATACGAATTATTCTTTATAGCCAACTCTCCATAATCTCTTCAAATTTACAAATAGAATTAGAACTACCAACCAGATTTGCGTTGGAAGTACTCTTTCATCCTTAAGCAGAGGGTCATATTGGAATCGTGGCCATCAACAAGCACTATGTCTTCCTTATTATAGGGATAATTGAAAGGAAGCTTAGTGAATATTGAAACTCTTACTTGATTACGGTGGGCAGGTTGTTGTATTCACAAATGGATGGCGCTTGGACATACAGAGGGAATGGGTGAGTCATCGAGCTGGAACTCTTGTCACTACGGTGAGACCAACGCCAGCCAGTATCCTAGCAGAATGTGGCATCGGTTCGTTTCGTGGGAACACTTACATCCACAGCGACAAGCCAGTACTCTCTCATGTTCAATAAGTGGAACGCATTAGTTGTCCGCTCTCAGGTTGGGCAGTCAGGATCGGAGAAGGGCAATGACTCATTCTTAAAATCAGCGCTCTTAAGACCAAAGAGTCGGGTGGAAGGGGGAAAGCCCTCCGTTCCTGGTTCTCCTATAGTTGGATCCTTCAGAACCACAAGAACCCTTAGTTAGAATGGGATTCCAACTCAGCACCGGTCTCCGATTCGAGCCCCGTGGTACAACAATCCTGACATTGATAGTGATGAAACATTGGGGCAATTTATTAAGTCACGTGATTATTTCAGAAGGCTTATCTGGTGACAATGTTGTTTGCCATTGTTATTGATTTTGACACTTGTATTGGCTTTTTTGTTCATTCAAAAATGTGTCCTTGCTATAACGATAAACACATATGTTCCACAGATTCCAATATGTGCTTCAATCTGGACCTGTCCCTTAGCAGGAGTACTGGGCTTTTCTGCGTATCAAATTCTTCCATTCTACCATGATCACAATCTTCTGCAGGTTTTTTTCCTCTTGTCTATTGTTCAAATAGCGCATTTTGTGTGTTGATTATAGCCATTTGTTGAATGTGTTGCATGCAAGATACTGAATTTGAATCCTTGCATTTACTCATATTCCTCATTTTATTGTCTTTATGCCTAAGGGTGCTTTTGTTTCTTTCTTTACAGCTCTTTGGCCTCCCTCAATTGCTCACTGTTACATGGCGGTTACATATAAACAAGGTGATTTTTCATTAATAGATACTTCAATGTTGTTGCTATTTCCCTGAGGAGAACTTCAGGTAATTACAATTTTAATTCACGTGATTTGTCAANTCCTCATTTTATTGTCTTTATGCCTAAGGGTGCTTTTGTTTCTTTCTTTACAGCTCTTTGGCCTCCCTCAATTGCTCACTGTTACATGGCGGTTACATATAAACAAGGTGATTTTTCATTAATAGATACTTTAATGTTGTTGCTATTTCCCTGAGGAGAACTTCAGGTAATTACCAATTTTAATTCACGTGATTTGTCAAGTTAAGCATGTATCATCCTTGAGAGTGATTTGATGACGGTATCGCAGGTTTAAGGAGGAGCTGGAAAAGAGAGGCTGCCAAATAAGAACTTGTTGTAAAGTAAATTCCATAACAACAAATGAAGAAGGTTTAGCTTGATTATATCTTTTGACCTCTTGCAAGAGTTCGTTGTGCTATTTATTTTTTCATAATAGTAGATGGGGCATATATCTGTTGGAAAACGAATAGGCTTAAGGGCAATTTGTTAATTGTATAAACCTTGTCACTTTATGTGGTTAAAATGTTCCTTTGCCAAGGTAAAATCAAAATTGATGAAGATTGAAAGAAATCACCTAATATTTGCACCCACCTCAGTGACTAATAGGACATAGCTTTTTGTCTTTACTTTGTTGTTTCTTTGATGGAATTCCTAATATACCACATTCATTTTCCCTCTATTTTACGACCATACATTTGTATTTTGTTACAAGTATAAAGGATGAGGATGTTTGGGGGGAGGGGTGAAGGCTAACTTGAGACATTAGTGGATTCGACTGAAGATCAAAAGACATTATGTTGTCTAATCTTGGCTTCTAGCTTGTTGATTTGTATAAGAACATGTGTTTCTTAGTTTATATTCATTTGATGATATTCTTTTCAAGTGATAGTGGTCTAGATAGAGCCGTGCTTATCAAAGGAAAAGCCTTCACTTAACTTCTTCTGCTACCATCAGATAGCTACAAACTATTCGTGACTCTACTGTAAATGAAAGAGCCTTTGCAGGTTGTACCATTGCTTTCAATTATGGTGCCAAAGAAGTATTTGATGGATGCATCATGGATGCAGATGCTCCAAGTACTCTGAAAATGTTAGGCAAAGAGGCAACATGCGATGAAACAAGAATACTGGGTGCTTTCCAGTATATCGATAGGTACTTTCGTCTCATTTATTGGAATACCTTGGCTTTCGTTCCTCTTTAATCTACTTTTATCTTTTTGGATTTTTATATATATACTGACGTCACTTATGTTGTTTATCTTCCTCTTTAATTTACTTTTATATTTGTATTCTATTAGTGGTTTGGTGAAGTGCAAACTAAATGCATGTTTAAATGGTGGCTGGTTTTAGTCAATTAACAGCTACAACCAGCTGCCAGATTTCTAAGCTAATATGAAAATTGTACTGGAGACCAAGATTAATATACTTAATCGTTTCACCTTATAAAATTCTACCCACGAGCACGACTTATCTTGTTGAATGGTTGAAAAGAAGGAAGTTGGTGGATTATACCATAGTCTTAACAATATTTATGATGTTAAAAGGCAAAATCATTTTCTCTTCCTCTGTGACAGTGATGTTTTCCTTCATTGTGACAAAACATTCCTACCTCACAACCCGACAACATGGAGTGCTTGTAACTTTCTTGGAACTATGAATAATAGAGGATGTGTGACATATTGGCTCAATATAATCCAAGTGTGTTATCCAGTGATTTTTAGGACATTCTATAGAAAATAGAAGATAATGCTCTGTAGTGGAGAGTTTTTTCTCTTGTAACTGCTCTCTTAATTTATGAGATGTCTAAATTTACAGAATCTTGGTGACTCAAAGTTACCTTATCTAGTAACTGTTGATCCTCCTCACTCACCATTGCATATGTTGCTTAAGTGAACAACACGCTACCCAGTCCTCTCAGTTGCTGCATCAACAGCTTCATGTGAGCTGTTTTATTTAAAAATATATGTAAAAGGAAAATGACTGAGTTTTGAAAAATCGATTAAACTTATGGTTTAAGAGAAATTGGGTTTCCCAAAAGGACAGAGTCGCCACTTAATTTTTAGTAAAAAATCAAGAAAAAATACAGGATTTTTCAAAAGACTTAAACAGATAAAATCAATTGAAAAAGGGTTCGAGTTCAAATGTACATTCCGAGAAGGTGTTAGGCTCTCGGAATGCCCGCTAACTTGCGGTTGACCGGCGATTAGACCAAAAGTGATTTTTGACTAATTTTAAAATTTTTACTAAGTAAAAGAACTCATTATATTTTAACTAATTTTTTTGAAAGAAAAACTTTAACTAAGTAAAATAATTTATTTACTTTAACTAATTTTTTTTGAAATCTTAACTAAATAAAAGAACTCATTTTATTTTAACTTATTTATTTATTACTATTATTATTTTTATCATTTTTTGTTTATTTTAAGGGGGAATGAACTAAAGGGGAATTTTCTAAGCACAGTATAAAATTATAACTATTTTAATCTAAGTATGTAAAAAAAATGACGAGAAATGGCCATCTTTGGGAATTTAATCAAATTAAACCAAATCAAATAAAAGGTTAGAGGTAAAATAAACAAAAGTAAATACAATCAAATAATAGAGAGAAGGAGAAAATAATTTGGGCCCTTTTTTGCCTGTTGCTGCCCAGAACATTGGGCCAAAATCTGCTGATTTTTGGGCTTTGGCCCAATTCTTATTTTTGTATGCAAACTGTATATTGCCCGTATATCAGTGTATATAACTCAATTTTTTAACTCCCGAGAACTGTAATTCAGCTCCCTTTTCGTTGTAATCCCGCCTTTCAACCTGTATCACGTTTTTGCCCTGTATGTGATATTTTCTGACTGTATATTGGTGTATACAGCAGGTATATCAGCCTCTTTTCGACTTTTCCGAAGCCTGAAAATTTAATTTCCAGCATTATCTTGTTGCTTTCAACCTGTACACCAGTCCACAGCTTGCTAGGGGGGTCGACTCGAAAGGAGAGAAGGATTTGGGGCCTTTATGGCCCACCCGAAATGCAAAGTAGAGAAGTGGAGTCCCCACGGACTCAAGAGGGGTTTACATTCAACAAGAAAAAAAAAGAAGGAAAAATATGTTAGTGAATTTAATTTTTTCAATGACTTGAGAAAAGAACATATTTAAAGAACTTTAACACCAACTTAATCAAACGAGTAAACCAAAAACATAGAAAGGGATTACACCGAATTAATATATTAAAATCTTGTGTAGTTGAACAATCATTTTATTATAAAAGAGGGAATGAGATAATACAATGATGGGTCGTTTGGTGTGAGGGATAATACCAAATAGTCTCGGGATTAAATTATAGTACCGCTTATTTTGTTGTTTGGTTGGCAAGTTCGGGATAACTTATCCCGGGATTAATAATTAGTACTGGGATAAGTTATCCCTCTCTTTGGGTGGTATAGTAATCCCGGGATAAGTTATCCCGGGATAAAATAGGTAAATGACAAAAATGTCTCTTTCAACCCTTTTGTTATATCACTTTTTATATTAATGAAGGACATTTTTGTAAACAAATAAATTGTTCTTAAAATTTATTATTTTGAATACAACAAACCAAACACTCAATAAAAAATAATCTCAACATAACTTATCCATCATAACTAATCCCAACATAACTTATCCGACCATAACTCATTTTCAAACCAAACGACCCCTGAAAGTATTAGCATTTCCACCCTTTTCTTTTTTTTTTTTTTTGCCTGACGATCTCAAAAATGAAGGAAATGTGGATATGCATTTTTTAAAAAAGTGAAAAGACTTAGCAACAGGCTTATAGGCTTACTGCAATACTACACATATGCCCCATGGCATGAATAAAATGGTAAACCATGCTAATAACTAAAAAAGGGACATTGTAAATGACATGCAACTCTTATCCCTTCAAAATTTAACATGCTTCAAAGTACATATAAAAAAAATGGGAAAGAAATACAAACATCAAAACTTTCTTAGAACAGTTAGAAAACGAAACAAAACAAAGCTGTCCTAAGTGAATATTCTAACAACTTATCAACTTAGCTCTTATCTTAGTTAAGTTAGGATAACTTAAGAAAAATGACTCAACATACAAGGCAATAGGGACTGCACGACTAACAATAATATGAATGAGATTTGGAGCTGCAAGTAACTAGAATACGAGCCATACTACTTCATTGAACACATATAGAATAAATACCATACAACAGAAGAAGCAAGACTATTCAATCTACAGGACTCATGCTAACTAAATGAATGAAACAACCATTGTATAACAGACCGAGATGAGCAGCACCCTAGATTCAGGAAAGTAATTTCGACCTCAAAGGAAAGCATCCACTCTCAAACAGCAAAGACCGAAATCGAAATGAATGGACTAGGTAAATGAACAGACCATCCATACTAACGATTTACAGCCAACAATCAGTTAGAAAATATCCCAGATCATAGCATTTAAACGCTCAAGGAGTCAAGGATCAGACAACCGGCATACCAAGAATAAGAGAGACATAGGTTGGGATTAGATTGTTACCTTTCAAGGTACAGCGAACAGGAATGAGAAACGAGTAGAGAAGCAGCGACTTCACCACCAACGTAAACCTCGAAAGAAATTCCAACAGGAACGAGCCAAGTGAATGAAGCTAGGACCGAAGAATAGTCCTCCCTTTTGCTTGGATTTTGTCCCCTATGTAGCTATATTTCTATATGAATGTTTCTTTTCTACCAGTGTACTATTGAAAAACGTCTAATTTTTCCTCAACTAAAGAATCGCTCAAATTTCTTAAGTAGAAATTTGTTTTCTGAAAAAAAAAAACCAACCTTTTTCTTGATTCTAAATTTTCCAACCTTTCTCCAAAATTCCCCCCTGCTCAACAGTGATAAGAGTAATTATATAGAAGGGAAAAGGATTCAAAAAATGGGGGGGAAAAACGAAAATCCCGCAGACCAAGGCCCAAATTCGAAATTCAAAAACAAAAACTCTTTCACCAATTTTGACAAACACTCTTTTCTCGCAGTTTCAACTCATTCCGAAAGAGGAAAGGCGCAGGACGCGTGCCCTACTGCTACTGTACGATTTGAGAGGGACATCGGAGGAAAGAGACAACAAAGTTGTTGTCTTCTGCCTGGCTTGCGTGTTCGTTTCTGCTGGGCTGCTGGAGCGTTTTTGGGTCTCGTATGCTATTTTTCTGAAGAAGAAGAGTAGCAGAGGCGGTGGATCTTTTATTGGAATTGGGTTGGGTGTTGTATGTATGGATCTTTTGTGTTGTGGGCTGAAAGTTTTGGGTGTTGGGCCTGGGTTATTTGGAATTTTGTTGAGGGGAAGACTGGGCTGCTGGAAAATACAAGAAGGGCCCAAATAATTGCAATTGTTGCCAACCAAAGTTTAAGAGAAAGCCAAATTGATTTAGTTAGTGAATTCGGCTAAAAATTAAATAAGATGAATCACTATTAATTAACTAACGAGCTTCTTAATCTTAACAAGATAAAATTAACCGACTTAATTAAAAACTAATTAACTCAAAATATAAGTATTAACTAACTAAACCAATTAGCCAACTAATTAAGTAAAATTAAAATCTCCTTGAGACAATTTTCAAATATTTATAAAATATACTAATTTACCTACATAATTGTGTAAAACATCTATATTATCTAAAAATTATAAAAAGTGACAAAACTATCTAGAATAACTTGAAAAAATATTTTGAATTTTATTAAGTCACTTATTTATAATCGTTTGGAATTTTAAGAAGCTCAAAATTAATTCCTATCGTGGATGGTCAAAATTGGGTGTCAACATGAGCTACATCAAATCGAAGGGAAAAGAGAAATATGGTTTTGTGGATAATATCAAGGTATATATCTCTTTTTATGGAGAGTTGTTTCAAGATAAATGTTCCTTTGTAACATGTTATCGTGTATGTCAGCTATTAGACTTCAACTATGTTGAATTTACAGAACCAGTTCCTTTAACTGCAACTGGAAGGATTTTGCAGTTTGCACCACTTACTATTGTCATTTAAATTATTTGCAGAACCTACAGTATGAAACAATAAAGTGTCTTTCCGTAGACTTTTTATAGCTCTCTACATTAGTCCTGGAAATTGCAGTTTATAAGTTTGAATCTATTAAGAGATTATAATGACTCTTCACAGATAAAAGGACTACGTTTCTATTTACTCTTTTTTCAAAAAATGCTTCATTAATTTCTGACTCTTCATTCTTTCCATTCATACTTTATGCAAGCAACTGATTACAACAGCCTAGCTAGTGTATAGGTTTAGTCATTGCCTTGCTTCCATAGGAAACCTACCGGTAACACTTGTAGCTTGAGTTGTTCTGATTTGTCTTAGCTTTCTTTGAGTGTACAAACTTTGTTTTCCGCCTTGTGTTTCACTCTTTATTTTTGTTTCAATACTTTCAGGATATGGCTTCCATGCGAATGGACTAAAGGTAGTACTACTGCTAATAAAAGCTCAACAAATTTAACTTTAAGAATCACTTTACTCTGAAAACAATTTGGAATATCACCTTATGCTCAATAGATTTCCAACTTTTGTTGTCCCTCTGGTCTCATTTGGATGATTGCCTACCTTTTGGTCCTCCTCATGTAGGTGTGGTTGCTGCAGATGGCATCCTTGGTATTTTAGATAACCCCAAGCATATGGTACTAACCTACCCTAAAATTGGAGCACGCCTCATTGTTGCTAGATTTTTCAAAAGTTACATTCAAACATGATGCATAATGTGAGAGATGATAGTAATTTATTACTCGGAGATTTTTGAGTTTCTTTTCTAATAATTAAAGATATCTGGATAGTAACTTTATATGTTTTGGTATATAGCTAGTTGGAAGAAGGAGGTACAATTTTCACCTTCCAAGGCATAGAGAGTAAATGCTCACTAAAAATTTCTCTTAAAATTCGTAGTATGCAGTTTTACTGGAAGATAATTTGGAATTTCTTAAAAAATTATACCCGAAACAATAATGAAAAGTTTCTTAATTTTGACAAATTATGTAACATATCTTACAGGTTGCAACTCAAGCTGACATAGGCCTTGTTGATGCCTTTATTCATGGGTATTTCTCTTTCGTTGATAAGCATGAAGGTCTTCTTAATCTTATCATGGTGGGGAATGACGCGATATATTTGTGAATAGTTTTTGTCGGGTTCTTAACTTTATGGTTTTTTTGCAAATATTTATTGCCAACAGAGATTTGAAAGAATCTGCCAAGAGGTAAAATAGTTTACTGACTGAGATCAAGAAACACAAACTTCTGTTCATATGTTAAAGTTGATCATCACTTCGTGTAGCTCTGGAGGCTGGTGGACACCACTGCTTCTTACAGCAGCATCTGCAAAATATTTCTTTCGACATTGTGTGAAATATAGAAAAATAATATTATTGAATTGTTATTGTTTACATTATTACATTGAGACCCTATTTATAGACACTAGAATACAATCCTTTACCAAGTAGGGTACTATTTACTATTCATATTCCTATTATAAATAGGATTGTATAAACCTATTCTTATTCTAATAGGATTGTGTAAACCTATTCCTATTCTAATAGGATTGTATAAACTCATTCATGTTCTAACACTCCCCCTCAAGCTAGTGCATACAATTCATGTACCTAGCTTGTTACATATGTAATTAATATGAGGACCAATGAGGGGCTTGGTGAGATATTTGTAAGTTGATCAGTCGACTTCACAAAATTGACAGTCAATCTCAATATGTTTGTCTTCTCATTAAATACTGGATTTGATGCATAATGTCAGTCAATCTCATTGTGCTTAATCTTCTCATGAAATACTAAATTAGATGAATAATGCCGATAAAACACAGAGTGATAAAATTATAGTGTTAAACTATCCAAACCAAACATGCAAATACTGTTTCATACCATAAAGTGACTCACATAATTGACATACAAGGCAACTAAATTCCGCCTGAGCAACAAAGTGCTCAAAATCTAGTATAAAGTATATGGATCATGTCGGAATCAATGGATGAGTTGATATTAAACAAGTCACCAAAAAATTGGTCGAAATATGCTCATATGCCGGAGTATTAGATTTGATGGCTAAAAGTGGTCACAATCTAAGAAATAAAATTATATAGGTAGGGCCAGAATGATGTCACGACGCAACTAGAAAATAGAAATTATATAGGATAGTTAAAATTGATGGAACGACCCCATTGAAAAAGAGAAATAATATGGGTAGGGTCGGAATAATGGCACGACCCACTGAAAAAGAAAAATTATGCGGGTAGAGTTGGAATAATGGCACAACCCTACTCAAATCAAATTTAAGGAGTCACCGGAAACACGAATGGAACTATGCAAATCAAATCTGAGGAGTCACTGAAAAGACACATGATGTTGTGCAACTCAGATGTGAGAAAATAGTTTGGAAAAATCCACGGTACTACACAAATTAAATATGAAAAGTAGTCCGGAGAGATGCACAGTGCTACGCAAATCAGATATGCAAAACAAGGTAGTCACTGGAAGGATGACACGGTGCTACACAAATTATATATGAAAAAGTAGTCACTGGAATGATGGCATAGTGCTACACAAATTAAATATGAAAAAGTAGTCACCGAAAAGATGGCATGGTGCTACACAAATTAAATATGAAAAAGTAGTCACCGAAAAGATGGCACGGTGCTACACAAATTAGATACGAGAAAGTAGTCACCGAAAAGATGGCACGGTGCTACATAAATTAAATATGAAAAAGTAGTCACCGAAAAGATGGCACAGTGCTACACAAATTAAATATGAAAAAGTAGTCACCGAAAAAAAGGCATGGTGCTACACAAATTAAATATAAGAAAGTAATCACCGAAATGATGGCACGGTGCTACACAAATTAGATATGAGAATAATCACATGAAAGATACACGGTAATCATTGTCCAGGCGGGTAACATATATGAGTAATAGCCACCCGCCGGCAGCGGAAGCTCTTTGATTTTCTACCAAGATCGTAGAGGCTCTGATACCATGTGAGAAATATAGGAAAAAAATATTATTGAATTGTTATTGTTTACATTATTACATTGAGACCCTATTTATAGACACTAGAATGCAATCATTTACCAAGTAGGATACTATTTCCTATTCATATTCCTATTTGTATTCCTATTTCTATTATTAATAGGATTGTATAAACCTATTCTTATTCTAATAGGATTGTGTAAATCTATTCCTATTCTAATAGGATTGTATAAACCCATTCATGTTCTAACAGACATGTTTCAAATCGAAACACCCTTACTCATGCTCTTAGAAATATCTCTCATCATTATGACCTGGTAATTGAAGTACTAAATCATGATTTTGCCAGTTCCTGTGATGTAAAATGGGATGTCATTGTAAAGATGGTAAGCAGTGTGGTATTAATTGTTTCTTTCCAGAGTAATGAACTCTTCTCACTCTTTATGGATGAGACAATGTTATACTCATGTGATATATTCAAGGTTAACTCTCAAACTTTAAAATGCTTGCCACTTTTTTCTTATTTATGTTTCGCTAAGTTTCCGTCCTGTTCTCTAATCTCATTGCATGATTATCTAATTTTATTTTTTATTTTTTGTAGAATGAGGATGAAGATCACAACTGAGAAAAATGTTTGTTCTCATTGAAAAGTTAAGTCATCAACTAAGTAAAAGTCGTCACCAATTTCTACATAAATTTGATTCTGCTTCTATTCTATTTAGGCAAAAATTAGCAAAGAACATCACATTTTAGAGATTGGATTTGGATGGGAGGTTATGCCGTGGAAGTTGTCAAGCAAACAGGATGTAAATATACTGCTATAACTTTCTCCGAGCAGCAACTGAAGTATGCACAGTTGATAGTTGAGTAAGCAGGTCTTCAGGTATAGTACTACAATGTCTATGAAGCTTGTACGACAGTATAATTGCTATAAACCAAGGCAAATTATAAAGAGCTCCTAGACAAGCTAACATATGATTAGCAGGAGACGATCTGATCTGCCTAAGACTTGAAGCCAAATTTGGGTAATTTTGGAACTAGTGTATCGATTAGTATTTCAATTCAGTAATTTTTCCACAGGATCAAATTACGCTTCTCCTATGTGACTATCGTTAAATGTCAAATAAGGACAAATATGACACGAATATTATAGTATGGCGAGCTTTTATCCATCAATATTTGTACATATTGTATTACACATGACATGTTGAGCCAGTGTTATAGTTGTACTAATAATCATTTTCAGCGAGGTGTTAGAACATGTTGGTCACGAGTTCATAAGAGAATTCTTTAGTCGTTGTGAGTTAGCATTGACAGAAGATGGCCTTCTAGTTCTGCAGGTAATGAATCAAAGTTTAATCTTTGTTCACTTCTTTCGTTGAATTGTTAGAAAATTAAGAGAGAATGAGCACTCTCAAATCACTCAAGTTCTCTTGCTAATACATGAACTAAGATAATTTCATTAATTTGTCTTACAAAAATCTAAGGAAGGTTAATCTTCTTCCAACACGACATTTATTTTCACTTTGTTATATTTTTCCCTTTTATTTCTTGCACTTGTTTTTTTGTATTGATTTCTACAAGTGTTGGCTTTCTTTAGTTCATTTCAGTGCCAGACCCGATGTATGACGAGCACAGGAACAATGCAAGCTTCATAGAAGAGTATATATTCCCAGGTGGATGCTTGACTGCATTAAGTCGAGTAACATCAGCCATGGCTGCTGCATCCAGACTATGGTAACAAAGAGTTGATTTGTGATTTTGCACTAGCATACATGCTTGTCAATCTTTCAGAAGTATTTGATAAATGATATAAATGCAGTGTAGTGCACCTGAAAGATATAAGAGTTCATTACTATCAAACACTGAGATATTGGCGAAAAAACTTCCTGAATAACAAAAGGTAACAAAGCCAATATAAGTCCACAACTAGCCTTCTCTGTTGAGTAAACTCGATTTCTTCATGAATCATTTGTAGCTTGATCAATTCCAACTTCTGATACTTGACTATCAATAACATTGTCACTAGCCAAATCCATGCTTTGGGATTTGATGACAAGTTCATCAGGACATGGGAGTACTACTTTGACTACTGTGCTGCTGGACTCAAAACGCGCACGCTGGGAGATTATCAGGTATATTCCATTTTTTTTACTATGAATGTGAAAACTGTTTCACCAAATTTGAGAAGTAAAACAATTGATCAAGTGATTGTTAGGTAATGTCACTTGCCCTTTCTTAATATGTGCTTATATTTGGTAATTTACTAGATTTTTCATTTGTGCATTTTTCTAACATTTGTAAATTGACTTGATCTTCTCTTTTTGCAGATTTTACTTGAATCATTTGTCTCATAAAAATGAGTTGGATTGTGCTCGCGGCGTATGACTAGATGAAGAGTGAAGTTAGTTTATGGATGGTATAAATATTGCAAATTTGAACTTTCTGAACTATGGATAAGATAGGGTGTAATAGGCAACTCAATTGCAATTATCTTGGACTTTTTTTTACGTAAAAAAATTCTCTGTTTCATTCAATTATGTAAACAAGCACAAAAATGTCTTGCTAATGTTAACTTCAGCGGTTTAGCCAAGAAGGTCGGTGTTGTGTTTAGTTTGTTTGTATTGTTGAATTGTTATTGTGACAAAAAGAAATTGAAACCATGCATGTTGGTTTCGTGCTTAGCACGGACCATACCTTTCTACTATATAACATTATAGTCGTGTAAAACTATACAAATCAATTTTCAAAATTTGAAACTATACATTAATTAATATAGGTATTTTATCATAATATTCATATTAATTATTATTTCTTAAAAATCATACAAAATTTAAAGTGAATGAAATAAATAACTACATTAAAAACTTTAAATCATACCAACGAGAGTTATGGTCGGTGGATAAAAAAGATCCTCTTTAATTAGAGATTGGGTTCGAAGCATGTTGCGTTGATATGAAAGACAAAATCAAAATCAAAATCATAATGTGCATGAACATAGTAATGACAAAAGACAATATAATAACCATCATTGTACTGTTCACGATAAAAAGAAAGAACAATATGAGTACTCAAAAGTCCTTCAAAGACGACTATTATCGTTATAACAAGAAAAAACATTGAAAGAATGAATGTATCTATCCAATTATCACTTGTAAAATTGTATTTAGATATTTTTGTTGTTGCTATATACACCATTCATAGTTTTCTTCACTTTTATACTCAGAATCGATTTATGAGTTATTTGGTAAAATGTATAAAAATAATGCTGAATATGGAGAATTAGTAATGCTTATATCAGTTATGTTGTCATTATTTCTTATACGATGTTGATTTGATACATTAGAAATAACAAGTTTTGTACAGTGATTAACGTTTCAAGTACACCTTATCCAATTGTAGGTGTAAACGATCGTTAACTAGTATAAAACCTAAAGGTTGGGGTCGAACCCACAAGGAGTGGTACATGTTCAAATTCAATTATGAAGTGCAAATATGGTCTAATTAGTTATAGGAATAGAAATTATCGAAAACATTCAAATAAATCTATAGGGGTGACAACGAATGTCAGATAGGAGGTTTGGATTTGTAATTATCAGTTATAACACAATCAAACACTAAAGAAATAACAATATAGAGATGAGTTCTCGAGATGTGATCGATTATAGGCAAATTTCACTATATGGGCAATTGAAACTACTAATAAATAGTTAAATATCAGTGGGTAGTCTAGACTATAAGTGAGATAGTTTTCTCTCGAACAACTATCACGAATCAGGTGATTTCTTTCGAACATCAACAAGTTTAGCAAATAAGAACAACCCATACCTTAATTCTTCTATTCTCTCGAGCTAGATAGGTAGAATCGAGATTAGGATATACTCTTTCGAGCTAAACTCATATCAACCCAATAACTACAATCATCAATTGAAAACTTTGATTCTAAAACCTCTTTTTCAAGCTAGCCAGAATTCTAAGTTCGAATTGTATTTGCAACTACAATTCTTAGTTTAAAACACAACTATCAATTAAACCCACTTTAATTAAGCTTTTAAATTAGTAATAATCAATACCCATAAGTTAATTCAGCCCATAATCACATAATCATACCCCAAGAATTGCGGTTTTAACTACACATCATAAGAATAGAGAAACGATTACCAAATATATTCGCCATGATCTGGGTAAAGGTTCCCAAGTCTTTACAATGATTCAAATTGAGGAAATTCAGAAACACACTTGCAAATTCTCAAACTTAGGTTTAGAAACGCTCAAAGTCTACAAGAAGAACTGAAAAACTCTAATTCTAGAATGGGAACTGCAATAAGTTGGAGAGAACTGGCAGTCACTACTCAAATTTCATTTAAAATTCCAATTTATAGTTGCCCAAAATATGGCCTAAAAGGCCATTGGGCGAGATAAGTCGGGCTTCGTTGAACAGGTCGGTGATCCGCCGTTTGCTCCAATACATCGCCGGTTTGCATTGGTCAGTTGTCCTCAGGGATCTGTGACTTTAGGCGATCAAAGTTGTCATCGCGGAGTAGATCGGCGATTTACCGAATGCCCATTTCTTTCACCAACTTGATTTTTCTCCCCAAGGCTGGCACGCTGGAATTTTGGGTGAGCTAAAGAGTCACTCGACAGTTTGCAGAGTGGTCTTGGCGATCACCAGGATCGCTTTTCTTCACTTCTTCAGCTTTTTAGTTCCTTTTTGTCCGGTCATGTCCTTGCCTTGATCCTTAGCCTTCATAGCTGCAAATCAACACTTTAACATCAGTTTAGAGCATAAATTAGACATTTGAGGACACTAAAACTATCAAAACAAAGCCCTAAATGAGTCTCGGACTTATCACACAGTTTCTCTAAAAGCATATTTGTTTATAAAAATACTCGCACACCCTTTAGCTTTGAGAAATGAGAAATATTTTGAGAAGGATTTGAGGGATAGTTATGTCATTAATCCAATGCATGTGTTGAAATCCTTGTAATTAGTAGAGTGTATAAAAATCTTATGAGTCGAGTGATAGATTGTATAAAAATAGTGCTACATATAGTGCATTGATAATGCTTGTAATGATAATGCTTGTAATTAGTACATAAATGATTTTGTATGCATTGTTTAATTTAATGTATTAAAAATAACATGCATTATATTTAAAAAAATATTTACAAAAATATAGTCCACAATTATGATGGAAAAGATGTAAAAAAGGATTTGAGAGGTAATTGAGTCTTTAATAAAGTTAATGCAACATTAAATTTCTTTGCACTACTAATTCCTAAAAATTCATGGTATTAGTAATATACTCTTTAATACACAATAGAGTGAATACATTAGTCATACATAACTTGAAAAGGTCTAGCAAATAAAGTACTACTAATACACAAAACTTTAGTATGCATTAGTTTTACTAATACGTACACTCTATCAAATAAACCCCTTATTAACACATAAAATTCATAGTATTAATACTAGGGGGGGACCTAGGTGGATGGGAGGGGGTTCAACCGAACCCCCTCAATTAAAAAATTACATTGTTTATGTAAGGTTAAAATTGTTATTTATGAGTATATATATATTAAAATAAACCCTCTCAACACAACTGTGACGCGTAGCTCAGTGCTCAGAATGACTCCAACGTTCCAGGTTCGATTATTGCTAATCGTGCTTATATTTAATTTTAGCTTAAATTTTGTCTTTTCAGAGCTTTTAGTTATAAGTTTTGATTTTGTCTTTTCCCAATGCCTAGCCCACAACTTTCGAAAGGTTGTTTGATTTGATTTTACAAAGGTTAATATCCATACAAAATCACTAAAGCTTATATGAAATTGAGTTAAAGTTTGATGAGAATTAATAAAAGTTGATATTCTCTCCGTTTTAATTTATGTGACAATTTCTAAATTTCAAGATTCAAACAAGTCTTCCTTTGACCTATGAATTTTTCATATATCTTTTAATTATTTTGACCTTTAGTATTTTTTACATAGTTTACAAATATATAAATTTCATTTAAAATTTTTGAAAATTCCATGCGTAAATTTTTTGTCAAACTAAAATTATTTGACTCTCAAAAAATGAAAAGTGTCACATAAATTGGGACAGATGGAGTATTAATTAATATAACATTTGATTTTTTTCATAAATAATATTTATATAAATTATGTAAAAAAATCTATATCATTTTATGAAGGATATAATATAGAATAAGAATAGGTTCCTAGTAATAAATATATTTAAAACGTTAAAACAACAAAATTAATAGCGAAATTGGCCAAATTTATAAAAATTGTTATTGTGAGGAGTACTTTTTATCAGAAGTGATTTCACAAAAAAATTATTTTGTAGATTAATATTTTGTGTTTGGCTAATAAATTCAATTTTTTTCTCGTCAATATTAGAGATCAAATTTGTGCTTGGCCAAAATTTTCAAAAGTGCTTTTAGAGAAAGTTATGTTTCAGCTTTTGAAAAGAAGTTTTGCTACAACTCAAAAATAACTAATGTATTTTTTTTCCTAAAAGTACAATAGATTTTAAAAAGGTTTGATGAAGCAAGACATAAGTAGGAAAAAATATTAAATGGAACATGACAAAACGAGTTAAAATTTAGTTAGTTAAAATTAATCTTGTCTTTTGTCTTTTGCCACAACGCTCCTTTTAATCAACCTTTTTGCATTTTTACTTTTTATATTCGAACCCCCTGAATAAAAATCTTGCTTCCACCACTGATTAATACTACACACCTCACTACACAATAAAGTGTATATCAAATACAAACATTAATTATACATGGGCTAAAAAAGTATACCAAACAAGATACTAATAGTATACAAAATTAATGCATGCAAACGACACAAAATATAGTGTATTGGTGATGTTGAGATTTTTCTTTTAGTAGTGTTTGATTTGGTGTACTAAAAAGAGTATGCATTGCATAATTTTTTAAAAATAATACTTGTTAACAAAAATACTCTCCACAAATATGGTAGACGTGATGTGGAAAAAGTTTTGAAGACTATTATTTTTTTAATAATGCTAATTAGGTTGTTCAAAATCAAACCGAAATCGATAACCCAGATTTTTATTGTTGGTTTATAATGTGTTATCGATTTAGCGATTTTGGTAATAATTTAATTTTCTTAATTATTGGGTTACATTTTTAATGAGTTATATGACCAATAATTCAATAGTAAATTAAATAATTATATTTATACAATTTAGTATATAAAATCCTTGACTTAGAGTTTAGTTTCATACTTTTATGGGAAAATTGTATAAAATAGCAAACAATTAATTTAAATTAAATGTTATAACCACAACTTGATTTAATTGTAACTCGTAGTAAACTGTTGTCATTCGCCTCTCTCCCTAAAATTCTTGCTCGCCACTCTCGTTTCTCGTTGGCTCCCTCGCCTCTCTCACTTTTGTACAAACACAAATATATAAAATTTGTTTGTATTTGTATAAAGTGAGAGAAAACTGTATATATACATATATTTTCGTTCACCTCTCTCCCCCAGAGAATCTCGCTCGCCACTCTCACTTTATACAAACACAAATGTATAAATTGTGTTTGTATAAAGCGAGAGAAAATTGTATATACAAATACATATATTTTCGTCCTATACACTTATAATTATACAAATACAGACTTTTCCCTGCCTAGTTTTCTTTTGTCTTTTTCTCTTTCTCGCTTTAATCAAACACATATTATACAATTGATTTTTGTATATGTATACCGAAACAGATTATACAATTGGTTTTTTTGTATATGTATACCGAAATAATACATATTAATAGTCATAGCAAACATAAAGTTTGCTATGGAGCGCAATTATACAAACTATAACTATAACATACAAATATAATTTTTATGTTTGCTAAACCTAAAGTTTACTCTTTTAATTCTAGCAGTCTCAAACTCTCAATTATTCTACAAAGCGCGTGTTTTGCTTTTGAGCATGATACAATCTGTCAACTCATGTGCATGACTCATTTGGTTCATCACGTTATTTTGAGAGAAGGCCCAAAATAGTCCTTCATCTTTGGGTTAAGACTCAAAGTCATCCTTGAATTTTCACATGGAGCATTAATAGTCACTCATGTTTGCAATATTGGTGCACTTTTGGTCCTCCCCTAAACTTTTGTCTATTTTATAACATTAATTTTCTTCATAATTTTATGTAAGGAATGTGCCATCGTCTTTTTATATATTTAGTAGAAATAATAACTATATGTGAGAGAATGTGAGAAGAAGAACACATTGTTCTGTTCAATATAAATATTATTGCAGCTAAAGAAAGAACATTTTAACATATGACATTGCAAGAAAAGAAAAATTTGTACTATTATACGTGAAATCGTCATGATGAACCTCTCAACTTTACCTGCAATATGATTCTACTAAACAAAATAAACTGTTTTTCTTCTCACAATCTCTCACATTAAGTTATTATTTCTACTAAATATATAAAATAACGATTAAACATTCCATACATAAATTATGAATAAAATCAATGTTAAAAAATATGCAAAATTTTGAAGGAGGACCAAAAGTGCACCAATATTGCAAACATGAGGAACTATTAATGCTCAATGTGTAAACTCAAGGATGACTTTGAGTCTTAACCCAAAGATGAGAGACTATTTTAGGCCTTTTCTCCCTTATTTCTAAGTGTTTTTCAATGATTTCTTTTTGTATTAAATCTTAATGGTTAAACCGATAAACCAATATCTCAATAGTTCTATAATGGTTTAACATGTCTACAAATCAATAACCATAAGTCAAATTGATAAAACTTTAAAATCGAATTGAATCAATCGATACACAACCCTAATGCTAATATATGTATTAGAAATCATGCATTACTAATACATAAAAAGCTATACACAATAATGTATTAGTAATACAAACATTAGTTATACATAAGCTGAAAAAATATACTAAGCGAAATACTTATAATACACAAAACTAATACATACGTTATTTTCTTTCGAATAGAGTATACCAAGTTACATCAATCGACCAATTTGTCTGGTGGGTATCAAGTTCCATCAATCAGCCAAATTTTTGAATGTCTAAACTAGATGGATTATATATTCTGAAAGTAACAAGGGAATCAAGAGCCTTTTGGGAGGAGTGGTGCTTGGAGCCCACAACAATGGCAGCTGTCTCCAGCCAATTTCCCTCCTTAAACCCAAACCCCATAAAATCCCTCTTTATATAATCTGCCCCCACCCATTCTTCTTCCTCACCCATTTACCCTCAAAAGCTCCCACTCTTCTTATTCTTCCATTCATGTCTTCTTTCGTAATGTATGGAACTTTACTGGATCTGTTTCTTTTGTTTATCGTCCTTCAGGTTGGATCTAACAATGGATCCAAAATCGAACAAACTCTTGATCTCCAAAACCCAAATTTCTTCAACCCAAAACTCCCTCCGAGGACACTGTCTTCGAACAAGAAATTTGAAGGTTCTTCAGACCTTGTAAACCTTCGTTACCATATGGGTCCAGTTCTTTCTTCTCCGATCAACATTTACCTCATTTGGTACGGGAAATGGGCACCGTCGCAGCAACTCCTCATTAAGGACTTCCTTCTTTCCGTTTCCACTTTCAATCATCGCGCTGCGCCTTCACCTTCAGTTGCTGAGTGGTGGAGCACCGTTTCCTTATACACCGATCAAACCGGAGCTAACATTTCTCGATCTGTACTCATCGCCGGAGAATACTCCGATCGTAAATACTCCCAAGGTACCCACCTCAACCGTCTCTCAATTCAAGACGTCATTGCCGAAGCTGTTAAATCAAAACCCTTTACAGTCGACCACAAGAAAGGAATCTACCTAGTCTTAACTTCCGTCGACGTAACGATGCAGGATTTCTGCCGCGCTGTCTGTGGGTTTCACTACTTCACCTTCGCATCAAAAGTAGGTTACACACTTCCCTACGCTTGGGTTGGGAATTCCGGTAAGCAATGCCCTGAAGTCTGTGCATATCCATTTGCTGTTCCGGGATACATGGGAGGAAATGGACCTGGTGCATTGAAATCCCCAAACGGTGATATTGGAGTAGACGGGATGATAAGCGTTATAGGTCACGAACTAGCTGAGCTATCGTCAAATCCATTAGTAAACGCTTGGTATGCAGGGGAGGACCCAGTTGCTCCGACGGAAATCGGTGATTTATGTGAGGGGCTGTACGGTACAGGGGGCGGTGGAGGGTATATGGGGCAGGTAATGAAGGACAGAGATGGCCGGACTTACAACTTGAATGGAAGAAGAGGAAGAAAGTTTTTGGTGCAATGGATCTGGAGCCCAATTCTCAAAGCTTGTGCTGGTCCCAATGCGATGGACTAATGAATAATGGAGACTCATATCTGTAGATTATTAGCTTAAAAAAGCTCCAAATAAAGCGAAAATGGAGATTGCACAGCACAGAAACAGAGTAAAATCTCATTATACAATTTTTCTGTCTGTGCGGTGCAAGAAATGGAGAAGATGGTTCAGAGCGGTTTGCCCACTGGTTTTTGGCCTTTTGGGAGTTGCTATTACTCTATTTTTATTTTTATTTTTATTTTAGTCTTTCTTTTTTTTTGTGGATTTATTTTCCATTAAATCGTAATACCAATGTAAAAAGAGGATATTTATTAAATTTCTTGGTGATTCCTAATACACATTAAGTTAATTTTATTAGAAACAGTTATTTCGATATATTATATTGCAATATTTTATTGTATTTTGATTTTTCACGCCGCATTGAAGTAATGATTAAATTTGAATCGTGTATTATAAATCGCCTATTAAAATGTGGCATAGAATTCAACATGATACAATATGGTATGGTATTTTAAAATTCGATTGACAATTTTCGTTTTTGATATTTAAAAGTGTGATATCATTATCATATCAAATTGGATTGGTATGATTCAATTTTTTGCGATATGAGTATTCGATAATCATAATTAATTTGACTCCGACTTATATATAATAAAGAATTTTAATTTTTTTTTTTCAAAAATGTCTCAATCTTATTAGACTAACAACTATATTTGTTAAACAATTTCATTAAAAAAAAAAATATTTCAACCAAGATCGAGTAATCAAAAATTATTATTGGTTGCTAAATCGTAAAGACACATATAACTAATTCCTTGCAAATTGCAATAAAGTTCATGTGTCCGTAGCAAAACAAATTCTTTACCGTGTTTTTTTATCGTACAATTTGTTGATATGTATTTATATTTTAAATGTTAAAATAATATATAAAGGTTCTAACTTCTATATATTAATATGAAACTTCGATGCATTATATGATCTTCGGTATTTATTTTATAAACATTTGAGATATCAAAAAAATGTAAAAGGTGGACCAAATATCATAATATTTATATTGCGTTATAGAATATTTCGAATTCGATATAATATTTAGTATATATCATATCATGCCCATTCATATGTAATACTCCTTTCATGTTAATTTACTTGTCTTGTATTAATGTGGCACTTGAGCAAAAATAAAATAATAATTTTATCATATTGCTTTTTTGTTATTTAAGAAATGACTTTAGTAAGGAGAAATTAGTAATTAAGTGATAAACTATCTTTTGATTTTTAAAATCAAATTTATATAAAAAGAACTATAATTTATAGTAGTTTTTCTTTAGTTTTTGAATATTAAATTTTTTAATTTAAAATATTAATTTAATGTAATTTAATCACATTCGAAAATTAGTCATATTGTTTCTTGAAAAGCACAACATGACAGCTAAAAATAACGGAAGGAGTATAAACTAAAATAGATAAAATAATAAAACTTTTTCAATTTACTAAAATTAATAAATAGAATAAAATATTTATTTTAATATAATTTATTTATTTTTAAAAAAATAAATATAACAAGTAAAATGGTCCACACAAAATGACATTTAGATCCAATGAATAATATAATACAGGTATGCTTAAGTCAACTAAGTAGAAAATGATATCTATGCAATTTGACTTTGGTCCCTTGTGGGAACACTTTGACACAATTTCAATAATTGTAAGAAATAATATTAGCCAGCTGGAATGCAATCTTATACTAAAAAGTAATCGAATAAAATTATGCTGTTTTCTATCACATGCTCATCGACCATGAGATAAACAAATCATGATTATTTTTTTTGTTGTGAAAAAAAAATAAAAAAATAAGGATATTATTAAAAAAAAAAATGAACACAATATGATCCATTTAAATATTTTTCTCTCCAACAATTTAAATATAATTGTGCCAAAAAGGAGAAAAAAAGTAGTCATACTAAAATTGATTAAATTATGATTTTTTTCCAAATAAATACAATAAAATTTTGTTATAATAATCACTGTTATGATAATATTTTATTATAATGATCTGGCTTTCTATGAAATCAATTCGATTTGTTATGTTGTATCTTTTGCTTTTCTATAATAATATAGTTTATGTGTAACAATAGTAATATTCATTATAAATTTATAGCAGTACTCCTATTTATAATTTTAGAATACACAAAATTCTTAAATTAATTTTTTACATGCTCCCACTAATAATAACTAACTGAAATTTAAACGTTAACTATTAATATCTATATATAGCAATATTCATTATATTCGTCATTATATTTTTAGACAAAGATTATCATTGTCATAAATTGATTTGTGACAACACGTAAAATTAAATTGTGATAAAGACTTGAGTGGTGTTCTCATTCGTTTTCTACTTGTTGGATTTCGTGTTTGGCCATGTAATTTTTCAACCTTTTTCTTAGTTGAATTTTTGAAAAATATGTCCGATTTTAAGTTAAATTTCAGAATTTTTAAGAATTTAAAAATAACATAAACGTATTTTCACTCTAAATTACTCACAATATTTTTTTTTAAAAAAACTCCAATTTAAATACATGATCAAACACAATTTTAATTTTTAAATATTATTTTTCATTTAAACATAATTTATTTATTTTTCAAAATTCTCAACGAAATATGACACAATGCCCATTAAATTTAGAACAACTTTCACATATAACAAACACAAAATTCATATATGTATGCTATAACAAAGTCCGCATGATTGTGCTCCATAGCAAACATGCTATGACTAGGCTATTTCGCTATACATATATATATACAAAAAGAAACAATTGTATAATTTGTTGGCTCCTCTTCAGATTTGTATAATTTCGCTGACAGACCATTTGTATAAATTGTTGTCAGCTTCTCGTTTGTATAAATCGTTGAGAGTCTCTCAATTTAATTTTATGTGTTTGTATATCTGTATAAAATTTGAATTTGTATACAATTGAATCGAAATAAAACGTTTTGTATATCAAATATCGTTCTCTCTCTCTCGCTTTATACAAACATAAATTATACATTGTATTTTGTATAATCTGTGTTTGTATAAAGCGAGAAAGACAAAAGAGAACTGGACAGGGGAATATTTGTATTGTATAATTATAAGTGTATAGGACGAAGATATATGTATTTGCATGTGTATATATAATTTCTCTCGCTTTATACAAACAGAAACACAATTTATACATTTATGTTTGTATAAAGCGAGAGAGGCGAGCGACAGAGAGAGTGAGCGAGAGAGGGAGAGTGGCGAGCAAGAGTTTGAGGGAGAGAGGCGACTGACAAACAGTTTGTTACAGGGCACAATTAAATCAAAATGTGGTTATACCATTTAATTTGAATTAATAGTTTGTCATTATATACAATTTTCCCTTAAATTTATCTGATTAGTTGTTGGAAAGTTTAATTTATTATTAGTCAATGATGTTAACCTAAACGCGTCGGTTATGGAAAGAAACTGCCAAATGACATTGACAAGTTCATAAGTAAAATATGTTACTACTTGCATTTGCTATTTATATCACATGGTTAATTATTACTACTATATACTTTTATGTCATTAAATTACCTCATAAATAATATCAAATGCAATTAAAATCATTTCTATGTTTTTTTGTAGTGTATAGGTAGCTAGATGGAAATGAATACTTCTTGTAACGTCATTCAATTTTTAGGGAAGTCAGAGAAAAAAAAAAAAACTTATTTGGGATGATTTTAATTTACCAGAGTAAGATTTTCAAAAGAAATTTATGGATGTCTTAAAAGTGGGACAAGATTGTTTAATTTTTTTTACTTTTCAATTCGGTGTTTAAAGTTCGCATTTGAATTCTGACTAAATTCGGATAGCACACTATAGAACTCATTTAGAGATAATGCTCCTGACAAGATTTTTTTCATATCAAAAAGTCAAACTCGAGACCTCTAATTAGGGTGAAACAATTTCATCACTACACCACAATCTATATCGATAGAACAAGATATTTTTAATTGATTTATTAGATTATAAAAGTGCATCAAAGCACTTCACATTTAAAACCTCAAACCAAAAAGGTTTTATTTTCTTTTTCCAACCCTGGACCCTTCTTCACATCAAAGTTATAGAAATATCTGATACGTGAGATAAATAATAATAATTTTATAAAATAATTTGAAATTAATTTTATTTTATATTTAATTTTAGTTATGAACACATTTTAAGGTTATTTTATATTATTATTTATATTAAAAATGATAAAATTATTATCTTATATAAAAAATAAGAAAAAATATTTTCACAAAATATCTCTAACCCATGAAATATCTTACTTATCATATCCCGCGTATCAAGCTATCGATGCCCAATTGACCCACACATGCCACAGGAGACAAGCACCATCATTTTCATTTATGGTCACAACTGGAAAATTATGAACATTTTTAATTCACAGCTATGACCACACACTTTTTGCAACTTTAATTATCACATATATCGTTCTTTCATCTTGGAGCCAATCCCTCCCCACCCCCCACCCCCGCACGCCCCACCACACACAAAATAATGGTATAAAATTTGCTCTGGGTTATAAAGTTTGAATTATAGTGCTCTTTTTATTTCGTAAGTTGATTCGATTTATTTGTTTGTTTTTAGGTATAGTTGAATCGTTACTAATTAAATGATAAATAGTTAATTTTAGAAAACTTAATGTCGATTTTCTACGGATGAAAAACTCTTTTAATTTTATTTTAAATTCTTTTGTTAGGACTTTTCACGAGTCATTCATCTTAATGTTATTCTTACTGGAATGTAAAAAGTATTTTAGTGAGTCGGAGTTTATCGAAATCAATTATGTTCTCCATTTCAGAATAAGTATTGTTATGTCAAAAGAAAATTCTTTTGGAACAAAGAAATTATTACTCTTTAGGTGCAAAATTTTGAAAATTCGATAACTTTACCTTATACTATATGTGTTATAAATATTGTATATGAATTTAACAATCAAAGTAAATTTTTTTAAAAAATATTATAAAAATTCATAAATTTTAAATTTTGAACGAAAGAATGAGCTGGACTAAGCTTATTTGGACCACTTATTATGCTAGTTAGATAATAGTGATGTCCCATGTCCAATGTCCTAACTATTGGCCCTTTGCAAATTGTCATGCAAGAAAAAGACATTTCAAAATTTGGATATGTTAGCAAGGAACAAGCATTCTATTGGCCAACTCTCACAACACTAAAAACAAAAATAGTAGCTTCAATTAAGGACACAAATCCAGGGTGGCATTTGTGTTCTCTCTAGTCACTAATATACTTCTTCCGTTTCTAATTATATGTCCCCTCTTTCTTTTTTATTTGTTTATTTTGACAATTTTACTTATTATATCTCAATTAATTACTTTGAAAAGGTAGAACTTCTTAAAAATATTAAATTTTTAATTCATCAATTTCATAATTAATAGGGGTAAAATGGTAAATTCACCATGTCAACCAAAGATTTTTTAATAGATGTACCAATTCAAAAGTGAACAAGTAATTAGGGACAGAGAGAGTATTATTCAGGTTAAAGCACAAATATTTCACTTTTTTTAAAAATATTTAAATTTAATGTAGTAAAATCTATATCGGTCTATCAATATAATTCTTGACTTGTATTTCTAGGATATAATAGTCTCATAATGTAATATTTCATCTGTCTCAATTTATGTGGTACTTTTCATTTTTTGAGAGTCAAACAATTTAAGTTTGACCGAGAATTTGTGTAGGAATATTCAATTTTTTTGAAATGAAATTTATATAATTTATAAACTACGTAAAAAGTACTATAAGTTATACTCACTCCGTCCCATTTTATGTGGCACTTTTCAGATTTCGAGATTCAAACAAGTCTATCTTTGTCCATAAATTTTTCATAGAAGTTTTAAACATTTTCAATTATCAATTATTGTGACTTATTGTACTTTCTACATAGTTTACAAATATATAAATTTCATTTCAAAAAAATTGAAGATTCCATGCGCAAATTTCCGGTCAAACTTAAACTGTTTGACTCTCGAAAAACAAAAAGTGCCACATAAATTGGGACAGAGGGAGTAATAATTGATAATTCAAAATATTTAAAAAATCTATGAAAAATTTATGATAAAAAATAAATTTGTTTAAATCTCAAAATTCAAAAAGTGCCACATAAATGGACGGAAGGAGTATTATTTTTTTGGTCTAAACGCTTCTTTTACTACACCAATCTCACTTTTTTCAAGCCTCCAGAATACTCACACTTCTCATAGACAATACAATATTACTTTTTTTATTTCACAACTCATATTTCTCATACATCATACAATATCCTGACTATCCATCTGAATATTTATTTATTTATTTTTCAACCGTCATTTATGGTATTTTCACTAACAATACTAGGTATGGCCAAATTCGAATTAACTCAGTAGCTTTTATTTGAATTATGAATTTATATAAAGAAATCTATTATATTTAATTGTGCGTCCAATAATTTAGACAAGCTAAAAGTTTTTTGACACTTTCAAAATCAATAAACTTCAAATACTAACTCCGTCACACCGTCTCTATCAAACAAATGTTAGCCGTCATAATCACTAGCTGTGCGTGTCAATTATAAGAACTAATGGCAATTAACTTCAATCAACAGCATACCGGCTCCTTTGATGGAGAATTAGAGCAGATGGAGAAGTCATTTTTGGTAAAGACAATGGAAAGACATGGACGGCAGAGACGAACTCAGAATTTGAAAGCTTCGGGTATATCAATATTACTTTAGCTTAAATATGAGGTTTAAGCTAAACTTAAAATAAAAATAATGATAAATGACTTTAGCTGGATTCATGAGTGATTCCTCTGAATTGTACCAATGGTACAAATCACTCATATGCTCCTTATCGGTGTACGGTTAATTATATTCTAATTTCTATTAGTTTTTTTAATATAAATATACATATATACCCATAATTTTTTTTGAAGTTGATTGGTGCACGTACACCCCTAAATTATATAGGCTGATGTGGAGCCAATGCCATCTAAACCAGAGGCTACAAATTCATACAAATATTTTGCAACTTGCAACTCTAAAAGATGTATTATAGACTAGCTAATGACTCGTGGCCGCATAATATACAGAAGCGTTTGGCCATGAAAATTGTAAATATTTGAAAAAAGTAACTTTGCGAGTATTTGAAAATTAAAATTGTGTTTGATCATGAGTATAAATTAGAGTTATTTTTGAATTTTTGTGAGTAATTGGAGTAACAAAAGTGAAAACAACTTTTTGATATTTTTCAAATTTTTAATAAAATTGAAATGAATTGAATTCAGAAAAATTATTTCAGAAAATTTATGGCCAAACATTATTTTCAAAGTTTAATTTTTTTTAAAAAGAAAAAGAATCATGGCCAAATGCCCTTTGTTTGACTTCTCCATTTTCATTGAAACAAGTCGAGAAAAGGCTTAAAACAGTCTATTATCGTTGAGTTCAGCCTAAAAATAGTCCTATTTTTTTTTTACTAGAGCATTAATAATCCGAATTCTTTAATAATGTGGTGCATTTTCAGTATAATTCCTAACCACTGTGAGTTTTTTACTCGAAGTACAGAGATAGAGCAAAACTATGTTGCTTGGACTCTTCAAAAATGTTGATGGGTGCGTGTCGGATCGATTTTTAGAGGATCCGACTCGGGTGCGATAACAATTTTGGAGAGTTTGAGCAACTTAGGAGCAAAACACAATGACAAAAATATAGTATATTGGCAACATCGCAGAACCAAAGGATTTAGAACGATACAACACTTGAGAACAACAGTACTTGAAAATGAAACAGAGGAACACCACATGAGAATGCAATATAATTGCAGCATCATATTCACCAACAATATGACTTCTTCATGTCCTCTTCTAACCCAAATCATAAATACACATATAATTTATGTTAGTTTAAGATCATCCAATAAGAAACTAATTATGATATAGTAGTAGATGTAATTTTTGACGAGCTGAAGTCAGTGGCGGATCCAAGATTTAGAGTCTCTGGGTGCCAAACAGACTTATTGCCTAAATTATCTTTATGTTTGATTCAAATTACTCGTCTTTTCGATTTATATGACAAATCAATCAATAAATTGGAAATAAATAACATGTATAAATTTTTTAAAAAGTGCTTGTAGGCTGTTTACGAAAAATTTATGGTGGTTCATAATGGTCATTTGTCAAAAATCAAATAAACATAAACACAATAATATTTATTTTGATTTAAAGTCAAATAATTACGTATTTAAAAAAGAGTTAAACTAAGATAAATTAAGATATTTGTTTTAACCTCTACAAAATCAATTGTCTTAATTTTAGGATAAACATAAATAGTTATTTAAAATTACTTGTCAATCCAGGGCCGGCTCTTGCCTATAAAATTTTAGGCATTGGCCTTAGGCCCCCAATTTTTGGGGGCCTCAAATTTTTATAAATAAAAAATTATGTATCTTAACCCCATTCAAATAGAAGAAATTAAGGAAATATTGTTTTGAATTCTTACATTTTCTTCGTTAACACTCACATTATTTATCCTTTGTAACTCTTTTTGCACTCTATTTCTTCAAATCTTTGATAGTTAGAGTAATACACTCTCAAAAATATGAATCAATAGTCGAAAAGTGTTGAACAAAGTGCATTACAATTTTTTAAAAAAAATTATTTGTTAGTTTTCATATTAAAGTAGGTATACCAAGTTATCAACTTTTTGAATCAAATTCTATGATTCTAACTCTTATCTTTAAAGTTTATCAACTTATTACTTATAAAATTGTGTTACTAATTCATATAATAATTGTCTCAATAAAAGGATGTTTTTCAATGTTGAATTGATAAAATCTTACTTAAAACTAATAATTAAAAAAAAAAGTGTTTGAAAAATCATTTATATAAAAGATATTAAGTAGTAATTTACGTCTAGAAATTTAGAAAAATAAATAGATATAGATAAAATTTATATAAATTTTAGGCCTCTAATAAAAATTTCGCTTTAGGCCACAAATTATGTTGAGCCGCCCCTGTGTCGATCAACAAAATATAAATATAATTAACCTATTTTCTTTTTTTCATTTTACTCTCTCCATTAATTTATAGGTTATTTTTTGTTCTTGAAAGTCAAGCTATAAGGTGTATTTTTTTGTTCCTTTTTTTAAAAAAAAAATTATATAAACATGACAAGAATCGCAACTAATAATGTTTTTGGTTGAATTGCAACTTAGCGAGAAGGTAATATTTATGAACAAACATAAGTTGCAATTCTTATTATGTTAATGTAATAATAATAAATATTTTAAAATATTAATTAAATTTCACATAGCTTGAATTTCAAGAATAAAAAAATATCATATAAATTGAGAGAGTATGTATACATGTAGGAGTTTATGGATGATTTTCTATTTTGGGTTATGTAGGAGTTTATGGATGATTTTCTATTTTGGGTTACAAGAAAATAGTACCAAAACTTATATAATTATTGGTTAAAATTACTGATGATCTTTTTGTTATATTTTCTTGTTGCAGAATATTTGATGCATTTAAGTGTTTCTGAAATTATTGAGAAGAGAAAAAAACAATTTATACCTCTTTCTATTAGTTATTAACTTTTTCTTTTACTTCTTTAAGAAATTATAAATAAAAATGATAGTTTACTATTTTAATCTTTAAGATAAACATTTTTGTAATTTTTTACAAATTTTGTTTACACTTTAAAGAAAAAAATTAAAATTTGTTGTTTAATTTTGTTAATTGACTTATAATTTTTAATAACTATTTTTAGTAAAATGTAAATAATTAATATAGAATAGAAAAATAATATCTAATGTTAGGAGTAGGATGAATTAGGCTAAATTTCTTACTTATAAAATTATTTAAAGATAAAGAAAGTAGCAAATAATTTGAAACAATGGTAAAAAAGAAAAAAAGTGAAATCGTGTCAAATGGGTTCGATCCCGCGACCTAAGACTCAAACATTTGACCTTTTACCACAGGCACCACAGAATACTTTGGTATTATGGGTGGCGGATTTATTATTTATATATAGACTGTTTATATATATATCTATATACATAAAGTTTCCGTTGAAGCTCGAGAGTGGCATGACACCCCCAACTGCCTAAATAGATCCGGCCCTGGCTGAAGTAGTCTGATCTTGTGACAACATTATATTTGCAAGTTTTTTTGTTATGATCAGGCTTGTTGCATGTACTGCAGTTTAGAGATTGGGTCTTTCTTTTCATCCTTTTGTTTTCTTCCTCTCTTTTTCTTTCCTACAATTGTTGGAGGTAGCGGTGACAAATGGGTGGGTTGGGTTAAATTTGAACGGATTGAAAATGGGTCAACATAAAATGAGTAATAATTCAATCAGTCCATATTTGATATGGGTAAAAATGGATTGGGTAACAAATGAGTTGGGTAAAATACTAATTTACCCATATTTTTCATGAGTAAATAGTACTCTACTTAAAAATTCAACATGGAGAAAATATTTTAGTCTTTTTTTAGATGAAAAATGTTGAAAATGCTTCATTTAGTTTTATTCTATCATAAAAGTAAAAAAAAATCCTATAAGTTTTCAATATAAAATAAATTTATGTAATAATAAGGGGAACATATTTTTAATTTCAAAATAAATGAATATTTGCATTTTAGAACTAAAACATGCTTAATGTACTTTAAGCAATGTCAATACTAGTACATGATTTGCTTATTTTACACTATTATTTATTATCCAATATAAAATTAAGCAAATAAAAAAAATATAATTATAATTAACAAAAGAAATGTACATTTAAAATATATATTTTTGGAGGGCTAAAGACTTCACCTTTTCAATTATAGAGAACATAATTAGTTTTATAGAACATAAAAAGGAAGAGAAGTTACAATATTTTTGGTGATATCATGAATTTTGAGTTAATAAAAGTTAGAAGCTTAACCCATTTGACTAATCCATATTTTACCCATATTTTTATGGATTGAATATGGATATCAACCCATATTTTATCCATGTAAAAAGTCACTCACCCAACCCATTAAAATATGGTCAGATTGGAGGGGTTACAAAAATATGGGTTCATTTTGTCGGCATTAGTTGGAGACAATGGAGGAACTTTAGTTGATTTAGCCCACATTTGTGGTCCATGTATCGGAAAAATTGCATGTTCATAGATTCTTCTATATGTTTTGACTTCGTAACAATCATCCACATAGTCAAGAATGTTATCCTTCTTCACCCAAATTGCCGCAATAGCATGCTTACAAAGAATTCCCATGATACTCATTTTCTACAACTACATATTTTGTTCTCCAAATCAACAACCCAACTATCGTGAATAGTAGCTCCTATAATCTCATTATCTCATTGATTAAAATTGTTATGAAGATGTCTCGCGCAAAATCTATGATTGACATACAATATGACCTTTTCATTTGTCGGACATAAAGGTCCAACCAGTCTCGTCTATATCTAAATCACCTGCCAAATAGTTCAAAAACCAAACCCACGACTCTGTACTTTATTTCTCAACAATTGCATACGCAATGAGAAATATATTATTATTACCATCAATTCCAACAACAGTTAAAGTTGCCTCCCATACATTGAATCCTTCAACCAACAACCATCCACGCCTATTATTTTTTTGCATCCTACCTTGAAAGCTAGCTTTCAAGCAACAAAACAAATGTATATCTTTTGAAATTGTATGGCTTGTTCGGTATCTCATTCTCAGTGAACTTCATCTGACTTATACTACCTGGATTTGTTCTATCAATTTCAATACAATAATCCCACATCATTTTGTATTGATCCTTGATATCACCATCAATCAATGCAATAGCTAATATGTTAGTTCTTTTGGTCAAATTAGTTAATCAAAGTAAACTAATTCATGTTTATTTATTGAAAACTTTACTTCAAGAAAATACTAGATAAGGGTATAATGGTAAACTTACCTATTGTGGCGCATTCAAAATTTTCATTCAAGGAGTTCGAAAAATAAAAGTATAAACGTATGAATAAGCCAACAAAACACAATTCCAAGGAAGTAGTAGTATATAGTTTATAGCTACAAAAAGTTAGTTCTGTTCCAAAAGACCTTTTATCACGTTTGAATTTTCTTTTAGTTTGGATTTTTTTTGGGTTTAAATCTACTCTTTTAGTACTTTTTTTTTAAAGAGAACCAAAAATGTGAAAGATTGGTCCCTGAAACAGAATGAAGAGAAACTAAAAATAAAATGTTCACAATGGGATTCAAACCCTAAGAGATCTACAACTACGCTACAACTTGTTATCTACATAAATACATAAAATTTACCTTATTTATACAATGTAATTTTTTTACCGAAGGGGTTCGAGTGAACCCCTGGAACCCACGTGGGTCCGCTCCTGCTTACCTAGTCATATGAACGAGAAATGTAAGTTCAACGTGAGAGAATTGTCCGTACTATGTGGGAGGACTATATTAAAGACTAGTACACCACAACTTATATATGTTTATTGAATTAAATCTTGATCAATAAATATTATATTTTTTAAGAATATCTTTTTGTGATAGTGTCTTATAGGTTTTTATAAACTTTTTTTTATTTGGTAAAATTGTATAAAGAATTGAGACAATTTTAATAGTTTTATAACTAATGATACGCTCACTCTACTCTCGCTAATACATCCCTATCCTCCTCTCGCATACATCTCTCCTCTCTCTGATACACCCCTCACCTATGTATCCGGATGTCTGCTGATGTATCCGAAGTCTAATGATGTATCCAGATGTCCTGTCTCCTCTTTTATACATGTTGACACCCAATTTTGGCCCTCCACAATTTAATTAATTTTCAAGGTTCTTAAATTTCAAACAAATTGAAGTACTTATTTTGAAAAAAAAAATCAATCAAAATTACTTTTGAAATCATTTTCAAGGCAATTTTCCATTTTTACTATAAAATATATCTCTATATACTTAAATATATAGACTTATATAATTTTTCAATTTGAATAAATAGTTAGTAAAACGTTTTACCAAAAATAGAGTTAATTAAGTAGGTATCGTATTTCCTTTAAAACTGATCACGATTTAATAAAGATCTTTCTCTTCGAAATAATTATTTTGTGTTGTCGAAGTTAAGAAGCTTAAATAATTAATCAGATTCATAATTTATCTAGTTTCCATTTTATCAAATTTGAACTAAAACAGGGCGATTTGATGAAATATAGAGACCAAGGGACCTACTCCCTTTGATATCCAATTGGAGCCTTAACTTGATGAGCCCAAAGCAATTATACCCAACCCAGCCCAATTCCTTTTATGCCAGAATAGACCCAATACTCATCAGATTACATACAATAACAATACATCAGTACCAGCCGACCCTATCACGTTTCTGTTTCACGCGAAGAACCTAGAAGCGACAACAACGTCAATACACAATGATACCAGACTGCGTGAATATATGCAGCAAACGGCGTCAAATAGACGAAACAGTACGCCCTACGCGTACAGGCGGTACACAACTTTATTCTCGTCGTCTTCTTCCTTTCCCTCGACAAACAGTACGCCTAGTACTGTTCCAGCCTTATCCAGTCAAGAATTTTCAAATTATTCACAGTCCCACATCGATTCTAGGCTATATTTTTTCAGATTTCCCAACCCCTATAAATAGCCTCCTTCTTACTGTTCAAGGGCACGTTTTGAGACCTGAGAGTACCCCTATAAGGTTTGGGAATTCTCAGTTCAATAGTTTAAAGTTTTTTTGTGGCTTTTCGAGTTGAAGAGGTGGAATCGTCTTCATTGAACTCGTTTTCCGGTTCGCTGCCCAGAACCAGGTAATCTTCTTCTCTTTTTGTCATTTCTCTTTTTAGTTTGTTTATGTTCTTTGGGAATCCATTGGGGTATTAGTTGTAGTTTAGGAATTATGTCGATTGTCTTAGTATAATCTTCCTGATTTATGTGTTCCAGTAGCCTATTTTAGCTTTATTTGTTCTGATTTAGCTCAACGTCTATGTAAAATTATTGTTTTAAGACATTTCGATCTAGTTGCTATAGTCAGATTTATTATTCATATAATGTGGAGTTTAGTTTTTATTCTTATGATTGAATTTGGGTGTTGAGTTCATATATAGAGAATGTGAATACTATAGATATTTTACTAAGTTGAGTTCATATGAAATATGTGCTTCTAGTTACTTTAATTGTTATTCGACTTTGAAATCCATATTATACAGTGGCTGATATCAGTTGTGCACTCTTCCGCCTCGATTTTGTTTGGATTAAAGTGTTATGATGAGCTTTGTTGTTCCAAAATTGTGTGTTCCGCTGATTTCTTGTCTAATTTGAATCAACCAAGTTGCGGTTGCTTCATCTAGCTTTTCTTAGTTATCATAGGATGCTTGCCCAAATTTCAATTTTAGTGCAGTTGACTGTCGTCCTTGTGGTTGAAGGTTATTCTAGCTCAAGTTAAAACTCTTTTCCTTTCTTTCGCTAGAGAATACACTTGCTTCTTACTTCTAATTAAAATAGATATAGCTTAGTCATATGGTCGTCTGATTTAAGTGTATAACTTTCTAACACATGTTCTGTTATGTGTGAACTTTGATTATTACCATTGAATTCTTAATTCCTCTTTCCTACATCTAATTGCCTGTTTATGAATTTAGAATATGAGTTGTCGATTTTCTGTATGTTTTCGCTTATAACTTGTCGTAATAGCTACCTCTAGTTTCTTAAGAATCAGAAATGATTTCTATTTGCTCTTATGTCTGAGAATTCATGTTACTTTTTTCCTTCCAACAACTTTATAATCATTATTGTTTCTCTGTTTGTTGTTGTAAATTTTAAAATTTATAATGAATTATTAAATTGTTCTGTTCCTTGTCCACTTGTTGATTCTCTGTTGCTCAAATCCATGGCAAAAATTTATGTTTATGTCATTTCTTAGTTGAACATGAAAGACGTGTTATGATTGGAAATCAATTGCTTTCTCTGCTTTTTGTTGGCTTTCTCTGGTGTTGGGTAGATCTAAATGGAATTTTAATTGTTGTGCCCCTTTTCAATTAGTTACTAATTCTTATCCTTTGTTTTCATACGCATGAACTCTTCCATTGAGTCTACTCGGACTCCCATTCTCTTGTATTTGATCCTCTTCGAGTCAACCTCATCGAAATCGTGAAAGGGAAGTTAATATTAATGGGTTTAAACCCAAATCAGTGGCAGCAGCTAAGTAGTGGAGTAATAGCAATAAAAAATGATCGGGAATTGAATTTTGGATTTAACAATCCAATTTGATTATTGCAGCAGTCCCAAATGGACTAAAATTGAGGATTTTTGGACTTAAAAAGGTCCAATTTTACACTGTGGCAGCAGCAGCAGTAGCCTAAATGGCTGAAACGAAAATTGAAAATTGGACTTAAAAGAAAATCCAATCTGAATTCAGCAACAGCAGCGCCTACCTGCGTTTGGACCAAAAGATTTTGTCATACTTTACCATGTCGGATGTGCTATTATTTATTATTTTATTTGTTAACTACTAACTTTTTTTTATCAATTTAGATGAATCCTTGGGGAGATATTTTGTTCAAGTTCTTCAAAAACTTTTTTTTTACTCTTTTATGTTAGACATTCTAAGCTGCAAAACTAACTTGAGAATTATCCATATTCTTTTCGTAGTTAGTATCTAGCTTCCAAATCCACGCTTAAGTTATTGTGTTGACTTTTTGACTCAAAAACTTGACTCGGATAAAATGTTAAGTTAAAATTATCGTTTTGACATTTCAACATTTGACTTATTTCAATATTTGGGATAACACGAATATACACGTATCAAAAGATTTCTCATTTGAAATAATAATAATAATAAAAAAATATAAAATAAGATTTTTCAAGTAATTTAAGTTTTCTTTTAAAATTAGCCAACCTTTAAATCCGTCGGTTAACCGCGTGTTAGCGGATTCTCTAAGATGCCTAAACCCTTCCTTAGAGAATTATTTGAACCCTTACCTGACTCTGGTTTTATCTAAAATATTTCCTTTCAAAAAATTTCTTTTAAAATGGTTTTCTTAATTTTTCCTAAAGAATTAAGTGGCGACTCCAAATTACTCATTTTTCCAAAACTCAACAAAATTGCCAAAAGTTGCGAAATTGGTTCCGAAACCTTAGTTTTCAAAATCAGGTCGTAACAGAATGGCGACTCCCCCGGGGATTCATCTAGGTTCTAACCAAAAGGATTTTATTGCTTGGCTAACTATTATTGTATTAATTGTTACTTTATGCAATTTTGTGTTTAAATTTTGAATATTAATTGTCATATTGCATTCATGGCACTTTCTGATATTTGTATAGTATATTAAAGAACGGTTTCTGCATAATCGCAGCCGGACTTTTTGTACTCAACCCTTTTTCGGAATGATCGGCAATTTATCGGTACGTCATGCGTCCAATGGTTGTTGTGAGTTCCAGCCTAAGTTGTCCACTTGGGTTCTCGGTCTTTCAAAAGCCACTCTTAGTCAACTAGCGTAGAGCGAAACCAAATCCCAAATTTAGCGCATTTTGAACTAAGTTGACCCAACACCCAAGGCGTGCTGGGCCCATTAGAAGACCACCTTAAGTCTAATTGACTCCCGATCAATATAAGACGATCATTCAACTATTTGTTAAATTTGAAGGATATGTATGTCGATTTGTGCGTACATGACCGTTTGGGTTGGGTTTTTATTTACATAGGTAGTTTCTTTATTGAAGTCAAAGGAAGATCATCCTCACCCAGAAGAAATTCAAAAGTACCAATAAGCTCGGGAATGAAGATTACATATGGAAGCTTAGTTTAGTTTACCATTGTATCCCTGCGTGGGACTGATATTTATTTCCCTATCCTCTAATATGTATCCCCATTTATTTTATTCATAAGGTTTGTATAAATGATTTTTAGGGCAATGGAACGTTTCACAAATGATATACACATCCTTCAAACGTTAGGCCCACCTTTGGCTCAAAAAGGTCACATGTATGTTAGGAGGCGTTATATATTGTTTGTGTGTTAAATGTTACAAATTTTGTTTCATTTGTGCTTGCTTGACTTATGGGTTCTATACATATGTTTTGATTTAAACATGATTGGTCCATTATTCCATTCCAAAGTCTTAGAACATCTTTTAATATATATACTCAATTTTCAAGCTTTCTGAAATATTCTTGACTCCATTATCAAAATACGTTCAAAATCGCTGAAGTTCTAGGTTCAATAGAGCTTTACAAAATTTATTAGGTCACTACTCAAATTCACGTTGACCTTGTTGTTTCTTGAAAATTATTTTTTACGCCTACCTAGCCGGTATTACTAAATATTCCTTCAGTTTCAAGTCAACTTTAAGACGTCTTTGTTTCTCGAAAGGACTTTTCAATTGAACCTTTCAAAAGGTACCTTCAAATCTTCACCCAAATCACATAGTTTGCTTTGGTCAAACTCCTTTCTTTCGTTAAAATTTTAGTTCACAGAACAATCAAGTTTTTCCATTTTGCTCACCCTTTCAGAGTCTTTTGTTCTTCAAATTTTGGACTATTTTGTTTAGAGCAAAACAAACGTTATTTGTTTTATATGTTATTTTGGTTGATTATTATGATTAACGGACTAACTCTCTTATTTTTGAGTTGTTTTTAGAAGAAGAGACTGATTTGTGTCCGTAATCAAACTTGCTCACTTCACCAAAGTACCCGCTGGCAGAACATCCATATTTTACACGATCTAAGGTCAAGGAAATTTCTACAGACTCTTCATTTCTTACTTGGACTACTAAGCGGACTCGGTCAAAAATGGATCCCACTATCAACGCAGTTGCTTCGTCTGAAATGATCCCCACTCCATCTGTTGCGGCCAATCCTAGTGCCCCAGTAGCAACAAAATCACCCATGGAAGTTATTGCTCGTCTAGAGCGACAAATTGGTGAACTAAATCTCCTAGTAGCTCATTTCCAAGCTGCTTCTCAGAACCTACCACCTGATGCTCGCCAAAAAGGGCCCATGCCACCTTCGTTTTCGACTTCGGGTGAGCTCAATCAAGGAGATCATTTTACCACCTTTCAGCTAACTCAAAGCGCCTGACTCACTAATTCAGCTCAGGATACTCCTCTTGTGTACACATTTGCTCCTCCAAAAGCTCCAACAATAACACATCATGCTCCACCAGTGTACACTTATGTCACTGCTCCACATGTTACCAAGGCTCATGAGTTTCACCGCCAAGATGTTAATCACTATGTTGAAATTGAAAATGATACCAAATCAATTGATGCTGAGATGATGAATAAGAAGATGAAAAGCTTAGAGGATGCTATGAGAGGTCTTCGTGGGTTCGATAATAGCCAAAGTGTTAGATATGAAGAGTTGTGCACATTCCCTGAGGTTGAGCTTCCACTCGGTTACAAGATTCCAAAGTTTGAAAAGTTCAGTGGATCAGGAAATCCTTTCTTTCACTTAAAAATTTACTGCGAAAAGCTGATTGGCGTTGGAAACAACGAAGGGATAAGAATCAAGCTTTTTAATCAAAGTCTGACCGGAAAAGCCTTGGAGTGGTACTCAAAGCAAGATGTGACTAAATGGCGTACTTGGGATGATCTAGCAAATGCTTTTGTGGATCACTATAAGTTTCATGTTGAAATCGCTCCTAATAGGATCTCTATTACCAAGCTAAAACCAAAGTCGACTGAATGCTTTCGAGAATATGCCATTCGTTGGAGAGAAGAAGCTGCTAGGGTGCATCCACCTATGGAGGAATCAGAAATGATCACCTACTTCATTCAAGCTCAAGACTCAGAATACTACGAGTGAATGGTGACAATGGGTGAAAAGACATTTGCGGAAGTTATCAAAGCCGGAGAAATGATTGAAGACGGTCTCAAGACTGGCCGAATAACGAGTTACACTTCATCTCAGTTTGCTAACAGAGCCTATCAAACTGGTTCCTTTGGAAAGAAAAAGGAGAAAAAGGTTATGATGTTAACAACCCGAGGAGCTACCTCATATAACCGTCAACCACCTCTAAGCTATCCTGGTTCACAATACTATGTTTGCAATAATTAAGCAACATTTCGTACTCCACGACCAATGCAAAATCCCCGAAACAATGCACCTCGTCCCAATTTTGAGAAAAAACCTCCACGAGTCTTCACTCCATTGTGTGAGACACGTACTCAACTTTTTGAGAGGTTGAAAGAGGCGGGAATATTGCATCCAGTGGAAGCCAAAACTGTGAATACTGCAGCCGAGTGGTATGACCCAAATAAGCGGTGTGCTTATCACTCAGGAGTTGTTGGACATGACACAGAGAAATGTATCACCCTTAAACACAAAATTCAAGATCTGATTGACAATGAGGTGGTAAAATTGGCTCAAGCTCCATCGAATGTGAACACCAATCCACTACCCAAGCATAAGGAGTAGTTATTGGCATAACCAGTTGAGAGAAGAAGCAAGTTTCCTGAGAGTCGCACTTTTGGCATCTTTTAGTCTTGCATTTGGAGTTTGTTGTTTCATTTCCATGTAATCGCATTTTTATCGCTTTGTTTCCTTTGTTTTCGTTTGTTGGGATTTTATTTGTAAGCATCTTTCATTTGTAATGAACTACATCTGACCTGAATTCTCAAGAATGAGATACGTAGGCGGCCTATGTCGGTTTCGGTCACCCCATTATCCCTTTTTAATATTTCCTTGTACTCGAACTACGTTCGACCTGAATTCTCAAAAATGAGATACGTAGGCGGCCTTCGCTGGCTTGGGTCGCGTTATAAAAAATATTTCAATTTCTCTGTATGTTGGAACTACGTTTGATCTGATTCTTGCTCAACGGGATACATAGGCGCCACACCGGCTCGGTCATATTCCCCGTGAGATTTTCATTTCCCTTTATACTGAAACTAGGGCAGAATTTTGAGAGGATCTCAAAATTCGTTGGAAGAGGAAATTTTTCCAACAAGTTTGAATCAAGGATTGCTTCAAAGTTGCAACTGGGGCAGAATTTTTGAGATTCACTCAAAAATTCAACCAAAAACTACAGAATGTTCAAAAGTTATATTATGTTTTAAATCGGGGCAGAATTTTTGAGGAGGTCCTCAAAAACTCCATCATGCGACAATTCAAGACTTGTAATCCAGAAGGCAAAGAAGTATCAGGATGGCAAGGCAAAACCAACATGAATCAGTCTCTCAAAACTAAGAATCTTTCTTTGGATGCAGGAACTACAAAGTTACAAGGCATCATTAGACCCACAGCGGCCTCATTATAACTCAGATGATTTCTGCTCTTACTCATCTACTAAAATTTTTCTTTCACTCTATTGTGACTTATACATTCTCAATTTTACAGATGGAATAGCTTGGCATAATGGCGAAGACCATAAGGCGTTATTCAGACCAATATATGCTGAAAAACTTCATCCTTAACTTATCTTTTGTTATATCATTTACTTTGATAATTTTATTTTGTTACTAACTCACGATTGAGTTTTGCGGGTATCATTACCAGAATTTAAGGAAAAATTTCAAAAGATCTTCTGAAATTTTAAATGATCAAATCAAATATTCACCAGAAAAATGACAAGAGCCAACCTTCTTCAAATTTCTTGCCTTTTTATGGAAAATCTTTCGTTCTCTTTAATTTCCGATAAGCTTCAGGGACGACAATATTTTAATGACAACCAATGATGTTATCGGCTTCACAAACTACAAGGAGCTAATCGAATTGTTATGTTATAACCTTACTCCCTATTTTGAGATTTGTTCTTCATCATTAAGGTATATTATTGGAGCGTCACTTTCTTCAACGTGACACGTTAAATTATTATTGGAGCGTTACTTCCTTCAACGTGACATGTTTTATTATTGGAGTATCACTTCCTTCAACGTGACACGTTAAATTATTATTGGAGCGTCACTTCCTTCAAAGTGACATGTTTTATTATTGGAGAGTCACTTCCTTCAACGTGACACGTTAAATTATTATTGCAGCGTCACTTCCTTCAACGTGACACGTTATATTATTGGAGCGTCACTTCCTTCAACGTGACACGTTATATTATTGGAGCGTCACTTCCTTCAACGTGACATGTTTTATTATTGGAGCGTCACTTCCTTCAACGTGACACGTTAAATTATTATTGGAGCGTCACTTCCTTCAACGTGACACGTTAAATTATTATTGGAGCGTCAGTTTCTTCAACATGACACGTTAAATTTTTATTGGAGCGTCACTTTCTTCAATGTGACACATTAAGTTTTTTATTAGAGAGTCACTTCATTCAACATGACATGTCATAATGTTATCAAATTATCACATCATTCAAATTTTTATTGGAGCTTGTCTTCCTGCAACGTGACACGTTAAATGTTTTATTGGAGAGTCACTTCCTTCAAAGTGACACGCTATATAATGTTATCGAATCATCACATCGTTCGAATCGACACGCCATTTTGGATCACCACTTCCTTCAAGAGAAATACACTTGAAATTGGATCGTCATCTCCTTCAGTATGACATGTCAAACCAGGTTTGCACAAATTATATTTGTATTTATATTACATTTTCTACTGATGATTTTCTCCAGATTTTGAAACACACGAAGTGGACTCCGTCAAAATAGGACGCAACACAACGTGGAACTTTTCTTAGCAGCGAACTGGAACATAGTCCAAAGAGGAATATCAAACTCTTAGGACGCGAGTTGAGGAGCGACTTCCACCACAATCAAACCACATCCCTATCCTAAGGCGTGTGGGTATTTTCTTGGGTTTAATAGTTTCAGTTTCGCCTTCAGTGAAAATTTCAACTCTCACCCGAGGAAAATTTTTCAAATTTGAGTGACAACACACCTAGAGCTTTGGAAATTATGTCTATGTAAGTTCTTCTCTATGGGTGTGAAGGGCCCCACATTCACAGTTGCGATGTTTGCAAGCCTCTTTTCCATGCTCAACTCATTTGTCACTCGTCTTTTAAGCTAAAGGTTATTTCCGCATAAGAGATTTCCTTTTCAACCGATTGAGTCGAACTACAAGCAGTCTGATTCCCAAAGTTTACGGATATGTAAGCGGACTTAATGTTGAAAACTCGACTGTACTCCAACAATTCTGTCACCACTCCATTCTCGAGCTTTTTGGTCTCTCCATACTTCAACACCAAAATAGCTTTTGCATTCTTTCAAATTGTGCGTTAAACCAAGTGTCTTTCGAACTACTAGAGGCCTGACTTCTCATGTAACCTGAGATAAGTAGGAAACTCAATACCAGAGTTCAGCCATAATTCCTCATAAATCCTTACCATTAACCGTTCCAAAGAGATGAATTAGTGGTTGGACAAAATTGGATTTGTCAACTTCGTTTGTCTCGGATCTCTTTCATCCATCCCAGTCAAACGAGGGGCAGTTGTTGACACCCAATTTTGGCCCTCCACAATTTAATTAATTTTCAAGCTTCTTAAATTTCAAAACAAATTGAAGTACTTATTTTGAAAAAAAAATCAATCAAAATTACTTTTGAAATCATTTTCAAGGCAATTTTCCATTTTTACTATAAAATATATCTCTATATACTTAAATATATAGACTTATATAATTTTTCAATTTGAATAAATAGTTAGTAAAACGTTTTACCAAAAATAGAGTTAATTAAGTAGGTATCGTATTTCCTTTAAAACTGGTCACGATTTAATAAAGATCTTTCTCTTCGAAATAATTATTTTGTGTTGTCGAAGTTAAGAAGCTTAAATAATTAATCAGATTCATAATTTATCTAGTTTCCATTTTATCAAATTTGAACTAAAACAGGGCGATTTGATGAAATATAGAGACCAAGGGACCTACTCCCTTTGATATCCAATTGGAGCCTTAACTTGATGAGCCCAAAGCAATTATACCCAACCCAGCCCAATTCCTTTTATGCCAGAATAGACCCAATACTCATCAGATTACATACAATAACAATACATCAGTACCAGCCGACCCTATCACGTTTCTGTTTCACGCGAAGAACCTAGAAGCGACAACAACGTCAATACACAATGATACCAGACTGCGTGAATATATGCAGCAAACGGCGTCAAATAGACGAAACAGTACGCCCTACGCGTACAGGCGGTACACAGCTTTATTCTCGTCGTCTTCTTCCTTTCCCTCGACAAACAGTACGCCTAGTACTGTTCCAGCCTTATCCAGTCAAGAATTTTCAAATTATTCACAGTCCCACATCGATTCTAGGCTATATTTTTTCAGATTTCCCAACCCCTATAAATAGCCTCCTTCTTACTGTTCAAGGGCACGTTTTGAGACCTGAGAGTACCCCTATAAGGTTTGGGAATTCTCAGTTCAATAGTTTAAAGTTTTTTTGTGGCTTTTCGAGTTGAAGAGGTGGAATCGTCTTCATTGAACTCGTTTTCCGGTTCGCTGCCCAGAACCAGGTAATCTTCTTCTCTTTTTGTCATTTCTCTTTTTAGTTTGTTTATGTTCTTTGGGAATCCATTGGGGTATTAGTTGTAGTTTAGGAATTATGTCGATTGTCTTAGTATAATCTTCCTGATTTATGTGTTCCAGTAGCCTATTTTAGCTTTATTTGTTCTGATTTAGCTCAACGTCTATGTAAAATTATTGTTTTAAGACATTTCGATCTAGTTGCTATAGTCAGATTTATTATTCATATAATGTGGAGTTTAGTTTTTATTCTTATGATTGAATTTGGGTGTTGAGTTCATATATAGAGAATGTGAATACTATAGATATTTTACTAAGTTGAGTTCATATGAAATATGTGCTTCTAGTTACTTTAATTGTTATTCGACTTTGAAATCCATATTATACAGTGGCTGATATCAGTTGTGCACTCTTCCGCCTCGATTTTGTTTGGATTAAAGTGTTATGATGAGCTTTGTTGTTCCAAAATTGTGTGTTCTGCTGATTTCTTGTCTAATTTGAATCAACCAAGTTGCGGTTGCTTCATCTAGCTTTTCTTAGTTATCATAGGATGCTTGCCCAAATTTCAATTTTAGTGCAGTTGACTGTCGTCCTTGTGGTTGAAGGTTATTCTAGCTCAAGTTAAAACTCTTTTCCTTTCTTTCGCTAGAGAATACACTTGCTTCTTACTTCTAATTAAAATAGATATAGCTTAGTCATATGGTCGTCTGATTTAAGTGTATAACTTTCTAACACATGTTCTGTTATGTGTGAACTTTGATTATTACCATTGAATTCTTAATTCCTCTTTCCTACATCTAATTGCCTGTTTATGAATTTAGAATATGAGTTGTCGATTTTCTGTATGTTTTCGCTTATAACTTGTCGTAATAGCTACCTCTAGTTTCTTAAGAATCAGAAATGATTTCTATTTGCTCTTATGTCTGAGAATTCATGTTACTTTTTTCCTTCCAACAGCTTTATAATCATTATTGTTTCTCTGTTTGCTGTTGTAAATTTTAAAATTTATAATGAATTATTAAATTGTTCTGTTCCTTGTCCACTTGTTGATTCTCTGTTGCTCAAATCCATGGCAAAAATTTATGTTTATGTCATTTCTTAGTTGAACATGAAAGACGTGTTATGATTGGAAATCAATTGCTTTCTCTGCTTTCTGTTGGCTTTCTCTGGTGTTGGGTAGATCTAAATGGAATTTTAATTGTTGTGCCCCTTTTCAATTAGTTACTAATTCTTATCCTTTGTTTTCATACGCATGAACTCTTCCATTGAGTCTACTCGGACTCCCATTCTCTTGCATTTGATCCTCTTCGAGTCAACCTCATCGAAATCGTGAAAGGGAAGTTAATATTAATGGGTTTAAATCCAAATCAGTGGCAGCAGCTAAGTAGTGGAGTAATAGCAATCAAAACTGATCGGGAATTGAATTTTGGATTTAACAATCCAATTTGATTATTGCAGCAGTCCCAAATGGACTAAAATTGAGGATTTTTGGACTTAAAAAGGTCCAATTTTACGCTGTGGCAGCAGCAGCAGCAACCTAAATGGCTGAAACGAAAATTGAAAATTGGACTTAAAAGAAAGTCCAATCTGAATTCAGCAACAGCAGCGCCTACCTGCGTTTGGACCAAAAGTCCAAATTCTTTTAAATTTTGTCATACTTTACCATGTCGGATGTGCTATTATTTATTATTTTATTTGTTAACTACTAACTTTTTTTTATCAATTTAGATGAATCCTTGGGGAGATATTTTGTTCAAGTTCTTCAAAAACTTTTTTTTTACTCTTTTATGTTAGGCATTCTAAGCTGCAAAACTAACTTGAGAATTATCCATATTCTTTTCGTAGTTAGTATCTAGCTTCCAAATCCACGCTTAAGTTATTGTGTTGACTTTTTGACTCAAAAACTTGACTCGGATAAAATGTTAAGTTAAAATTATCGTTTTGACATTTCAACATTTGACTTATTTCAATATTTGGGATAACACGAATATACACGTATCAAAAGATTTCTCATTTGAAATAATAATAATAATAAAAAATATAAAATAAGATTTTTCAAGTAATTTAAGTTTTCTTTTAAAATTAGCCAACCTTTAAATCCGTCGGTTAACCGCGTGTTAGCGGATTCTCTAAGATGCCTAAACCTTTCCTTAGAGAATTATTTGAACCCTTACCCGACTCTGGTTTTATCTAAAATATTTCCTTTCAAAAAATTCCTTTTAAAATGGTTTTCTTAATTTTTTCTAAAGAATTAAGCGGCGACTCCAAATTACTCATTTTTCCAAAACTCAACAAAATTGTCAAAAGTTGCGAAATTGGTTTCGAAACCTTAGTTTTCGAAATCGGGTCGTAACAATACATCCCTCCCCTCCTAAATACATTCCTCACCTATGTATCCATGTCCAGTGATGCATCTATAGTCCAGTGAAGTATTAGGAAGTCTAATAATGTATCCGAAATCCATAAATTTTAAGGAAATTTTTGTAATTTAAAAAAAGTAGAAAAATAATATAATTAACTTTTAAAGATTTATATAAATTATACTTATAATGTTTAAGCAGGCAGAATAGACCTAATTTATGCCAATTTTGGCGAAAAGCTTAATATAGGGAGTACAATAATTACTTGCAAACAGAACTCTTGTTCAAAACCCAGAACATCATCGTCCCACACTCTGAGAGAGTAAGAAAAAAGGAAAACAGTTTAAGGAGTTTACTGAATTTGCAGTGGACACATCAAATTCGAAGAAAATGGCGCTCAATCTTCGTCAAAAACATACAGGTAAACTTGAATTGAGCGGAATGAATATAGCTATATAGACTTGATTTTCAATTGAATTTTTGTTGATTGATTTGATTGTTCAGAGTGTATCACGCGGATGTTGAATCTGAATCAGCCGGTGAATGCTGGTGGCACCGCCAACGAGGAGGTTTACAAAATCATCATTTACGATCGGTTCTGTCAGGACATTTTATCGCCGTTGATTCATGTGAAGGACCTCCGTAAGCACGGAGTTACCCTCTATTTCCTCATTGACAAGGATCGTAAGCCTGTTCACGATGTTCCTGCTGTATATTTCGTCCAACCCACTCACCTCAATGTCCAGCGCATCATTTCCGATGCATCCAGCTCTCTTTACGATTCTTTCCATTTGAATTTTTCGTCTTCCATTCCTAGACCTTTGCTCGAGGATCTCGCTTCAGGTTCCGATTCAATTCCATCTTTATCTTACATATTATTTCATAATGTGTCATATTGTACTGTGTTGTATATTGTTTTAATGAATATAATGTTTGGATAGATAGATAAATATAAGTATTAAGTAATAAGTAAATACAAAATGAGATGAAAATATTAAGGTAATGACGCGACCACACCAAATCAGTGGTTACACAAAATGATACTTTTCGTTGTTACCTAATGATGAATTTAAGCGATATTATACAATAAATTTAGGAAACAATCAAAATAAATATGATACTTAAACTAACAATACAATACAATGCAAAGGGTAACAACCATCCAACCAAGGTGTTAGCTTATTTACCATTGTAGTCTAAAGCCTATGCTTTTGTTTCAGTGTCCCACATCGAATGAAAACGTATGGGTGGACTTGGACAATCTTCCCATCCGGAGCTAGCTTTTGGGGAATGACTTGCGAGTTAGGTGCAAGACCTAATTTGACGGTTTTTCCCAATAAAAGTGGTTTTTTTGGGAGTTGTTAGGTGTAAGGCATTGGATCTGATTTGGTTGATATCAGAAAGAAAAAAGAAAAGAGTATAAGTTGAAGTTGAAATTCCTATTGTCTGTACATGAATCTTGTTTGGAAAATAAAGTGAATTTTTTGTGCGCCGAGACCATTATTTCACGTGTAATATTCCTTATACCTATCTTTTAAATTTCAAATTTGAAGTTTTGAAATAATAGACAAGATAGATACACAAATACTTGAAATAATTTGCAAATATTTCAACTTGTTGAGTGATATGCTTGTTTTTTGCTTCAGGTACGATTAATTCAGAGTCGATTGAGAGGATCGCGAAAGTGCATGATCAGTACTTGGAGTTTGTCACGCTTGAGGATAATTTGTTCTCCCTTGCCTACAAGAACTGTTATCTTCAGTTAAATGATCCCTCAGCTGGGGATAAGGAAATTGATGAGATTGTTGAAAAGATTGTGAGTGGGTTGTTTAGTGTGTTGGCTACTCTTGCTGTTGTCCCTGTCATCAGGTGCCCTCGTGGTGGGCCTGCTGAGATGGTGGCATCCCTGTTGGATCAGCGACTGCGAGATCATTTGTTGGCGAAGAACAATTTGTTTTCAGAGGGTGCAAATTTCACTAGCTCATTTCAGAGGCCAGTTTTGTGTTTATTTGATCGGAATTTTGAATTGTCAGTAGCGATACAGCATGATTTTAGGTATAGGCCACTTGTTCATGATGTGCTTGGGTTGAGATTGAACAGATTAAATGTGCAAGAAGACAAGGGTGGGATGAAATCCTATGAGTTAGACAGGTCTGATCCATTTTGGATGGCCAACTGGTCATTGGAGTTTCCAGAGGTTGCAGTGAAGATAGAGTCTCAATTGGGGAAGTACAAGAAGGATGTTGAGGAGGTAAATAAACGAACAGGGGGGAGCGGAGGGACTGAGTTTGATGGAACAGACTTGGTTGGCAATACTAAACATTTGATGAATGCTGTAAATTCCCTACCTGAGTTGACTGAGCGAAAGCAAGTGATTGATAAGCACACAAATATTGCTACTTCATTACTGGGCGAGATCAAAGAGAGATCCCTTGATTCGTATGCTAAAAAAGAGAGTGATATGCTGGTGAGAGGCGGGATTGATCGTAATGAGCTCCTTGGAGTGCTCAAGGGAAAAGGGAGTAAAGCGGATAAGCTGCGATTTGCTATAATTTATCTAATCTCAACTGAAAGTATGCCTCAATCTGAAGTCGAAATGATTGAAGCAGCACTTAGGGAGTCCGAGATCGATACCAGTGCTTTTCAGTATGTTAAGAAGATAAAATCATTGAATGTCTCTTTTGCGTCAGCAAATTCTGCAAGTACGAGTAACATTGTTGATTGGGCTGAAAAACTCTATGGGCAGTCAATCAGTGCTGTTACTGCAGGTGTGAAGAATCTTTTATCCAGTGATCATCAACTGGCTTTACCGAGAGCAGTAGAGGCATTAATGGAGGGGAAGCCAAATCCTGAAAATGAATCTTATCTTCTTCTTGATCCTCGTGCACCAAAGTCAAGCTCTGCATCTAGTAGCGGTCATCTAAAAGGACCATTTAAAGAAGCTATAGTGTTTATGATAGGTGGTGGAAACTACGTGGAGTATGGAAGCTTGCAAGAATTTGCCAATCGCCAACAGCCAGTCAAGCATATCATATACGGGACAACAGAAATTCTTACAGGAGGTGAGTTTATTGAGCAGCTTGGAGTACTGGGGCAGAAGATGGGACTGGGAAGCAGCGGAGCTGTACCTACCCATTGATAGGTTGAATTTTGTTTATCAACCATTTGTGTTTCAGTATCACCGTTGTTCACTTTACTCAGCCACCTTGCCTCTCACTAGAAAAGTTTACGTTGAACCTAATAGTCTAGTTTGAGCAAATGTAGAATCTAGCTGACTGTATTGTTGATAGCGCTAGACTTTTAGTATTCGACTGTGAGGCGTACTGGTCTTTAAAATTATAGGAATGACTTCCATTTCAACTTTTGAGGTTGAGTTAAGTAGCTGTTCTATAGTCCATACAGTTGGAACCAAAATCTACACATCTTTCAAAGTATGTTTCTTTATGCTTACACGCTCTGTCAGTCCAATTATTGTTTATGGGATTATGTCCTTGTCATTTATAAATAAGAAAATTCATTTTTTATTTGTAATGCTTGATGCATGCAGCTTAAATGAGATAAGAGTAGTGCTGTCCAAGTAAAATCAGTATGCTTGGAAGAGCCTCATATGACAAAATTCCAACATAGTTGCAGTCTCTGATCATTCTGCAAGAACCTCAGTTGTGTTATCCTTCGATATGACATGATTTACATTCTGTCATTCTTCGTTTTACACTGGATTCTAATTGATGGACCTATAAAATTATAAACTAAGCTTTACCTATGGGTTCAGCCTTGAATTCGCTCAGGTACGAGCTTCTCTATCATGGTTTGAACCTTCAAACAGTGATCCTCATGCAGTGTTTATATCTTGGTAAGAGTTCATTTTCACATTTCCATCTTAGTGTCTGCTCATGTGCGTGTTATAATATGCATACTTTCCATGTTATCTTTTTCTCCTTTGAAGGTTTTGTAGCTTCCCTTTCTGTCAGAGCTTTAAATGAAATAGCTTGGTGCCTCTGTATTGTTTTAGGGAAATGTGAAGTGGAACTGGAAAAGAAAAAAAAAACATGTTACAGGATTCTTGAAGTGGTAAAATTTCACCATGTGTTTGACCATAGTATTTGGGAAACATATTTTCAATTTTTAGAAAAAATATGATTTATATCCATAAGTTTTAAAAACTATCAAAACTAACCATAAGTTTGTATTACAAGTCAATTGGATCTTCGTTGCAACAAATAACAAGTAGTGTCCATGACAATGGAGGAATGTGGTAGTTTGGAGTGAGTGCAACAAACATCATTTCATACAACGTGAAGTAGACAAAGTACATGATTTTGTTACCCCGAGCCGATTGTTCATCAACAACCATATCATCACTTTCATAGAATATTTCATCACTACTTTGGTGTTCACGTAAACAATTATGTANGTTTGAACCTTCAAACAGTGATCCTCATGCAGTGTTTATATCTTGGTAAGAGTTCATTTTCACATTTCCATCTTAGTGTCTGCTCATGTGCGTGTTATAATATGCATACTTTCCATGTTATCTTTTTCTCCTTTGAAGGTTTTGTAGCTTCCCTTTCTGTCAGAGCTTTAAATGAAATAGCTTGGTGCCTCTGTATTGTTTTAGGGAAATGTGAAGTGGAACTGGAAAAGAAAAAAAAAAAACACGTTACAGGATTCTTGAAGTGGTTGAAAGTCCGTTAGGCTCTCAACCTTAGCTAGATCGATTCAGTCAGTGGCTTGTTCATGGGCTGACTACATAGATGGCAAAAATTATTTGGGTGAAAATTTCATCATGTGTTTGACTATAGTATTTGGGAAACATATTTCACTTTTTTAGAAAAATATGATTTATACCCATCATAAATTTTAAAAACTATCATAACTAACCATAAGTTTGTATTACAAGTCAATTGGATCTTCGTTGCAACAAATAATAAGTAGTGTCCATGACAATGGAGGAATGTGGTAGTTTGGAGTGAGTGCAACAAGCATCATTCCATACAACGTGAAGTAAACAAAGTATATGACTTTGTTACTCTGAGCAGATTGTTCATCATTTTCATCAACAACCATATCATCACTTTCATATTTACTGAATATTTCATTACTACTTTGGTGTTCACGTTAAAAATTATGTAATAGAGCACAAACAACTACTATAGAGAGTGTTTGTAAAAGATAAAAATTTGGTGTATAATTTGAATTTTTAAAAGATCCCAAATAATGAGATTTGATCCAAATACTAGTTTTTTTTAGTATTTGGAAATTTGGGTTATTTGCCAAATAATGACAAATTGTATGGACAAACACTATTTGCCAAATTTTCCCCCAAATTTTACTTGAGAAATCTATGGCCAAACGGGTACTAGCCAAAAAACGGGAGGTAAAGAACAGGAAGTAGAAACAGATTGCGTATTTGTTGTCAAGCTTCTCAAAGAGGGCTATAACCAAAGATTATATGCATAATACATAAATATGTCTTTTAACTTGATTTTTTATACATCCAACTTTGGGTGTATACAAATAAATACTTAAACTATCATAAAATGGAACAAGTAGACACGCACGTCCTACGTAACATAATACATGTAAAAACGCCACATAGGACACAAAATTGTCATGTAGGACGCCATGTAAGATGAATGCGTCTATTTGTTCAATTTTATACAAATTCAAGTGCCTACTTATACACATTCAAAGTTGAAGGGTATAGATGTCAATTGAAACAAAGTTAAATTAGATGTTTATGTGAAATATTTTGAAATTAAATTTCATTTGAATTTATCTTAAACAAACACAAATTTCAAATTTAAAATCCAAATAGCACCATATTGACAATTTGACAAAAAATAAACGTCAGTATGTATGTACAAACGGAATTGGTATCAGACGTTAAAAAATTACTAGTTGACACTTGACATTGCCCCTCCCTTGCTCTCGTGGGCCGTCAGTGGTCAGTCTTCCGGCATCTCCTTTTTCCTCTTCCTTTCCTTCCCTTTTTCTCTCTCTTTTTTTTCACTTTCATCACCCTCTCTGTCTCTTCCCTTCCTCAAACAGCTCCCACCCTAATTTCCATGCCCCAATAGTCAAACCTCCTCAACCATTTCCGATCAATGGCCAAGCGAACCCTACCCATCCTCAAGCACTTCCTCACCTCCCCATCTCCCTCTCCCTCTCCCTCTCCATCCCATGCCTTAACATCCGTCCGATCCGTCACCTACATGCCCCGACCCGGTGACGGTACCCCACGCGCCGTCACACTCATCCCTGGTGACGGGATCGGACCTCTAGTAACCGATGCTGTTGAACAAGTCATGGGGGCGATGCACGCTCCTGTATACTTTGAGCGTTATGATGTTCATGGAGACATGAAGAGTATGCCTCCGGATGTGATGGATTCGATTCGGAAGAATAAGGTCTGTTTAAAAGGAGGGTTGAAGACGCCCGTGGGTGGTGGTGTTAGCTCTCTCAATGTTCAGCTTAGGAAAGAGCTTGATCTATATGCTTCCCTTGTTCACTGCTTCAACTTGAAAGGCCTTCCTACGCGTCATGAGAACGTTGATATTGTTGTTATTAGGGAGAATACTGAGGGCGAATATTCGGGATTGGAGCATGAGGTTGTTCCCGGTGTTGTAGAGAGTCTGAAGGTACTCTTACTTTCACCTTTATTCACTACTTGTTTATTCTGAGCTTGACTTGATTTTAAACGTGTAGTGTTGTGTGTAGGATCGTTGTTTTTGGAATAATATTCATGCAATGTCAAGTAGTAATTCTTTTAGGTAATCAAAGAGGTTTTGGTGCTATATTGATATCAACCTTATCTTAGACATTTAGAGAAAATGGAAATGGCAGCAGAATGAAGTGACTAGAGGCTTGGATTAATTGAAAACCAAAGAGAACCTAAACTTAGAAGGCTTCATCAAATGGATTTTAAAGTAGATTAATGCAACTGAGTGTTGAGGGTCATAAGAATTGTCTACTTTTATTTCCTGTAATGTAGAAGGTATTTTATTTATACAGAAGTTTCAAACAAGTTAGGGAGATTGAAGGCATATCCTTGTCTTTTAACGAGATTTAGACCCATCTAGTCCAAAGCTTATCCTTGCCGTGTAATAGACAGAATCATTCTGGATCAGATCAGTTCTTCCGTTCCTGGATTTGAAGACCCAAATCCTCATCCTTAGTAGGATTTTAAATTGTATACCAGCTGAGTTTAGTCCCATACTTTCTAAGATTGACTTTGTTTATTACCCTCTCAGCAAATGAAGGTCCATTGTTGAATTCAATTCGTTATATTATTAAGATTCTAATAAATATTGGAGGAAAAGCCTAAAGAAACCTTGAACATTTTCCGAGAAAGTCTAAACAGTGCTAAGCATCTGGTTCTGCCTACTCCTGCAACAAAAGGAACTGTGTTTTTACAATTTCAGATGGAGACCAAAGTGCTTATACCGAGCTAGAACAAAGTCTATGTTGATGGCCCATATAGCTTTAGTTGTAGGTCCTGCTGCAATGAAGAAATCAGAGAAAAATGCACTATTCTGCTGCTCTTCGCATGGACTTGCTCTGTTTTTAACTGCAAATTGACAGTAAACACCATTCTGATGGTATCCGATCAAATAGTTAGGTCACCGCAGAGAACCATCACATTGACTCTTATCACAAATTAGGGGACAACACTAAACTGCCAATGTCATTATAGATTCTAAGTGACAATAAAATTCAAAATAATTGGGGTTAGGCCTCTAGAGTTCCAACACTTCTTTGGGATCAAATAGAATTCAACACTTTGTCCTAATTTTTAACTATTACCTATGGTTGCTCAGTCAAGCATGCCTGACCTCTGGGATGGTTGTGAAACTTAGAGAGTCATAACTTTGCATGGGCAGGATGGCTTTGAATTTCACCTGCCTGATTTATTGAATAATTTGGTGTAGTTTGTTGACCAAGGAAGATAAGATGTTCAGATATTATTAAAAACCACTGCTAGTGATCATTTCATTTTTTTTTGGGATCAATTTTCTTGCACTTGTAAAGATGCAAGCAATGGGAATAGTTGATAAGATTTTGATGGTGATCTTGAGAATTTTATTACGCACCATTCGAGAAAAACGAGAAGAAAAAATAGTAAGAACTTACAGACAATTTATTTGTAATACTGCTGCATCAAAAGAGAGCATGTTACTTCAACTAGGTGATCCTGATCCCTCAGATATTCTGCTATTTCTGTTTTCTTCATATTAACCAAAAAACAAGGTGGTTTCCGTCTTCCAAATTTTCTTCTAGCTCCTCGAATTGCTTATTGTCCAACTTGTCGCCATCTCTATTGCAATACTGGGGAGCGACGATTGAATGTTAAGAATGAAATATGTTGAGGCCATAACTCCCAAGTGAAATTTCAGTTTAGTAGAAGATAGATTCTCCTCCTGCTGCTTACATAAGCAACACCAACTATTACAGCATAAACAACAGTACCAAATACATTAATACAATATCTCTCCCCCTTAAGCTATCTAGTCAAACCGGCATCCACATCGGATTCGCACACCATGAAGAACTCCTCTTTTTCTGGTGCTCTAGATCCAAAAGGGTCTTGAGTCACCTCCATAAAGTAGGCTGTAGTATGAGCTCATCGTAGGTCATCTCGAGATGACTCTTTTCATCTACCTATCAACCTACCCAAACTGTATGTTGTTATACTTGTTAAAGCATTGTGGTGATTTCCATTCTAAACATAATACAACCATGAGGTGCACTTTTATGATATTAAATGAATGAAAAATTTAATTTTTTATTAAGTTGAGTCATATTTATCCATAAATGTTGTTTATATAAAGGGAAAGTACCATTGAGGTCCTAGCTGTCTTTTTGTGGCAACTTCTCCTTAAACTATATAGTTTGTTTGTTTCATTTAATATGATGGTGGACATGGAGTTTAAGATGTTATTTTGGCTTATATATTATAGGCCAAATACATCGACGGCCCTCGAATTTGGCATAATATTCTATATTGACACCTTATCTTGGGGACAATAACTAGCTCAGAAAACAGAGCAGCAATCATCGGACTTTGTCATGAAATTTCCATGTTTCAGGCATCATCTTCTCACATAAAGTTGTAAGTGAGTTTATAATTAACCAGAAAAAATGAAACTATATATGATGACCTCAAGATGAGGTGCCAAAATGAAATATTGTCCCATGTTTGGGGGGCCGTCAATGTATTTAGTGGAATAAACTATTTAAGTAATGTTTGAAAGGTTAGTATGCTGGAGAAAATTAAAGGTAAAAGTTCAAAGTTTGAATAGCTTCGTGGATTTGAATTGTTAATAGTTGTAAGTTGTATAAAGATGGAATGGTGTCAAACATTTGGAAATATCCAAAAATTAAAGAGTGTCATATATATTGGAACATTGGGAGTTTGTTTCTCTTATTGACCCTTTAACTATTGGATAATTAGCGACCCGTCTGAAGCACCCCCTTTCCATTCATAGAGAGATCCAATCGTCAAAATCAATAAAAAGGCGCTCTCCGGTAAAATTCTGTTTGAAAGTGTATGAGAAAGTTTGTCATGTACTTTTTGAATGAGTAAATTTTGAAAGTTAGACAACTCTAAGATTTAAAGGGAAAACAAAGAAAATAGTAGTTTCTTGTGTTTTCTGCCCCTTTTTTGCTTCTTTCTTTTCTTCTTCGTTGTCTTCACCAAGTGCTTTCTTCCTTTTCTGAATGCCATTTTGCTGTGAAGTCTGGTGGATCAAAAAGCTTGTAAATTAACACTGAGCAATTTATAATGGATGTGGAAGAGAATGGAAATAAATTTTAGTCTATGCAAATGTGCCTTTCGTTTTAAGGTGATTAAAAAAAGAGTCGAACAGCAGCACTAGTTCTGTCTTGGGGTGGGGGGAGATGAATGAGGAGGACCTAGAAAAAGATTGACAAGAAGAGGTACAAGTGAAAATGTAATTGAAATAACTTTTTATTCACGCAAATGTGTTTTTTTAATTTTAAGGTAATAAAAAAAGAGTTTAATGGCAGCATTAATTCTGTTTGTTAGGGGGAGGATGGTTGGGAGAAAGGAGGATGACCTAGAAAAGGTGATCTGAAGGAGGGGGAGGGATGCTCCTGGAATGTTGGACCTTGAATCATTGCCAAGAATAGGTAAAAGTGATAATGTCTATGCCCATAAACTTCATAGTTGCTGTAGTGAAGCTAACTAAAGGTAAACTTGTCATCTTTTGGAGAGGCATTTGGGGAAAATAGAGTTGGAACTTGGAAGGAGTAAGTTGCCACTAGTTAAATAGTTGAAAGGGCTCTGTTGCACTTGTTTGTATTGAAATAATTCTATGAGAAAAGTGCTAGTGTTTCATATTTCTTAGGGATGTGCCAATCTCCTGTTAGATAAGTTGCTCATGTATAGTTTTGTTTGTTACCAGATTTCCAATCTCCTGTTTGATAAGTTGCTCATGTATAATTTTGTTCATTATCAGATGTTCAATTTGTTGCTGAGAAGTGTGTAGTTTTGTCGCATTTCTTTCTTGGTTGTTTTGCCTTAATGTATGAACAAACTCAGCCTTTGGGTTTCTCTGTTATTCTTCAAGAGTTTCTTTCTTACTTTCTCTTCTGAACATACTCTCTCCTTTCACTCTTTCTGTCAAAATTTCTATGTTAAGGCCCAAAACATTACATTTTGTGTTGTTAACCAGCACCTAACATATTCTGTGCAGCACAGCCAAAGATATGCTGTGCCAATAGTCTGTGTTGTACTGAAAAGAACTAGTTCAAGTACATCATATGCTAAGATTATCTGAATGATATTTGTCTAAACCAGATAACATATCCAGGTTTTTAAGTAGTTTGCAGGACAGTTTAATTACTCATCTGAATCTAATATTGATGTACAAATGAATCACTGCAGTCTTTTTACCTGAGATCTGGTGTGAGCATTCTTTGCTCTTACCTTGATTTTCCTTCTAAGTTGGTAAACTTACTGTAACGAGTAGCATTTTCATTAGATCAGGACCTAGCTCGTGCTTGCTTTTAGAGGATATATGAATTATCAACTCCATCATCTGCTTGTTGCAATATTTCAAGAACAACTTTGTTTATCTCACTGTTGCAATTTCCAAGCTGGGATGGTTTGTTACATTTTTTTGCTTTTTCCAATTATCTTGTTGTGGAATACTTGTTCAGTGGTCCCTATGTACTTTTGTTTGCCCGTGTGCTCAAGAGTTTCTCCGCCCTCATTTTATTTTTAATTCCCCCCGGGCTTTAATTCCCAAGCCTCAAAGGCATCTCTTGGACAATGCCCAGGAAGGTGGCTGAGGCATTACTATGCTGGGAGGAAGCAGGTGTACATGCTAAGGACAGAGATAGATGGAGAATTATCCCGGGGGCTATCTGGTGGGCTGTTTGGAAAGAAAGGAATTCAAGATGTTTTGAGAGCATAGAGAACAATGTGCAGAAAGTTAAACTAAACTGCATTTTACTTTTAGTCTTTTGGTGTAATCAATTATACTCTAATGACACTGTCTCTATTATTGATGTGTTAGACTCAATTTAGACGTAGAGAAGTGAAATCAGGAGTACACTTGTA